>NC_134241.1:86312475-86613779 GCF_965152275.1 Natator depressus | reverse complement strand
CCTGATTTTACAGAGATCTTCCAAGAACACAATAGTCCTTAAAATCATGCAGCAGTAATCCAAAGGGAAAGGTCACCTGGACCTAACATCTGTGCTGCCCAGGCATCCACCTGCTTATTTTATGACCTCTAACGAGATCACAGCTCAAAGTGGTTTGGTTCCATTCGGAAACTATACATCAAGATTCAGCTCAGATATAGAACACTATTGCATGCCTGGGCACGACAGCATGTTTTTAATCTCTGGAGACAGTGTGTGGGGAGGAGAGAGCTTTGGTACTCAATCACCCAGCCCACACAGAATTTTTTAAGTCAGTACTTAGTGGTATTCTCTTTCATCGGACAGATCGATCAATGCACTTGATTGTGGCAGATTGTCTAATAAAAATGGTGTTACCACCGGTTGCTGAGAATTCCCTTATTGCCAAGAATCATGTAACTATAATTATTTTGACTCCCACCAGCAAGGTTTGTCCATTAGTTTGACTCTGATTTATTTTGTACTTCCTTATAGAGCACAAATAATTTGTCAAACCTATATTCCTCTGATCCTGCTTTGTTGTTATCAGTGAGAAAGGAAACTAGATCTGCTGGGATAGATGCTGTTCACAGGATTCAAATTGCATTCTCTCCACTGTCTCTTGCTGCACAGGAAACATTTTTACATTGGCACTGAAAAGAAAGGCTTGCTTTGTGGAGTAAGCTAAATAACTGAAGCAGGGAATGTATCACCAGGAGTACAATGGGTTCTGTTGGCACCTATATTTTTGTTAAGGGCAAGAGGTGAAAAAAGGAACCACTCTCATAATCTACAATTCGGGTAATATGTAAAAATCTGGTACCTACAGTTGTTGCTTTCCTATCTGGTTTATGAAAGGACACCATTGACTGATAGGAACAAACGTGATTTCTGCAATTATGTATATTAAACTGCTAGTCAGCATTTTCTAAGGCTACAAGCTCATTCTGAGAAGTTCTTCCAGAATAATAATTTCCAGAAGTGAGCAGAAAGCAGTTTTGGTCCAAATTCAGCATAGCCTCACTAGGTTCGACACAGGATTGCTTAGTTCTGACTAATGGCTTCACTTAAGACTGAAGAGAGAATTGAGGAAACAGTTGGGCAGCAGGTGCAGATTTTCGGCATTTATTTAGCAATATTCAGTGTTTTGTAATGGTGACTGGGAAAAAAAATCAAAATTCTCGAACACCTCAGTGTATATTTACATAAGTGCATTCATGCATAGTCTAGACTGTCTGTTCATGCACTTAATATAATACAACTATGTTGCATGAGAATCTGAAAACTGCATTGAGAATGCTCAGGAGATAACTAGGGAAGTTTACAGCTGGGCTCACAGGGTCTGATTCTGGTCCATCTACATAAGTGTAAGTCAGGTATGACTCTACTGAAGATAATGGTGTTGCAGTGTTGTAAAGCTGCAGTAAGTGAGAGCTGAATCAGGCCCAGTGACTTTAATTCACACTGAATTCCCCAGGTACCTTATGCATTTAAACAATACGGTTGAACAGTTATGATCAAACAATGGCTGAAAGAGAAAAATGATGGGGTTGGAGATGAGAAGTAAACTTACAAAAGTACCCAAATGACTTAGTTTCCTAAATCCCACTGACTTTCAAGAGCTATAATCAGTGGATTGGAGAAATGCCAGAAAAGTTTTTCACATGGCATGTAAGGAAAAAGCTGGAATGCAGCTGAAATTTCCCAGCTCTTTAGCCCTTACCCAGGGATTTATTTAGTAACAGTGTTTTGAAACTGTGATTCTAAACCTCATAATTATGTAACAGTTGAGTGTATATATTTACATGGGGTATTCTTGGAAATACCAGCTCTAGGGTGCAATTTACTCAGCAAATCCATGGGCCAAGTGTAACCCTGGTGCAAGTGAGTGCATTGCTGTCAGTGGAGTTGGAACTATTTGTATCTGTGCTAAGAACAAAAGAATGGCTATACTGGGTCAGACCAAAGGTCCATCCAGCCCAGTATCCTGTCTACCGACAGTGGCCAATGCCAGGTGCCCCAGAGGGAGTGAACTTAACAGGTAATGATCAAGTGATCTCTCTCCTGCCATCCATCTCCACCTCTGACAAACAGAGGCTAGGGACACCATTCCTTACCCATCCTGGCTAATAACTTAACCTCCATAATGGACTTAACCTCCATTAATTTATCCAGTTCTCTGTTAAACCCTGTTATAGTCCTAGCCTTCACAACCTCCTCAGGCAAGGAGTTCCACAGGTTGACTGTGCGCTGAGTGAAGAAGAACGTCCTTTTATTTGTTTTAAACCTGCTACCCATTAATTTCATTTGGTGGCCCCTAGTTCCTATATTATGGGAACAAGTAAATAACTTTTCCTTACTCATTTTCTCCACACCACTCATGATTTTATATACCTCTATCATATCCCCCCTAAGTCTCCTCTTTTCCAAGCTGAAAAGTCCTAGCCTCTTTAATCTCTCCTCACATGGAACCCGTTCCAAACCCCTAATCATTTTAGTTGCCCTTTTCTGAACCTTTTCTAATGCCAGTATATCTTTTTTGAGATGAGGGGACCACATCTGTATGCAGTATTCAAGATGTGGGCATACCATGGATTTATATAAGGGCAATAAGATATTCTCTGTCTTATTCTCTATCCCTTTTTTAATAATTCCTAACATCCCATTTGCTTTTTTGTCTGCCGCTGCACACTGCATGGACGTCTTCAGAGAACTATCCACAATGACTCCAAGATCTTTCTCTTGATTAGTTGTAGCTAAATCAGCTCCCATCATGTTGTATGTATAGTTGGGGTTATTTTTTTCCAATGTGCATTACTTTACATTTATCCACATTAAATTTCATTTGCCATTTTGTTGCCCAATCACTTAGTTTTGTGAGATCTTTTTGAAGTTCTTCAAAAAGAATTTGGTCCTGTATTTGTTTCTCAGCTACTCTCTACACCTGAAGTATAATGGGCCAAATACTGGCCCCTTTATTCTGTAAAGGGGGCAGAAGGGCTGCTTGGGGAATTCCCCCAGTTGTGAGCAATGTACAGCCAATGTAGGCAGCCCTATGCTGCCTTCCTGTTCTGCCCCAGCATATGTAGGCTTTCCCAAGGGGTGGACTGTGGATGGGAAAAGGAGTGGCTGGAGCAGCCCACAGGCAGCTGTGCAAAACTATAGCAGATTAGAGTAGCCCCTTTGCTGGCACCTAGAGCAGCACAGAATCTTAAAGACGTGAAGGTAGATTAAAACTACCTTTTCCCTGCCCCCATCCCAGCTGCACCTTCTATACTGTGCCTCGTGAGAGCCACAACTCAGATGTTGCCCCCTTATCTTTAAAGACATAATCGAGTCTATTTTCTGAAGTACATAGTCTATTAGCATAGTTGAGATCCATGACCTTCCAGGGTGCAAAAGAATTGGTATGGCCAGTTGCAGAGAGAACATTCCTGTATCCAAGACAATCTTCTGCAAAGGTACTGCTCAGTCTGTAAGGTGCTTCTGGGTCATGCTTAGCTAATGGAAAAGACACTTCATCTTTTGTAAAGGACTGGGCAAAATTTTGTTTCTCTTTGAGCCAGTGAACATTCAGCATAACTTCACTGGAGTCAGTAGAAATCTAGCAGATTTATGCTGTTCTAACTGAAAGCAGAATTTCCCTTCTGTATGCTCACTGCACATGCTAAAAAAATTATATCTATATATTTAAAAAAACAAGCCCAATGACAAAGAGGGGTAGAGTGAAAAACAGAAACAAAAAACTGGAAGTGGGAAGTAACTAGTTTACTGTCCTTAGACTCAGGAGTCTAATATGTCTGCAGATATTTGGTTGTGCATGTACAGTGGATTCAATGAAATGGAACTGTAGTAGTTCCTTGTCATTAAACAGTGTCACTTTCCTGTAGTGTCTTCAGTCAAAATCGGAGTTTATTTACAGCAGTTAATATTTAATTTCCATACAAAATCCACATGTAAATCTAAATGTAGAGCACTGTTAAGCGTGTTTAAGGCATTTAATTAAAATATCACCAATATTTTTAAAAGATTTGAGGTTTTTCCATTTTTAAAAATGATTTGTCTATACACAAAAATTTAAACCAACTTTATTTATATGTTACAGAACAGCCATCAGGTGATGATTGCTGTTGGCCACTTTGGCTGGATTTGAACTGACGATATAGAAGTAAAAATACCCCAGTGGCCCATTACTAATCCCAATAGCATTCCAATCACCCAGGTTTCTATTTTTATTAACTTTATAGTACAACACAAGAGAAATGTACATAAGTCACTAATCATAAATACACCGTAGAATTAGAGCGTGATCCTGCAGGATACTAAGGGGCACATTTTAAAGGTATTTAAAGGCCTAACAGTGCAGATAGGCACCTCCTGGGATTTTCAAAAGCTTACAGATTGCCTAACTAAATACCTTTAAAAATCTGGACCTAAGTGCCTACTTTGAGGTACTGAGCACCTCAGTGATCGTGGACTTCAAAGGAGTGACTCACATGAATAAGGATTTACAGGAGCAGTACAAAGGGGCCAGAAAGTAACTGGATCCACCCAGCTGGGAATTCCTGATGTGGGGGAACATTCAGCTGGTGCAGAGCCAGCATAGCTGTCTCTTACAGCACCATCAATAACTACCTTGATGCAGTGGTTATGTTGAGGTGGGAAATGAGTGCTGCTGGTGTGCATTGTGCTCCAGCTATGGTCAGCTGGCACATGGCCCTATAGGGATCATAGCCAACTGGCAGATTTTGAGTAGCCTCAAGAAGGACTGAAGGAGCTGTGTAACCCTTCTGCCTGTCAGAGTTGGCAGCAACAAGGGCCAGGTTCAGTATCTAGGGGTTCCATTCCAATAACACAATGCAAAATCAGCTCGAGCCCCCACCCAGTGACCTGGGACAAATATATACCACCCCCGCTGGGCGCCTCCAAGAGGCAATACTTCCCCTCTCGCAAGCACATAGTCTGAGTGTAGCAAAAAGCCTTTTAATAACAGAGAGAAACAATGTGGCATTATGTTGGGGAAACACCAGCAACAGGATTCATAACACAACTCATGAGCAAAAAACCCACCCCAAGCAAATTGGGGCGTGTCCTTTCCCTTTGGTTCTTGAGTCCAGCAACCCAAAATCACCCAAAGTCCCAAAAGTCCAACGACCCAAAAGTCTCTGTCCCTGGTCAGGGCAGCCCCAGAGTTCAAAAGTTTATCTGCAGAGTTTCACCTCCCAACCTGGGTGGAGATGGGCGGGGAGGGTGTTAAGGGGCACCTTACGTGGTCCAAAGCTGATGGCCCCACCTCCCCATGGGGCTCCGCTCTGCCAGCCGCCCCATGAGCTGCTCTAGGCATCCGACAAACTGCTTTGCTCCACAAGCTGCTCTGCTCGCCGTCCCGCAAACTGCAATGCTCTGCCAGCCGTCCCGCAAACTGCTCTGCTCCACAAGCCGCTCTGCTCGCCATCCCACAAACTGCTCCACCATATATCTTCAGGCTCCCCCACTACTTAACACAACACTCAGTGATTTCAGCTCTTAGTAAGTTTAGGTCTTTTGTGATTTCAGCTTGTAGTAGGGGAGCCTCAGTGCTGGTGCAGCATTAGCCCAAAGTGAATTCAGCTCAGCAGCCTGTAACTAGACTCCTAATGGAATCAAAATTAGCTCTGATATTCCACAGTGGAAAGAGGAGGAAGTGCAGTTAGGGGGCCCATGCCACCAAGTATTAATACCTGTCCCCAGCCTTGATACCTGTCCCCAGCCTCCAAGGTGTAGGATAGCTCAGTGGTTTGAGCTTTGGCCTGCTAAACCTAGGGTTGTGAGTTCAATCCTTGAGGGGGCCATTTAGGGATCTTGGGCAAAAATTGGGGATTGGCCCTGCTTTGAGCAGGGGGTTGGACTAGATGACCTCCTGAGGTCCCTTCCAACCCTGATAATTTAACGAGTGTCCTTTTGGCAATAAAATAAAAAACTCTCTTTATTTAAGACATTATTTCTGATATTTATGATGAGCGGGGGGAGAAGTAGGGGTGTGAGTGTGTGTGTGTTACAGATATATAAAAATAGTCACAGTAAAAAAGCAAGGGGATTTTCATTCCAAAGCATGTGACAGAGCTGCAGTTTGTGATGACACACTGCAGTGTTGAGAATAGAAGGTATTGCAGCGTAGCCTTTGTTTAGTGAAAACGTGTTGATAAGATTAATGCATAAATAATCGTTGATACCTAAGTAGCCTTTATGAATAGAAGCAAGTTGCTTGAGAGAGCCATAATTTCCTCTTTTCTGGCTCTCTCCATGGTGCTTTGACCCCAGGTATTTGCTTTTCAGGGATATAATTCAGCTTGAAGAAAAAAGAGCATGTCAAATTAATGGAAAGAAAAGTATGAAATTGATCCAGTTTTTTGCGTGTGATGTAATTCTGTGATATAAAGTGCAGTGGCCATCCCTGCTTAAAGGTATCTATTCCATTTGTCATTTCAAAGCATCCAGTAAAGAACAATGCACTTTGAGGAAGAAAGGAAAAGGTTACAGTATGCCACTGGGCTACAAAAGAAAACAGCTCTATTTTTCTTTGTTAATCAGTTCTTTCTGAAATCAATTAGGTTACAGAAGCTGCCCAGTAAGTACCTTGGTTACTATGGAGACTAACATGGGAGCTAGGGGGAAAAAGAACGGTTTCAGAGTAACAGCTGTGTTAGTCTGTATTCGCAAAAAGAAAAGGAGTACTTGTGGCACCTTAGAGACTAACCAATTTATTTGAGCATAAGCTTTTGTGAGCTACAGCTCACTCCATCGTATGCATCCGATGAAGTGAGCTGTAGCTCACGAAAGCTTATGCTCAAATAAATTGGTTAGTCTCTAAGGTGCCACAAGTACTCCTTTTCTTTTTGGGGAAAAAGAAAAATTTTATTTTTAAAAGTCAGAATTTTGTGTTCTATTTTTTGAACCTTTTAAAGAAAATTGCAAACTGTTTTAATTGTTTATCACCCACTTTGAAACAGTTTTGAGTGTTGTCAATTTTGTCTTAAATCTGTGGGGTACTAAGAAAAAAAGTATTTATTTTTCAGCTGGCAAGGAGAAGTTCTAAAAGAATCAGTTTCATACTGACAGATTGACAAGACAAAGGACGCTTAGCTCTGTCTTGTAGTTTTTTTGCCCACATAGAAAACCAACAAGGTTAAGTAGAAACTTAAAGGTCAAAATAAAATAAAAAAATAAACAGGAGTAACTGAATATGATTTATGTATATATTCAATTTTTTTTGCCAGATTTAATGTTTCTTTCAATAAAGGTCAGACTAGAATTTATGCACATAAAGTACTTAATACTTCCCCTTGATTTTAAAAAATACTGTGTTTATAGCTAAATGAGAAACTGGTTGTTTATGCATGAAGCAAAATGACTTAACATCTTAATATAATTTTCAGTGTGGTTTCCTCAGCTCCTAAATCATGACCTGTAAACTCATTGCCTATCATTCTCGCTATAGTATAATCTAGAGTATAGGGAGAGATGGCAGTACTGCCTATAATTTAAGGTTGCCTTATACTTCCCATTATAAGAACCTGTTTTCAGATGGAATTGAAGATCTGAACCCTGCTGACAACCCGAGATTGGGGTCATTATGGTTCTACATGATGAAACTCTTTATTTTTTCAGTTTGCTTTTTGGAAAAAAATAGGAAAGTACTATGGCTGTCAAGCCGTTCAAAAAATTAATCGTGATTAATTGCATTGTTAAACAATAATAGAATACCATTTATTTAAATATTTTTGGATGTTTTCTACATTTTCAAATATATTGATTTCAATTACAACACAGAATACAAAGTGTACAGTGCTCACTTTATATTTATTTTTTGATTACAAGTATTTGCACTGTAAAAAATCAGAAATAGTATTTTACAATTCACCTCACACAAGTACTGTAGTGCAATCTCTTTAGCATGAAAGTTGAACTTACAAATGTAGAATTATGTACAAAAAATAACGGCATTCAAAAATAAAACAATGTAAAACTTTACAGCGTACAAGTCCACTCAGTCCTACTTCAGCCAATTGCTCAGCCAAACAAGTTTGTTTACATTTGCAGGAGATAATACTGTCTGGTTCTTGTTTACAATGTCACCTGACAGTGAGAACAGGCATTCTCATGGCACTGTTGTAGCCAGAATCTCAAGATATTTACGTGCCAGATGCACTAAAGGTTCATATGTCCCTTCATGCTTCATCCAGCATTCCAGGGGACATGCGTCCATTGCTGATGATGGGTTCTGCTCTATAAGAATCCAAAGCAGTGGGGACCGACACATGTTCATTTTCATTATCTGAGTTAGATGCCACCAGCACAAGGTTTATTTTCTTTTTTGGTGGTTCGGGTTCTGTAGTTTCCGCACTGGAGTGTTGCTCTTTTAAGATTCTAAAAGCATGCTCTACACCTTGTCCCTCTCAGATTTTGGAAGGCACTTCAGAATCTTAAATGTTGGGTCGAGCGCTGTAGCTATTTTTAGAAATCTCACATTGGTACCTTCTTTATGTTTTGTGAAATCTGCAGTGAAAGTGTTCTTAAAATGAACAACATGTGCTGGGTCATCATCCGAGACCGTTATAACATGAAATATATGGCAGAATGAGGGTAAAACAGAGCAGGGGACATACGAATCTTCTCCAAGGAGTTCAGTCACAAATTTAATTAACAAGTTATTTTTTTTAATGATCATCATCAGCATGGAAATATGTCCTCTGGAATGATGGCCAAAGCACGAAGGGGCATACAAATATTTAGCATATCTGGCACGTAAATACCTTGCAGTGCTGGCTACAAAAGTGCCAGGCAAATGCCTGTTCTCATTTTCTGGTGATATTGTAAATAAGAAAACTTGTGAGTCTTAGCGATTGGCTGAATAAGAAGTAGGACTGAGTGGACTTGTGGCTCTGAAGTTTTACATTGTTTTGTTTTTGAGTGCAGTTATGTAACAGAAAAAAAATCTACATTTGTAAGTTGCACTGTCACGATAAAGAGATTGCACTACAGTACTTGTATGAGGTGAATTGAAAAATACTATTTCTTTTTCTTACAGTGCAAATATTTGTAATAAAAAATATACACTTAGATTTCAAAAAGAAAAGGAGTACTTGTGGCACCTTAGAGACTAACAAATTTATTTGAGCATAAGCTTTCGTGAGCTACAGCTCAGATTTCAATTACAACACAAAATACAATATATATGAAAATGTAGTAAAACATCCAAAATATTTAATAAATTTCAATTGGTATTCTATGTTTAACAGTGCAATGAAAACTACAATTAATCACAATTTTTTAAATCGCGATTAATTTTTTTGAGTTAATCGTGTGAGTTAACTGCGATTAATCGACAGCTGTAGAAATTACATTTTAAAAAATCTCTTAAAAGAACAGTAAGGTTGAAAAGTCAAGCATTCAGACGTTAGAAATGCTAGAATTAAGGCTATCTGTGTAACCTTAATTTGGTCCCCTAGTATGTGTCCATTATGGTACTGTCACTTAGAATTTTCTTTTGCTCATGTGATATGCAATTACCAGCAGAGTTTTGGGATCCTAGGTTGTCATTTTGGAGGCTATTAGGAGAAAGATAAACAAACGTTCACGAAAACACAAATCCTATGTTTTATATCTCTGCGATATAAGTGTATGAGTCTCAACTAAGCTTTATGGTGCCCTGCCCTCTTTTAGGGTATGTCTACACTATGGAATAAGGTCGAATTTATAGAAGTCGTTTTTTTAGAAATCGGTTTTATATATTCGAGTGTGTGTGTCCCCACAGAAGTGCATTAAGTGCATTAACTCGGCGGAGTGCTTCCACAGTACTGAGGCTAGAGTCGACTTCTGGAGCGTTGCACTGTGGGTAGCTATCCCACAGTTCCCGCAGTCTCCGCTGCCCATTGGAATTCTGGGTTGAGATCCCAATGCCTGATGGGGCTGAAACATTGTCGCGGGTGGTTCTGGGTACATATCGTCAGTCCCCCCCTTCCCTCCCTCCCTCCGTGAAAGCAAGGGCAGACAATTGTTTCGCGCCTTTTTTCCTGAGTTACCTGTGCGGACGCCATACCACCGCAAGCATGGAGCCCGCTCAGGTAACCGTCACCGTATGTCTCCTGGGTGCTGGCAGACGTGGCACGGCATTGCTACACAGTAGCAGCAACCCATTGCCTTGTGGCAGCAGACGGTACAATACGACTGGTAGCCGTCCTCGTCATGTCCGAGGTACTCCTGGTCGCCTGTGTGATCAGGAGCGCCTGGGCAGACATGGGCGCAGGGACTAAATTTTTAGTGACTTGACCAGGTCATTTTTTTTAGTCCGGCAGTCAGTCCTATTGAACCGTCTTATGGTGAGCAGGCAGGCAATATGTCCTTCTGCACCGTCTGCTGCCAGCCAAAGATGTAAAAGATAGATGGAGTGGATCAAAACAAGAAATAGACCAGATTTGTTTGTACTCATTTGCCTCCTCCCCTGTCTAGGGGAATCATTCCTCTAGGTCACACTGTAGTCACTCACAGAGAAGGTGCAGCGAGGTAGATCTAGCCATGTATCAATCAGAGGCCAGGCTAACCTCCTTGTTCCAATAAGAACAATAACTTAGGTGCACCATTTCTTATTGGAACCCTCCGTGAAGTCAACCCTGTAAGCCGTGTCCTCAGTCGCCCCTCCCTGCGTCAGAGCAACGGCAAACAATCGTGCATCTGAGTTGAGAGTGCTGTCCAGAGCAGTCACAATGGAGCACTCTGATTGGGCTAAAACATTGTCGCGGGTGGTTCTGGGTACATATTGTCCGGCCCCCGTTCCCTCCCTCCCTCCGTGAAGGCAAGGGCAGACAATTGTTTCGCGCCTTTTTTCCTGAGTTACCTGTGCGGACGCCATACCACCGCAAGCATGGAGCCCGCTCAGGTAACCGTCACCATATGTCTCCTGGGTGCTGGCAGACGCGGTACGGCACTGCTACACAGTAGCAGCAACCCATTGCCTTCTGGCAGCAGACGGTACAGTACGACTGGTAGCCGTCCTCGTCATGTCCGAGGTGTTCCTGGTCGCCTGTGTGAGGTCGATCAGGAGCGCCTGGGCAGACATGGGCGCAGGGACTAAATTTTTAGTGACTTGACCAGGTCATTTTTTTTAGTCCGGCAGTCAGTCCTATTGAACCGTCTTATGGTGAGCAGGCAGGCAATATGGATTGCTAGCAGTCCTATTGCACCGTCTTCTGCCGAGCAGCCATGAGATGTGGATGGCATGCAGTCCTTCTGCACCGTCTGCTGCTAGCCAAAGATGTAAAAGATAGATGGAGTGGATCAAAACAAGAAATAGACCAGATTTGTTTTGTACTCATTTGCCTTCTCCCCTGTCTAGGGGACTCATTCCTCTAGGTCACACTGCAGTCACGCACAGAGAAGGTGCAGCGAGGTAGATCTAGCCATGTATCAATCAGAGGCCAGGCTAACCTCCTTGTTCCAATAAGAACAATAACTTAGGTGCACCATTTCTTATTGGAACCCTCCGTGAACTCTACCCTTGTAAGCCGTGTCCTCAGTCGCCCCTCCCTGCGTCAGAGCAACGGCAAACAATCGTGCATCTGAGTTGAGAGTGCTGTCCAGAGCAGCCCAATGGAGCACTCTGATTGGGCTAAAACATTGTCGCGGGTGGTTCTGGGTACATATTGTCCGGCCCCCGTTCCCTCCCTCCCTCCGTGAAGGCAAGGGCAGACAATTGTTTCGCGCCTTTTTTCCTGAGTTACCTGTGCGGACGCCATACCACCGCAAGCATGGAGCCCGCTCAGGTAACCGTCACCGTATGTCTCCTGGGTGCTGGCAGACGCGGTACGGCATTGCTACACAGTAGCAGCAACCCATTGCCTTCTGGCAGCAGACGGTGCAGTATGACTGGTACCCGTCCTCGTCATGTCCGAGGTGCTCCTGGCCACGTCGGCTGGGAGCGCCTGGGCAGACATGGGCGCAGGGACTAAATTTTTGGTGACTTGACCAGGTCATTCTCTTTAGTCCTGCAGTCAGTCGTATTGAACCGTCTAATGGTGAGCAGGCAGGCAATACGGATTGCTAGCAGTCGTATTGTACCATCTTCTGCCGGGCAGGCAAGAGATGACGATGGCTAGCAATCGTATTGTACCATCTTCTGCCGGGCAGGCAAGAGATGACGATGGCTAGCAATCGTACTGTGCCATCTTCTGCCAGGCAGGCAAGAGATGAGGATGGCTAGCAGTCGTACTGTGCCATCTTCTGCCGAGCAGCCATGAGATGTGGATGGCTTGCAGTCCTTCTGCACCGTCTGCTGCCAGCCAAAGATGTAAAAGATAGATGGAGTGGATCAAAACAAGAAATAGACCAGATTTGTTTTGTACTCATTTGCCTCCTGCCCTGTCTAGGGGACTCATTCCTCTAGGTCACACTGCAGTCACTCACAGAGAAGGTGCAGCGAGGTAGATCTAGCCATGTATCAATCAGAGGCCAAGCTAACCACCTTGTTCCAATAAGAACAATAACTTAGGTGCACCATTTCTTATTGGAACCCTCCGTGAAGTCCTGCCTGAACTACTCCTTGATGTAAAGCCACCCCCTTTGTGGATTTTAGCCTCCTGAAGCCAACCCTGTAAGCTGTGTCGTCAGTCGCCCCTCCCTCCGTCAGAGCAACGGCAGACAATCATTCCGCGCCTTTTTTCTGTGCGGACGCCATACCAAGGCAAGCATGGAGTCCGCTCAGCTCACTTTGGCAATTAGGAGCACATTAAACACCACACGCATTATCCAGCAGTATATGCAGCACCAGAACCTGGCAAAGCGCTACCGGGCGAGGAGGCGACGTCAGCGCGGTCACGTGAGTGATCAGGACATGGACACAGATTTCTCTGAAAGCATGGGCCCTGCCAATGCATGCATAATGGTGCTAATGGGGCAGGTTCATGCTGTGGAACGCCGATTCTGGGCTCGGGAAACAAGCACAGACTGGTGGGACCGCATAGTGTTGCAGGTCTGGGACGATTCCCAGTGGCTGCGAAACTTTCGCATGCGTAAGGGCACTTTCATGGAACTTTGTGACTTGCTTTCCCCTGCCCTGAAGCGCATGAATACCAAGATGAGAGCAGCCCTCACAGTTGAGAAACGAGTGGCGATAGCCCTGTGGAAGCTTGCAACGCCAGACAGCTACCGGTCAGTTGGGAATCAATTTGGAGTGGGCAAATCTACTGTGGGGGCTGCTGTGATGCAAGTAGCCCACGCAATCAAAGATCTGCTGATATCAAGGGTAGTGACCTTGGGAAATGTGCAGGTCATAGTGGATGGCTTTCCTGCAATGGGATTCCCTAACTGTGGTGGGGCCATAGACGGAACCCATATCCCTATCTTGGCACCGGAGCACCAAGCCGGCGAGTACATAAACCGCAAGGGGTACTTTTCAATAGTGCTGCAAGCTCTGGTGGATCACAAGGGACGTTTCACCAACATCAACGTGGGATGGCCGGGAAAGGTACATGACGCTCGCATCTTCAGGAACTCTGGTCTGTTTCAAAAGCTTCAAGAAGGGACTTTATTCCCAGACCAGAAAATAACTGTTGGTGATGTTGAAATGCCTATATGTATCCTTGGGGACCCAGCCTACCCCTTAATGCCATGGCTCATGAAACCGTACACAGGCAGCCTGGACAGCAGTCAGGAGCTGTTCAACTACAGGCTGAGCAAGTGCAGAATGGTGGTAGAATGTGCATTTGGACGTTTAAAGGCGCGCTGGCGCAGTTTACTGACTCGGTTAGACCTCAGCGAAACCAATATTCCCACTGTTATTACTGCTTGCTGTGTGCTCCACAATATCTGTGAGAGTAAGGGGGAGACGTTTATGGCGGGGTGGGAGGTTGAGGCAAATCGCCTGGCTGCTGGTTATGCGCAGCCAGACACCAGGGCGGTTAGAAGAGCACAGGAGGGTGCGGTACGCATCAGAGAGGCTTTGAAAACCAGTTTCATGACTGGCCAGGCTACGGTGTGAAAGTTCTGTTTGTTTCTCCTTGATGAAACCCCCTGCCCCTTGGTTCACTCTACTTCCTTGTAAGCTAGCCACCCTCCCCTCCTCCCTTTGATCACCTCTTGCAGAGGCAATAAAGTCATTGTTGCTTCACATTCATGCATTCTTTATTCATTCATCACACAAATAGGGGGATGACTACCAAGGTAGCCCAGGAGGGGTGGTGGAGGAGGGAAGGAAAATGCCACACAGCACTTTAAAAGTTTACAACTTTAAAATTTATTGAATGACAGCCTTCTTTTTTTGGGGCAATCCTCTGTGGTGGAGTGGCTGGTTGGCCGGTGGCCCCCTCACCGCGTTCTTGGGCGTCTGGGTGTGGAGGCTATGGAACTTGGGGAGGAGGGCGGTTGGTTACACAGGGGCTGTAGTGGCAGTCTGTGCTCCAGCTGCCTTTGCTGCAGCTCAACCATACACTGGAGCATACTGGTTTGGTCCTCCAGCAGCCTCAGCATTGAATCCTGCCTCCTCTCATCACGCTGTCGCCACATTCGAGCTTCAGCCCTCTCTTCAGCCCGCCACTTACTGTCTTCAGCCCGCCACTTACTCTCTTCAGCCCGCCACCTCTGCTCCTGGTCATTTTGTGCTTTCCTGCAGTCTGACATTATTTGCCTCCACGCATTCGTCTGTGCTCTGTCAGTGTGGGAGGACAGCATGAGCTTGGAGAACATTTCATCTCGAGTGCGTTTTTTTTTCCTTTCTAATCTTCACTAGCCTCTGGGAAGGAGAAGATCCTGTGATCATTGAAACACATGCAGCTGGTGGAGAAAAGAAAAGGGACAGCGGTATTTAAAAAGACACATTTCATAAAACACTGGCTACACTCTTTCAGGGTAAACCTTGCTGTTAACATTACATACATAGCACATGTGCTTTCGTTACAAGGTCGCATTTTGCCTCCCCCCACCGCGTGGCTACCCCCTCAACCCTCCCCCCTCCCTGTGGCTAACAGCGGGGAACATTTCTGTTCAGCCGCAGGCAAACAGCCCAGCAGGAATGGGCTCCTCTGAGTGTCCCCTGAAGAAAAGCACCCTATTTCAACCAGGTGACCATGGATTATATCTCACTCTCCTGAGGATAACACATGAACGGATGTTGCTTGAACGCCAGCAAACATACACTGCAATGCTTTGTTGTACAATGATTCCCGAGTACGTGTTACTGGCCTGGAGTGGTATAGTGTCCTACCATGAAGGACGCAATAAGTCTGCCCTCCCCAGAAACCTTTTGCAAAGGCTTTGGGAGTATATCCAGGAGAGCCGCGAATGCCAGGGCAGAGTAATCCTTTCACATGCTTGCTTTTAAACCATGTATAGTATTTTAAAAGGTACACTCACCGGAGGTCCCTTCTCCGCCTGCTGGGTCCAGGAGGCAGCCTTGGGTGGGTTCAGGGGGTACTGGCTCCAGGTCCAGGGTGAGAAACAGTTCCTGGCTGTCGGGAAAACCGGTTTCTCCGCTTGCTTGCTGTGAGCTATCTACAACCTCCTCCTCATCATCATCTTCTTCGTCCCCAAAACCTGCTTCCGTATTGCCTCCATCTCCATTGAAGGAGTCAAACAACACGGCTGGGGTAGTGGTGGCTGAACCCCCTAAAATGGCATGCAGCTCATCATAGAAGCGGCATGTTTGGGGCTCTGACCCGGAGCGGCCGTTCGCCTCTCTGGTTTTCTGGTAGGCTTGCCTCAGCTCCTTCAGTTTCACGCGGCACTGCTTCGGGTCCCTGTTATGGCCTCTGTCCTTCATGCCCTGGGAGATCTTGACAAAGGTTTTGGCATTTCGAAAACTGGAACGGAGTTCTGATAGCACGGATTCCTCTCCCCATACAGCGATCAGATCCCGTACCTCCCGTTCGGTCCATGCTGGAGCTCTTTTGCGATTCTGAGACTCCATCATGGTCACCTCTGCTGATGAGCTCTGCATGGTCACCTGCAGCTTGCCACGCTGGCCAAACAGGAAATGAGATTCAAAAGTTCGCGGTTCTTTTCCTGTCTACCTGGCCAGTGCATCTGAGTTGAGAGTGCTGTCCAGAGCGGTCAAAATGGAGCACTCTGGGATAGCTCCCGGAGGCCAATACCGTCGAATTGTGTCCACAGTACCCCAAATTCGACCTGGCAAGGCCGATTTAAGCGCTAATCCACTTGTCAGGGGTGGAGTAAGGAAATCGATTTTAAGAGCCCTTTAAGTCGAAATAAAGGGCTTCATCGTGTGGACGGGTGCAGGTTTACATCGATTTAATGCTGCTAAATTCGACCTAAAGTCCTAGTGTAGACCAGGGCTTAGTGAGGTGGAAGTGATTTTGAGAGAATCTCTCGAGCCAACACAATTGGAAGCAGTTTGAGGGTTTTTCTTTTGTAGTTTCCTCAACCCAAAGAGAGGTTGCAATAGCACCCCTCCTGTAGCATAGTCTCTAGCTTTCACTGTGGGCCAAATTCTGCTTTTAGTTACCCTGATCAAGCTCATTGACATGGGTAGCAGGTATACCTGAGGGTAGCCTTTGATGCTGTGTCTATACCTCAGACAAATTGTTATAGTGAAAATACACGTTTAAGGTAGCTCCAGGATTTCCAAAGTGTGGTACATGTACCACTGGTGGTATGGATGCTCGTGGGAAGTAGTATGCCACAAGTGCTTTAAAAAAGAAATCATTTTTCAGTTTCAGTCATAACATGCACTGTAGCATGCCGGAGAAGCAAATGCACTCTCCTGGCTGCTTTTAGCCATAATGATGAACAACATTCACTAACCATGCCAGCATAGTAGTTTTATTTAGTGGTGTATTGTGCACTGTGGCTGTGCAGATGTGTGCTATACTCTCACCTGGGTGGCTTTCTGCTAGCCCTAGCCTTCAGTTTGTGCTGAGCCACACAGGTCTCTTCTCATCTGAAAAGATACGTACGTACAGGGATGGTCCAAAAGGACTGCAAAACCTGCAGCTGTACGGAACCCTGAGACCAAAGGGACCCTAAACAGAAAGCCACCCAAAGCAGGAGGTCCCTCTACACTTCCTGCTCTGCTGGGGCTGCGGCCAAGCCCCTGCAGGTCTTTGGGTCAGGGATGTACTGGGAGTTCCCTCCTGTCTCTGCAAGGAAGTTGTAGGAGTGGGGTGGCAGTATTTAAAAATTATTAATCAGGTTCCAGAAGTCAAGAGATGGGTTAAAAATTGTGAAATTAAAAAAACCCCAAACCACACAATCTTGGATTCTTTTTATTTACCTTCTGGTTTCTGAGCCTTTTGGGTGCACTTACTTCACATTTTCAAGCCTCTCTCTGCAGTCATGAGATCTAGAAACATATTTATTAAAAAACCCAAAAGCTGAGATTCTCATGCAGTATCTTGATTTCAGGAGCTGGGCCTTTAAGTAGCTCGCCAGAAATTCTGAGACATGGGATAAAATCATGAGAATTAGCAACACTGGGATCAGTCAGGTCCAGTTGGATAAAAGCCTGGCTGCAGACTAAGAAGAGTTGCCTGGCTCCTCAACAACAGAACAGCCAGCTGGCTGCAATTTGAGCCTTCCCACAGCGTGAGGAGTCACTTGGCAATTTTCCCAGCACTGCAGGATATCAGGGGCCCTGCTTGGGAGGAGGCCAGAGCTGCCAAGGAGCAAGAGGTCTGCTGGAGCTGAAGTTGCTTGATGCCCCAGTAAAGACTCCCACTTTCAGCCAAGACTTAGGCTTGTGTTCACCCATACTCCAGATAGGAATTATCAGGAACATCTAATTGACATTAGTCCATTAAAGTTAGTTCAGCAGCACACACTGAAATATATCAAGATGTCACTTATGACATATTTGTTTCTTGTAATTTGAGTAATGTGAAAGGCATAAATAATACTGGCTACTTCATTGTGTTCCTTTTTGATGCATTTTCTAAAATCTTGAGCTATTTAAAAGAGGTGCTATCACCTATCATCAAACATTTTAGGCTTTCTTAGGCATTTATTTTACTATGCAGCCTGGAAATACTTAAGTTAAACACACTAAGGCCTAAAATAAATGAGCCCAAAGAGGTGAAGTTTGCACATGGCACTTCAAACATCAATTTTTTTAAAGAAGCTGGTACGTGATCCAATAACGTTTGGGACCCACTGAGGCAGAGCATAGTTGAGGGTCACTTTTAAGGAACAAGGTTGCTCTACGCTTCTTGCACATGCCTTCAGCAATATTATTGGGGCTGTACCAATAGCCCATGCGGGTGCTGATTCAGCCTGCAGTGCAGCTGCAGCATGTTGCACTGCACAGAGAAGAAGGATTAGGGTAAGCCTTGAGGGATCTGCTTCTAGAATTAAGTGAAAAGAGATGTGTCTTGGAGAGAGAGCATCTAGTTTCCTGGAAGAAACCACACTTGAGCTGCAGCTGAAATTTCTTCATATTTATTGGTTCAGGCTGGGTTTTTGCGCTTATTGGAGCATCTTGCTTCTAAGGCTATGTCTACACTGTGGCTGGAAGTGTCTCCCAATCTGGATAGACAGACTTGGGCCACCTCTGCTAGAGCTAGTGTGCTAAAAATAGCAGTGTGGATGTTGTGTTATGGGCGGTGACTCTTGCTAGCCACCCAGTTTCAAGCCTGCCCAATCCCCTGGGTCCAAACTTGGGTGGTTAGCTTGAGCTGTGGCCAGTGCCACAGTGTCCACACTGCTATTTTTAGTGCACTAGCTCGAGTGGCACTAGTGCAAGTCTGTCTACCCAGGCTGGGAGGCACACTCCCAGCTGCAGTGTAGACATACCCCCATCTACATTTTTATGCTAGGAATGCATGGTTTAATCTGTCACAGCGTTGTGTACACTGCTGTTCCCTCCATTCTTTAACCTGCTGTTTGTCTGGGGAGAAAGAAGCCAAGTCCTTTCAGTGCCACAGGATTCCTGTGAAGCCTCCTGGATATACCTGCTCGACAGGAGACTCTTTCAAAAGGGCAAAGCCAATGTCCTTAGCACTGCTGCAAGGGAAGGCTCAGTCAGTATCATGCTCCCTTTCTTGCCTATCTTGTACTTCCTCCATAATTTAGGAGCTTTTTTGTTATTGCAGGAGTCATTCGAAAGTGAAGTACAATTAGAAGAGTTGAAATAAGTTTAAACCTCCTGGTTCTGCTGATGTTTTTACCTCAGGTTTTGACCTGTGAAAGATTTGTTAAATCTACAGCTCTGGCATGTTACCTCAACTATGTTTTCAGTGTTAACATTCTAAGGCAGGTGGCTTGTAATGAACAAGTATAGGAAACATGCAAAGCATGGTGTCTGCCACTGTTCATGACATATTACAGGACAATGTTGGCACAATTGTCTGATCTGAGGGCAGAAGGATGTTTGAGGATGAGTGCAGTATATTTCTGAAGTATTTATATGTAAAGTGCAGGAGAGCAGAGAGTAGTGAACACACCACTTCCTAAGGATGTGCATGTATTGTAATAACCACTGCCCACCAGAGATGTATGCAAGAAGGGACTTGAGCGCTTTCAAAGAGAATCATTAGTTATTTCTGGTCCGGCTGCCTGTCCTGTTGAGGTGCAGGTGGTACACCAAAGGACAGCTGAAGATGCTCATCTGGGCAGTTATTGGGGAGAAGCAGCAAGCAGTATGTTGACCTCAGACACCACGTTTTTCTCTGCAAGCATGGCTGAATGCAGCATCTCTGTTTTAAATGACACTACATCAAACTGCTCTTGTTCTTCTTCAGACCCCTCTGTACAACTGTTTTTCCACATCTTTCACAGATGGCATCACTTACTCTTTGAGCCTGCATGTTCACTAAGTGTATATACCACCTGGATTGTCAACGTCAGATTTAGATTGTAAACCTTTTCCCTACTTTTTGTACACTCAAACAGGATGAGACACAAACCAGCACAGAGGGCCACATCCTCAGCTGCAGTAACTTCAGTGAGCAATGACTGTTTACAGTAGCTAAGGATCTTGCCCTCAGTATTGCCCAAGGAGGACAATTAGTATTTATTACCTGTGTGGTATTCCCTTGCCAGATATATCATCTATTCCAGGGGTGGGCAAACTTTTTGGCCTGAGGGCCACATCTGGGTATGGAAATTGTGGCAAGCCATGAATGCTCACAGAATCAGGGGTTGAGGAGCGGGATGGGGTGTGGGCTCCAACTGGGGGTGCAGGCTCTGGAGTGGGGCCAGAAATGAGGAGTTCAGGGTGCGGGAGGGGCTCTGGGCTGGGGGTTGGGATGCGGGAGCGGGTGAGGGCTCCGGCTGGAGTTGCGGTCTCTGGGGTGGAGCCAGGGATGATGGGTTTGGGGGGCAGGAGGGGGCTTCGGGCTGGGGGGTGAAGCCGAGGGGTTTGGAGTATGGTAGGGGGCTCCGGCCTGAGGCAGGGCGTTGCAGTGCAGGAGTGGGTAAAGGCTCTGGGCTGGGGGTGTGGATTCCAGGGTGGGGTCAGAAACGAGGGGTTCAGAGTATGGGAGGGAGCTCCAGGCTGGGGCCGGGGGAGGAATTTCCAGGCTGGGGCTGAGGGGTTCGGAGTGCAGGAGGGGACTCCGGGCTGGGGAAGGGTGCTGGGGGTGGGTAAGGGATCCGGCTGGGGTTGTGGGCTCTCGGATGGGGTTGTGGATGAGGGGTTTGGGGTGCAGGAAGGTGCTCCAGGCTGGGACTGAGGGGTTTGGAGGGAAGGAGGGGGATCAGGGCTGGGGCAGGGGGTTAGGGCGTAGGAAAGGGTGTAGGCTCCGGGCAGCGCTTACCTCAAGCAGCTCCAAGAAGCAGCGGCATGTTCCCCGTCCAGCTCCTACACGGAGGCACAGCCAGGCGGCTCTCCACACTGCCGTGTCCACAGGTGCTGCCCCTGTAGCTCCCATTGGCCTGGCTGCCGAGCTGGAAGGGCGACATGCTGCTGCTTCCGGGAGCCACGCAGAGCCATGGCACTTGGGAGCAGGGCAAGCCCCTGACCCCACTCCCAGTCAGGAGCTCAAGGGCCGGATTAAAAGTTCTGATGGACTGGATGTGGGCCATAGTTTGCCCACCCCGGTCTATTCTGTGAGATCAGACAATATTAATATTGATTATTATGAATTTGTATTATAGTAGTGCTGAGACCCTAATCAGCCCATTGTGCTGTACACTGATAAAGACAGCGTCAAAGGAGAGTCCCTGCTCCAGAGAACTTAGTCTGACTTTTAACTGTTAAACACTAATTTCACTTTATGAAAGGATACACAGATTCATAGCCCTGCAGACTGAAGTGGTCCAGCCAGTGAACAGGTTTGTAAACGTTTCCATTTTCATGAGTTTCTCAAGATGCGGCTGCTTGGACTCAGATTGCTGTAAAAGCAGCTGTATCGAACTTTTTTCCAAAGTGTCATTTTCAAACTTTTCACTTTCTTGACCTTTGAAGTTTTTATTTGTTGATTATTTGCTGTTTGTTTGTTACTGTTCACCTGATTACTGGAAAGCATTTTGATACTTGTGATTAGTGCTTCTGCAAGGTGCTGAGACGTGCCTGAGTACCCTAAACTCCCACTAATGTCAATGGGAGTCAAGCTCATTCACCACCTACTAGGGCTGGGTCCTAATTCTGTCCTAAGATGATAGTAGCAGCAAGAAAAATGAAGCTATCAAAGGAGGTGTCATAAATATAAAGGGAAGGGTAAACACCTTTAAATCCCTCCTGGCCAGAGGAAAAACCCTTTCACCTTTAAAGGGTTAAGAAGCTAAAATAACCTCGCTTGCACCTGATCAAAATGACCAATGAGGAGACAAGATACTTTCAAAGGTTTGGGGGGGGGAGAGGGGGACAAAGGGTTCTCTCTGTCTGTGTGATGCTTTTTCTGGGACCAGAGCAGGAATGCAGGTCAGAACTCCTGTAAAGAGTTAGTAAGCAATCTAATTAGATGTGCGTTAGATTCTGTTTTGTTTAAATGGCTGGTAAATAAGTTGTGCTGAATAGAATGTATATTCCTGTTTTCGTGTCTTTTAGTAACTTAAGGTTTCGCCTAGAGGAATTCTCTATGTTTTGAATCTGATTACCCTGTAAGTTATTTACCATCCTGATTTTACAGAGCTGATTCTTTTACTTTTTCTTTAATTAAAATTATTCTTTTAAGAACCTGATTGATTTTTCATTGTTCTTAAGATCCAAGAGTTTGGGTCTGTGTTAACCTATGGAAATTGGTGAGGATTTTTATCAAGCCTTCCCCAGGAAAGGGGGTGTAGTGCTTGGGGGGATGTTTTGCGGGGGAGACGTTTCCAAGTGGGCACTTCCCCTGTTCTTTGTGTAACACTTTGGTGGTGGCAGCTTTTACCTAAACTGTTAAGAATAAGCTTAGGGAGTCTTTCATGCAGGTCCCCACATCTGTACCCTAGAGTTCAGAGTGGGGAAGGAACCTTGACAGGAGGAAACAATGTAAATGAATGTGATGAGATGATCTGCTCTAGCAGATGTCTGAAGCTGTACAGACAGGCCCTACGGAGGCCCCACTTGAAACATTTTTAACATTATACCTTTACAGAAAGCTGTATTAAACCCTGCTCCCTCTATGAAATCAACGCATGACTAGAAGACAGTGGGGCTGGTGATATCTGAAAGTGGGTGAACAAAAGGTGCACTCAGAGCTATTTAAAAGCTTTGTCTAAGGATCATATTGTAATGTATATATGTGTCTACTCTGAGGAGCCTCCACTTTTACAGCTATTAGCAACCAGCATAAACTTTTACTCCCCTGTCATCTTAGATTTCTTCAGATTAATATACCAGTAATATACTAGTAAAATTGAACTGCATGTCTTCTTTTTAACCCACTTTATTATGCTAGTAATTTGACCCTGCATTGCTGTGTGCATTCTACACTTCTGTCAACAGCTTATCATCCGCAGCCCTTTCCATAATGAACACTGCTAGCACATGAACAAGGAGACGTCCACTGCTTGTCTCTTCATTGTGACTCCAGGATAATGACCTGTGATTGATGTCTCTGGGCCCTATACAGTGAGGATCTGAATGGGTTTCCAGAGGTGTTCATCACCCTCAGCGCCCATACACTTCAACAGGGACTTGAGGTGCTTGGCACATGGGAATTGCCATATGGGATCGGACCAGTGGTCCTTCTACTCCTGTGTCCTGTCTCCAACAGTGTTCAGTCAAATGGATTTCATAGCCTGTTAAATGAGGTTAGGTCACAATCAGACAAATATTTTAAAAACTGGGCTCACAGTATAGAGAGATGTTCAGGGTAACATCATTGGATGAGGTTTCCAGGAGATCATTCAACATTGAAAACATCTGAAATTTTTTGTCGTCGACTTGGGACTTCTAAAGATCTACTTTTTCAGTAAAGGCATTCATTTTGTTGTTGAGTTTCAGAATGTTTGTTTCATTTTCTTGTAGTAACTCATTCAGTGAATTTAAATAATCAAAAATATCTGCTAGATATGCGAGTTCTACCATCTATTTGATGTCACTTAAATGCTTCTTCAGGGTAGAATCCACTTCGATCAGAAACAAACGCATCTCATCTCTCAATTCAAACAGACAGGTTAGAACTCTTCCCCACAACAGCCAGCAAACCTCTGTGTGCAGTAACATGTGCTGATGTGCCAATCCCGTTTCTCCACAGAGACTTGTGAAAAGTCAGGAATTCAGTGACTTTGCTTTAATAAAATTAACAATGGCTACAGCTTGATTCAAAATTGATTTAAGATAGGGATAGCCTGAGACTGGGGTTGTATTAGTTTTGATGGAATAAATGGTACTAGAGAGTCAAAGGTGTTAACAGGACCCTGTCACTGTACAACATTACCAGATTTCAACAAGCTTTGGGATTTCAAATAGAGATATCAGTCTATTTAGTCCCATGGCAAACACCTTTAAAAATCTTTTTAACCATTTATTGAAGATACAGAAAAGGGAAGAAACACAGTTAAAGCATTTGAAATGTTAAGTATTAGGTAATGCTTTTATTTCAACAACATCTTTTGTTGCCTTTTCCTTTAACTGTAGAGAGCCTTTAGAAGGAAAAAACCTTGCTTGACAGTCTCTTAGATGGTATTAAAGATGGTAATAACTGTCCTTTTTGGGAATGGAAAAAAGGGTATTTGAGATGGGCTGGCACTGTTAAAGATTGTCTTGCTTGTCTTTTAGGAAATGGAATCAAACTCAAACAAGGGGGAAGAGAAAAGAACAGAACACCAAAAAGAGAGAAAATGCAGCTTCTCTATCAAGTGTTCACTTTCACCTGCACCCTCACTGCTAGATAAATGCAGGCATAGCATGTGGTCTTATCATTCACTCAGGAATCAGGCAAACTTGTAGCAGCATCAGGCTGTTTAAGACATTGCTTTGAGCTGCCTCTTTGGTCACTGTGTTGCAAACTATGCAGACTTGGCCACCTAAGCCTGATTTTTTTTTTAAATGAAAGGGAAAAGGAAAGAAATAAAGTGGGAGAAGGAAAAGCACTCACATGGGGGGATGACAAAGTCTCTTATCCCACATAGTATTTGGGAGTTAGCCAGAGCTGATGAAGGTGGTGATTGTATCTGACTCCTTTTCTCTGGCCCAGTCTGGTCAGGACATCTCAGGATCAGGGTGACTAAGGCCCAACGGTCTCAAGATGGATCCTGGGGTCCCAGGAGATGGTGGGGGTGGCAGCCTTGATGGTGAAGCTTATTCTGTACACCTGTCTCCTACCCAGAATTTGTTGTCAAACAGCCTGCTTCTCCCCAAAAGTATTTTCTTCTAAGGACCTCAGAAGGGAGTGATGGGCTCTCATCATTGTATTCACCAATTAGGCCTAATTTCTGACACACCAATTTTGGTTCATTGATTTCTGCTCTCATACGCCTCCTGTTTACCAGACATGATCGTAACGTTGTCCTTGAGTTATATCAATAGGCCTTTTTGTTTGGACTAATTCAGTCTTTGTCTCTCTTTTGCACCTTTTCTCATCAACATTTGTTTGGATAGGTTATTGTGACAGTTTATGAACTTTTACTCACTTCTCACAGTTGCATTCACAGTTAGGGTAAATTTGTATGCCTCATTATTACAACAGTATGAAAATACTCTTGTTTTGAGTTCTGTTTGTGATATGCGACGTTGTTGGTAGGACTTAATACATTGGACCCCAGAAGTGGAACCTTGTTATGAATGTCTTGGACAGTGGTGTGGAGTATAAGGTGCCCTGGGGAGATGGAAAAATGAGGCAGCGGCACTGCAGAGCCACTCCTGATCACCAGGGGGTGCTTTGGAAGCAGCAGCCTGGCCACAGGTGCCAAGTGGTATTATCAAACACCTGTAACTCTGCAATCCTTCCTATATCTATCCTTTGGCTGCAAGACCACAGAGTAAGAAAAGGGTGTAAGCAGAGAACAGGGTATCTTAAGAGACAGGGGTTTAAATGTGATCCTCAGCATGCAAATTAAAGCATTTACTTGCACGCTAATCTTTGGATTTACATCTGTGACTAGGCAGGAGTAACTTGGTGACCTTGCAGGAAGTGATTCTCCTGCATGCTTTATCCTGCTCATTACTTTTGACTTGAGCTAATCCAAATATCAGAATTTTGTAAAAATCTTTTTTTTGCCAATTTTTAAAAAAATTCTAAATCATTCCATGTTCTTGACAGCTGGTAGGAAAAAAGGATGATTTTTGGTCTGAAAATTGATCCCGTTTTTCTTAAATAAATAAAAGAATCAAAATTTAATATTTTTTCAACCAGCTCTACTTTTGATCTTTGGTGTAAACATGCAACATTCTGCAAGCAGTGCTGCAGTAGATCAAGCTGGCAGTGATCAGAGAAAAGCATTGTAGGTTTAGGAAGTGCCCTTGAAATTTTGAGGGGGTGAAGTGATGATTGCTCTAATAATGCTTGAAAAATATATTCCTGATATGTAGCAGACAGCAAATGATACCAGAAAGTCTCTGAACAAGGGTTCAAGTTACAGGAGGGGAGAGAGAGATTTTCAAGAGCAATTAGCCATTATATGACGTGTCTACACTGCAAAGTGAAGGTGTGGCTGCAGCATGTATGCCTACACATGCTACAATCACACCTTTGCTTTGCAGCATAGACATACATGCTCTCAGGAGTCTGTCTTTGCTCTAAAGGCTCCAAGTCCTTTCCATTCTTGTGTCAAGTCTTTTGAATCTGTTCCAAATACTTTTGAGTCCTGTTTCTCTTTTAGCTCTTTGCATGGCCCAAGCCTTCACTTTCTTGGTATGCCTAGTGGAATAACCTATCTGTGTATATGTACATGCATGTGTGTATAAACCTATATACTGTGTGCCTTTTATAGAGTCTGGAACATTATTATAGACCAATTCCCAACTCATAAGAAATTGAATTATGTGATGCCAATCAGTTATAACCTTATTTATTTGTGGATAGAATGTTTGGGTTTTTTTAATGCAATGTGTGCTATAGAGTATCTCCCAAGGAAGAAGTTTGTGAGTGACATATATCATTTTTCTGTCAACCATTTTTCATTTTGCTATCCTTGAATACATTTCATATTATATACTACACAGATATGAGTGTGAAAGATCCATAACCCACGTGCACCAATGATCCATGGAAACTATTAAGGTCTCTCAAGAGTGAAAGAAATATCCTCAATATCCTTCTCTGTGAAAAATGTTATTTTCTAGGAAGTGTTGTACAGAAAAGTCACTGAGATAAATTCAGACCTGGTGTAAGAGGGTGCAACTCTACCTGCTTACATCAAGTCTGAATTTGACATCATGTTTTTGAATGGATAAGACTTCAGATCAACTTTATTGGGAACTACTGATGTGAACGGTAAATTAACAGCTTTTATGTTCTCATTGCAGTTCACTGACTTTATGGTTGCAAAATGAATCCCCCACAGAGCACAAATGTATATTGCACCAGAGAAGGCAGATACAAACATAGGGCTATGAGCTCTGTTAAATAAGCCAGTATCCACTGATTTCTGGGCCACACAGCCATTAAAAGGTGCAGGATCCTGGCTCTGCAGGTGGCAGGTCCACTCAAGAGCCTGGCCAGTCTGTAGGAAAGCCTTGAGTAAAATCAGATATAAAAATTCTGGGGATGAAAACTGAGTAGCTATTCAGGAGATGGGAGGGCTCATTTACATTGCCTTCTTCTCTGGTTACCCAAGCTATAAATTAGCTGTTTGAGAGAGTGGTGTTGAAAGGCTGTAAGAGGATCCTAGGTGGCATCAAAATAGAGTTTCAGTCAGACAAGGGACTGACAGATTACCAGTGGCAAAGCCCCAGTTTGCGAGGAAAGGCACCTAATTTTAGGCACTAAGTAAATCTATACTATGGAAACTATGTTGGCATAGCCCTGTAGGGGTAGATGTATCCTACACCCACCAATATAAGGGTTTTCTTTGTTGGTGTAGAAACACCACCTCCCTGAACAAAGTTAGCAATTCTGATGGAAGCACTGTTCTGCTGACACAGCTGAATCTACCTAGGGAGTTATGTGAGCATAGCTACATAGGCCAGGTGGGTGGCTTTTTTACCCTCTATACCCCAGTATAACTTTTCAGTGTAGACCAGACCTTACATTTACCATTGCCAGAATGTTCAATGAATCTGCCTATGGCCTGATTTCTAATGGTGGTGTGTTCTAGAGAAAGGTGAATTTTTCAGTCAATAGTAAATTTGTCAAAAAATGCATTTTTCATGGCACTGAAACTATTCATAAATTTGGGTTGAATTCAGCAAATAGTTTTGGCCAAAATAATAATAATAATTTTAAAAAAAGGAAAGGTTGAAACATTTTATTGTGATGCTTTCAAACTTAACTGTTTCAACACATTGTTTTGGAAAGTTTTGATTCTAATTGACCAGAACAAAATATTCTCTTTATGTTTCAGCAAGAAAAACTGAAAAAAGTTCTATTTTTTTCCAGATTTTTTTGGTTTGGTAGCCAAACCAAAAATTAATTGTTCGTGCACCTCTACTGTTTATCCACAGCTCCCATTTGCTGGCTATTCAGGTCAAGATTGCAAAAATAGTCTGATTTTGAATGCCTCGGTTTTGGATGTCCAAACTGAGAAACCGGATTTTAAGAAAGTGCCTGGTTTTAAGAACCACCCTCTGCAATCAAGCCTCTTCTTGGGGGCAGGGGAGATTCAGAAATTGAGGCACCCAGAATCATTAGGTAGTTTTGAAAATCTTGGCCTAAGTGTGAAGAATTTGGCTTATGCTTTTCCAGTGACACACAAACTTTAACTCCATATAACCATGGGAATTAATGATTTGCAGGTCATAGCTTCTCTAAACTTTTTCCTTCTGTTACATTCTGGGGTATAATTCAGACCAGTGGGAGGTTGTCACTGCTTGCCCTGTAACCCTGGGTGCCTGGAATGCCTTGTAGGAGAAAAAGGAACCCTCCTTGGGCCCTCAGTTTGGAGCATGTGCCCCATCCTGCCTCATGGCATGTTAAGTGCAGCATGGCCATTAGCTCCGATTGCTTCTGATCAGCCGCTGACAGACCTCCCTGTGCACACAGCTCTTCTAACTACTTCTTACTGAGCTCAGCATCCGTTTCTTTGCTCCTCCTGCCTCTTCTGCTGATTACTCATCTTTGCAGTTCCCTTTGTTCTATTTCCCTTGCCTGAAATAAACTGAAAAGAATAAAACTGTAACCTCTCTTTCTGTTCCCAGCCTCGTCACTTGAAAATCACTTAAAATGATTTTACCAATACTTAAAGCGTAAACCTCAGTTAAATTAGCAAGATGTGTATAAATCCTGTACAACTACATCACTGTCACAGTGTAGGGTACAGTTCCCTAGTGAGGGGTTGTGTCACCACCTGTCCTGTAACCCTGGATGCCTCAATGCCTTGCTGCTGTGGCTCACAGCCTGGAAAACAGCAGCCTAGTATAAGAACATAAGAATGGCCATACTGGGTCAGACCAATGCTCTATCTTAGAGATACCACTGACTTCCTGAGGAAACTACAATCCATTGATGATCTTCCTGAAAACACCATCCTAGCCACTATGGATGTAGAAGCCCTCTACACCAACATTCCACACAAAGATGGACTACAAGCCGTCAGGAACAGTATCCTCGGTAATGTGACAGCAAACCTGGTGGCTGAACTTTGTGACTTTGTCCTCACCCATAACGATTTCACATCTGGGGACAAAGTATACCTTCAAATCAGCGGCACTGCTGTGGGTACCCGCATGGCCCCACAGTATGCCAACATTTTTATGGCTGACTTAGAACAACGCTTCCTCAGCTCTCGTCCCCTAACTCCCCTACTCTACTTGCGCTACATTGATGACATCATCATCTGGACCCATGGAAAAGAAGCCCTTGAGGAATTCCACCACGATTTCAACAATTTCCATCCCACCATCAACCTCAGCCTGGACCAGTCCACACAAGAGATCCACTTCCTGGACTAATACAGTGCTAATAAGCGATGGTCACATAAACACCACCCTATACTGGAAACCTACTGACCGCTATGCCTACCTACATGCCTCCAGCTTTCATCCAGACCACACCACACGATCCATTGTCTACAGCCAAGCTCTATGATACAACCCCATTTGCTCCAACCCCTCAGACAGAGACAAACACCTACAAGATCTCTATCAAGCGTTCTTACAACTACAATACCCACCTGCTGAAGTGAAGAAACAAATGGACAGAGCCAGAAGAGTACCCAGAAGTCACCTACTACAGGACAGGCCCAACAAAGAAAATAACAGAACGCCACTAGCATCACCTTCAGCCCCCAACTAAAACCTCTCCAACGCATCATCAAGGATCTACAACCTATCCTGAAAGACGACCCATCACTCACAGATCTTGGGAGACAGGCCAGTCCTTGCTTATAGACAGCCCCCCAACCTAAAGCAAATGCTCACAGCAACCACACACCACACAACAGAACCACTAACCCAGGAACCTATCCTTGCAACAAAGCCCGTTGCCAACTGTGCCCACATATCTATTCGGGGACACCATCATAGGGCCTAATCACATCAGCCACACTATCAGAGGCTCCTTCACCTGCACATCTACCAGTGTGATGTGTGCCAGCAATGCCCCTCTGCCATGTACAGTGGCCAAACTAGGCAGTCTCTACGTAAAAGAATCAATGGACACAAATCAGACGTCAAGAATTATAACATTCAAAAACCAGTCGGAGAACACTTCAATCTCTCTGGTTACTCGATTACAGACCTAAAAGTGGCAATTCTTCAACATAAAAACTTCAAAAACAGACTCCGAGAGAGCACTGAATTGGAATTAATTTGCAAACTGGATACAATTAACTTAGGCTTGAATAAAGAGTGGGAGTGGATGGGTCATTACACAAAGTAAAGCTATTTCCCCATGTTTATTCCCCCCTCCCCCCCTGCTGTTCCTCAGACGTTCTTGTCAACTGCTGGAAATGGCCCACCTTGATTATCACTACAAAAGGTTTCCCCCTCCCGCCCCCGCTCTCCTGCTGGTAATAGCTCACCTTACCTGATCACTCTCGTTACAGTGTGTATGGTAACACCCATTGTTTCATGTTCTCTGTGTATATAAATCTCCCCACTGTATTTTCCACTGAATGCATCTGATGAAGTGAGCTGTAGCTCACAAAAGCTTATGCTCAGATAAATTTGTTAGTCTAAGGTGCCACAAGTCCTCCTTTTCTTGTTGCGGATACAGACTAACATGGCTGCTACTCTGAAACCCATCTAGCATAGTATCCTGTCTTTCGACAGTTGCCAATGCAAGGTGCTTCAGAGGCAATGAACAGAACAGGTAATCAAGTGATCCATCCTGTTGCCCATTCCCTGCTTCTGTCAGACAGAGGCTAGGGACACTTCAGAGCATGGTTTTGCATCCCTGCCCATCCTGGCTAATAACCATTGATTGACCTATCCTCCATGAACTTACCTAGTTCTTTTTTGAACCCTGTTAGTCTTGGCCTTCTCAACATCCTCTGGCAAAGAGTTTCAGAGGTTGACTGCGTTGTATGAAGAAATACTTTTGTTTGTTTTAAACCTGCTGCCTATTAATTTCATTTGATGACCCCTTGTTCTTGTGTTATGAGGAGTAAACAACACTTCCTTATTTACTTCCTCCACACCAATCATGATTTTATAGACCTCTATCATATTCCCACTTAGTTGTCCCTTTTGGAGCTGAAAATTCCCAATTTTAGTTCTCTCCCCTCATGTGGAAGCTGTTCCATACCCCTAATCATTTTTGTTACCCTTTTCTGTACCTTTTCCAATTCCAATATATCTTTTTTGAGATGGGGTGACCACATCTGTACGCAGTATTCAAGGTGTGGGCATGCCATGGATTTATATAGAGGCAATATATTTTCTGTCTTATTATCTATCCTTTTCCTAATGATTCCAAATTCTGTTAGCTTTTTTGACTGCTGCTGCACATTGTGTGGATGGTCTTCAGAGAACTATCCACAATGACGTCAAGATCTCTTTCTTGAATGGTAACAGCCAATTTAGACCCCATTGTTTTATATGTATAGTTAGGATTATGTTTTCCAATGTGCATTACTTTGCATTTATCAACATTGAATTTCATCTGCCATTGTGTTGCCCAGTCACCCAGTTTTGTGAGATCCGTCTGTAACTCTTCGCAGTCTGCTTTGGCTTAACTATCTTGAGTAGTTTTGTATCATCTGCAACTTTTGCTACCGCACTGTTTACCTCTTTCTCCAGATCATTTATGAATGTGTTGAACAGAACTGGTCCCAGTACAGACCTGGGGGACACCACTATTTACCTCTCTTCATTCTGAGAACTGACCATTTATTCCTACCCTTTGTTTCCTATCTTTTAACCAGTTACTGATCCATGAGAGGACCTTTTCTCTTATCCCATGGCAGCTTACTTTGCTTAAGAGCTTTTGCTGAGGGACCTTGTCAAAGGCTTTCTGAAAATCTAAATACACTATATCTACCCATGTCCACATGCTTGTTGACCCCCTCAAAGAATTCTAGTAGATTGGTGAGGCATGATTTCCCTTTACAAAAACCATGTTGTCTCTTTCCCAAGAACTCCTGTTCATCTATGTGTCTGATAATTCTGTTCTTTACTATAGTTTCAACCAACCAATTTGCCTGGTGCTAAAGGTCACATGCATACAGATCACACCCTGAGTGTCTAGAAGCTCTGCATCAGCAGGAGCCTGCCTACAGCTTACAGCCTTCCACCAACCTTGTTTACTACTTTCAGGGTGATCCCCAGTCCTGAATTTCCCCCAAACCATGTGCTCTGCAAGGTCCAGCCCTCTCCTACACAGTTCAGAGAAATAATATGGTTCATTTGTTCCTCTAAATATGCAAAACACACATCACACCTTATTAACTTAACTGGGGTAAACTGTGTTTGAACAGAAAGAGTTGGTTTATAGTAAAAATAAAGAAAGTTTATTAACAATAGGACATAGGTTAAATGATGCCAAGTAAAAGAAATAAAATTAAAGATAGTTACAAGCAAACAAAAATGAAAGCATGCGTCTAAAAGTCTAAAACTTAATCTAGGAAGGCACAGGCCATGTTTTCTTTCACCAATCTTTGCAGCCATGGCTGATTTTCCCCGAGTCAGGACCTTCCCCAGAAGTACAAAGTGCTGGCTTCCCTTGTCTTCCTAGGTGAAAGATCTTTGCCTAAGCAGTTCTCAACTATATTCAGTTCCCAGAGACTTCAACCATGCCTTGGTTGAAGGACCCATCTTTCTCAGCTTGCAAGAGCTCTGGCCCCTAGTTTGTTTTCCTGCACAGACCACCTGCATGGCAAGTCACAGCACAGGAAGGAGAACAGCATCTGCGGGGTTGCTATTCCCTCTCATGCACAGGTGGGCATGGAGTGGTTGGGCCGTGAGGGGCAATGGGGTGGAGCCTTGGCTTCCTCACAGCCCCATGCACTGGCCTGCAGAACTGAGCTGGTGCAGGGATGAGTAAATTTACTCCTGGTATAGACCAGGGCAGATTACTTGTTCCAGCCCCCCAGAGCGAGGGGGAAACGGTCATGAATTGTGATTGAATCACAGGTTCCCTCACTCATCTGCTCCTGGACAGTGCAGCTGTGTGCTGCCCCTTATTCATAACAGATTGTGATCTTAGTCTAGCCCAAAATAATTTGGAAATGGCATCAATATCGTGGAAAGTGAGGAAAATCTTTAATGCATTGGATTGCAAGATCTGAAGTGACCGTGCTGGATAATTCTGTAGAAAAAAAATTGTGATGATTTTACATTTGCAGAGTGTGTTAGTGAATTAGTTGTGTGCGGTTGGCTGTCTGACAATGCTTATAACAGAAACAGTTCCAGTGTATTGAAAGACGAGAGACCATATAAAATAGGTTAAAAAGATTCTAAGAATTAGTTATACGTCACATAAGATGAACCATTAGAAATGCTGTTGCAGGGAACTTTAAAGCTTTTTCTTAATATTTGTTAGATGTTTAAATGTTCTTGCAAACCTCATGGTGCTTGGAGTCCTGGAGATGAAGCAGATTCTTTGCTGTCAAACACTGTTGGGTAATTTATGTTTCTATTGCACATTTCATCCCAAAGCAAACTACATGCATGCACGCCGCTGCCACCACCACCACGCCAGCTCCGGAGTGCAGAATTTATTTCTAATGTATTGTGTCATTACTGTAGTATCTAGCCTCAACCTGGATGCGCCCCATTGTACCTAGGCCAGGGGTGGGAGGACCTTTTGGCCAGAGGGCCACATCTGAGTATGGAAATTGTATGGCGAGCCATGAATGCTCATAAAATTGGGGGTTGAGGTGTGGGAGGGGGTAAGGACTCCGGCTGGGGGTGCAGGCTTTGGGGTGGAGCCAGAAATGAGGAGTTCAGGGTGCAGGAGGGCCCTCCGGGCTGGAGCAGGGGGTTGGGGTGCGGAGGGGGGTGCAGCTCCAGCTGGGGGTGCGGGCTCTGGGGATGAGGGGTTGGGGGTGCAGAAGGGTGCTCTGGGCTGGGACCAAGGTGATAGCAAGGTGACAGTGCACCACTCACACACACACACACACACACACACACACCCCTCCACTGCCATGAAGGGGTGCCTAAAGTGCTGGAAAACGCTGGAATGAGGGTTTCACAATCAGATAAACTGGCAGTGGAAAATCTCCACAACTGCTGCATTTGCACCTGGCTGTGTGATATGAAGGCCCTGATCTAATGACTCTACCCATGTGAATATCCCCTTTGGCTGTGCAGTGTCGCTGGGACTCACTCACATGAGTGTTTCAGGATCAGGCCCCTAAGCAGGTAAAAGGCATTTTAGCTCCCCATTCTTCAGTTACTTACACTCCCCATATTAGTACACATTTTGTAGATCTGCTCAGTTTGTCAGGATTTAGTGTAAACTACACAAGTTCGGAAGCTCTCTATATTCTTGCTACCACAAACAGATTGTACCTAGAAGCTGCAGGTTCCAAATACATATTTTGAACCTGTAGCTTTAGGTACATACTGCCAAATCTGAAAAGTGCAGATACACTAAAACTGGACAGAACTGGCTTATCTCTGCCACTGATATTCTTCAAGAAACAACAACTTCCAAAATAGTTTTTTCAAGCTACCTTAGAGTAACCCACTATTGGTACAAGACCATCTTGTCTGATAAGCTTTTTCTTTGTGAAACAAAGAAGTACCTTTCCTAGTATGGAATGAGACCTGTTTTAACAGATTTAGCCTTGCCAACCCACTGAAAATAAGGCCTTGTCTACACTACAAATGCTTTGCCGATACAGCTATACCAGCAGAGCCCCCTAGTGTAGACACAGCTGCTGACAAAAGGCATTTTTTGGTTGGCATACTAACACCACCTTATTCCAGCATTTCCCAGCACTTTAGGCACCCCTGCATGGGGGTGGAGATGCATGTGCAGTGCACTAGCCAGGGGTGCGGAAGATGGATAAATCAGGAAGGGGGAGGGGGGCTTTATTAACACATGTTTGGGTTGAAAGGCATGCAATTGTTTTCAGTTTCTTGAAGTGGGGTCAGGTTTTAAATGTGTAGGAAATGCTATCTTACTCACTTGAGTAAATTTATTTTGTTTCCTATGGCTAGTGAGTTGTTGGGTGTGTTTTAACTTATCTTATAACTTAGAGTTCATTGCATTGTAACTAGGAAAACAAACATTTGAAACCAGACCACTTTCAAGCTAAGGAAAATTTTATCTGTCTGCTCATTCTTGCAGGGTATTATAAGACTCTGATCTACTTTCTGGCTAAGTGCTCTAATTGCTGCAATTTCTTATTCAGTATGTGGCAGACCACGCAAACTCTGAAACTGGCAAAAGCAAGGAGCACTAGGGTAGCAATAGACAAGGTATATTGCAAGCTCTTTCAATGAATGCTACATCTCTAATGTCTGTTCCCCAATGCAAATCGTACCTTAAATACATTTTTTGGAAAACTTTTGAAAACAAAAAGATCAGCTTTTTTGGTGACCTGTTCCCAGGGAGCACAAACACCAGGAATCTACTTTTTTTTTTTTTGCATCTCATATACTAAGTGATAAAATTAGCCCTAAAAGACCAAACACTAACCCCAGCCTATAGTTCAGTTGGGAGCTGTAGAAATCTGCAGTATGGATGGAGATGATAGTTTCTCCACCAAGGTCTCAGACCAGCAGGTGGAACCAGTGCATAAAGACTGATCCAGCTAATGGATGAAGTAGCTCTCTATGGCTCTAGTTCCCCTTCCACTGGAAAGAAGGACTAGACAATCTGTGCAGCAGTGGATGCTCTGCCCCACCCCATTTTTCTGACTTGTACCCAAATACTTCCAAAGTGGAACTAATACAGGGCCAGGACCCTTGGCACTCAGGGGCATCCTGACCATCCGTGCACAGTGAAACTCCACTGGTTGTTTTGCTGAGATAAGGGTGGGAATTACCCATCAGTATACCACTGGGAGTGGTGGGGAAGGAAATAAGAATCTGAAGCCTAAAAATAATATTAAAGGTGGATCCAAAGCAAACCAGCACCCCCAATATCTCAATTTTGGAGTCTTATCTGAACCTGGATCCAAATTTTCCAAATGGTCCGTATCTTTATAATAGGCTGAATTAAAAAGACTGCCAGAATTCTACCTCAGCATTACCATCATTTTTACCAGTGAGAGCTGAACTTGGGGTAGCAAGGGTGAGAAATTATGGCAAAAAATTAGTAAATAAATCCTACTGTAGACAGGTCTTTGGCATTGTGCCTCTGGCTTATTGGGAGCAGGCTCCTGCCTGAGAGAGGTTTCAACAAAAAGCTTTGCTAACCTCATATTAAACTTAGAAAAAGAAGGTGGTTTTCACATGACAGTAGCAAGATGACTTCAGCAAGTGGATCTCCTGCTACATCTGCAGTGAGAGTTTTAAAGAGAGGTCTCAGCAAATTTAGATTAAATGCATTTAGTTCAACATTCAATAGCAAGGAGAGAATGTCAATTATTTCAATTAATCAAAAGCTATCACCTTGCTTCCTTGCTGCATTAGAGGATAGCAGTATAAATCATTAATAGTTTATCAGGAACCATTGAAAAAGTTCTTTTGATACAGCACTTTTTTGGAATTTTAATATTACAGATATGCTTAAATTACCCTCCATCATGTAAAACTACATTCTTCCTCCTGTATGACACAACAAGAAGGAAATGAACCTGGAAATTAATTTGAGATTTGCAGCTGATTGTGGAAGAACAAACAAGCCATTAAAGTGAACAAAGATACTGATCTAAAAGGCAAGCTAATTGCACAAACTTCCTTGCTGAGTATCTGAAGGAGTAGCACCAACCATTCAGGGAGAGAGCCAGCAAATTAATAGTTTCTCTTAATCTCTAATCATCCTGGCTTGAACCTGAGACTTTTAGCACTAAAAATGTGAGTCTTTATCATTCACACTTAAAGATTTAGCCCTGCAGCTGGAAGCACTAAGCAGACTCCAACACCTCTTCTGCGGGCCAGTTACGAGAGGGTTACAAAAACCCCACTCTAAATATGGGTTACATGTGTATCACTTATTCTCATGTAGCTGTATTTTATCATATGTTGTGATTGATGCAGAATAGTCTAATGGTATTTGAGTACTACCAGTTGGGTTTTTTCCCTAGTTAAAAATTATAAACTCAGCAAAATTCTTGCCTAATATTTGTGTTTTGTAATTCAGTGGTGGGAAGCAGCTGATGTCCCAAAAGCTGCTGGAGTTTTATTACAGAAACAGAGTGAAGGGAATCAAAAACACAGCGTGCATCATCTCTGTAGTCCTCAGTATCTCCAATCCATATTTCTGGCCCTGACAGAAGTGGGAATTTAAAACATCTTTCTTAGGAGCTACTTCCTCTGGACTCCGTACTATATAATGTAAGAAGGACAAGGTAAGGGTTGAAGACCAGTATAGTGACCTGAAACAACAGTACATATGTATGTCTGCTCAGCCCCTTCTGGACATGTGAGTGTTGGAAAAAAAAAAAAAAAAACAACTTTTCCCTTCCATAATTCCCCATCCTACTTGATTTTCACAACCTCCTACGGATCTCAATTCAGGAAAGCATCCCTGTTTAGGCAAGTACTTAAGCCCAGCTAATCATTATGCATGTGCTTAAATCCTATTGACGTTAGTTTTGCTGAACAGGAATGGACCTAAGTATGGACTTAGTGTCTTCCTGAATGAAGGCCAGATCGGTCCTTTAATTGTACTAATAGTTTGAACAATAAACAAGAATTTCCACTATCCTTTTTCTGGGCTCTCTCAAGTGAACTGAATCTGCCAATTAGAATAGCATAAAAACAAATTGCTACTTTTTTATTTGCTTTGTCTGCATGATGAACTACTGTCTATGCCTTGCTACTGCCAAAAAAAAGCCTTTCAGGAAAGAGACTGGAGAGGGCTATGAGCAAGCCTCAACTGTTTGTACCAGCTCTAACACCTTCTGAGCAAATCCCCAACTACTCTCTGGGCCCCAGACAGATTTTCCCAAAGCAAGCCTTAAAGGTCACCAGTAAATGCAGCAATGGGATTTTGCGCTCCTTTTTTGCTTCTTTGATGCAAGTCAATAAGGTCTGAAAGCTTTTTCAAATAAGCTTTTGTTTGCATTTTATAATGGAAATATCAGGTCTTGTCCTGCGGGACTTTATGGATAACTGGAAAATAAGTGGTAGGTTGACACCAACAGAGAACAGAGGTTGAAATCTGAGCAAGTGAGAAAGGAAACTTTTTTTAAAGACTAATTGCAAAGTCTTTGTTTAACACTTATTTAACTCAAAAGCCTGACAAATGCTCAAGAGAATAGCTCTTTGTTAATAACTCAGATACCAAGGTCCCTGGGGTGAAGGGCTTAGAAAGTTCCCATTCCATTTCTTAGATCATCCACGGAAACCTTCAGCAAAGAGGACCCTTGATATTCCTGATATTTGTATGGTGATAAAACATAAGAAACCTCTTTAACCCCCTTCTCACACTCTCCCCCCCAAAACATTTAGGCCTTCTGTATACATCACAATGAATCAAAAAGAGGTTATAAAGCATGTTTTGGGGTTTTTTTCTTGTACAGGTGACCTTTAAACAGATTCCCCATCAGCTCTAGAACCATCCATCTTTAGAGAGGCAGTGTGGTCTAGTGACTAGTGCATTAGCCTGGGAGTCATGAGACCTAGGTTCTATTCTTGGCCCTGCCACTGATCTGCTGTGTGACCTTGAGCAAGCCACTTCATCCTGCTGTGCTTCTGTTGCCCCTCCCACTCTGTCTGTCTTGTCTAATTAGATCAGAGGTGGGCAAACCATGGCGCACATCCGGCCTGCAGGACCGTTCTGCCCGGCCCCTGAGCTCCTGGCCGGGGAGGCTAGCCCCCGACCCCTCCCCTGCTTTGCCCCCTCTCCCACAGCCAAGCTGCCGCATGGGCAGCGCTCTGGGCGGCGGGGCTGCGTGCTCATTCAGGGCAGCGCGTCTGGCTTCGGCTGGGCGGCGCGGTGGCCAGATACCATGCCACTCAGAGTAGCGTAAGAGGGCTGGGGGGTTGGATAAGGGGCGGAGAGTCCTGGGGGGGGCAGTGATTCTGGGGGGGCACTCAGGGGACAGGGAGCAGGGGGGTTGGATGGGTGGGGGATTCTGAGGGGGGCAGTCAGGGGTGGGAAGTGGGAGGGGGCAAATCGGGGGCAGGGGCCAGGCGGTTTGGGGAGGCACAGCCTTCCCTACTTGACCCTCCATACAGTTTTGCACCCCGATATGGTTCTCAGCCAAAAAGTTTGCCCACTCCTTATTTAGATTGTAAACTTTTTGGGGCAGGGAATCATTTCTTCCTTTGCATGTCAGTAGTGTTTTTATTTTTTAGGGCTTAGCACATGGGTGGGCAAACTTTTTGGCCCGAGGGCCACATCTGGGTATGGAAATTGTACGGCAGGCCATGAATGCTCACAAAATTGGGGGTTGGGGTGTGGGAGGGGGTGAGGGCTCTGGCTGGGAGTTCAGGCTCTGGAGTGGGGCCAGAAATGAGGACTTCAGGGTGCGGGAGGGGGCTCCCTGGGGCAGGCGTGCAAAGGGGGGTGTGGCTGGGGATGGGGGTTGGGGGTTCAGAAGAGTGCTCTGGGATGGGACCGAGGGGTTTGGAGGGGGATCAGGGCTGGGGTAGGGGGTCAGGCTCTGGTTGGCCCTTACCTCAAGCAGTTCCTGGAAGCAGTGGTATGTCCCCCCTCTGGCTCCTACGTGGAGGTGCGGCCAGGCAGCTCCCATTGGCTGCAGTTCCCGGCCAGTGGGAGCTGTGGAGGTGGTGCTTGGGGCTGGGGCAGTGTGTGGAGCCCCCTGGCTGTCCCTACGTGTAGGAGCCTGAGGGGGGACATGCTGCTGCTTCGAAGAGCCGCGCAGAGCCCCTGACCCCGCTCCTTGGCTGGAATGCTGGAGGGGGCAAGCCCTGGACCCAGCAGGAGCTCAAGGGCCGGATTAAAATATCTAAAGGGCTGGATGCAGCCCCTGGGACGTAGTTTGCCCACTCCTGGCTTAGCACAATAGGAACCCAAACTCAGTCAGAACCTCAGGGAACACTTTTAATACAGATGTTAAATGATCATAGTAGCAAATAACTGCTAAACACCTCTAAAAAATTCAACTCTCTGAACAGCAGTTTCTCACTCAAAGTAGGGAATGTGTAGTTGCTTTGGGCAGGTCTTCACTTGACATCTGCAGTGGCGCAGCTGCACTGCTTCAGTGAAGACGCTTCTCCCGTCAGTATAGTTAGTCCACATCTGCAAGAGGCTGTAGCTATGTCGATGGGAGAAGCCCTCCTGTCAGTGTGGTCTACATTGGGGGTTAGGTTGGTATAAATACATCACTCAGGGGTGTGGGTTTTTCACACTCTGGAGTGATGTAATTATACTGATGTAAGTATAGTGTGGATTTAGCTTTGTTTCTTTTATCCCACAGGAGTAACTTTTTCATGAGTTCCTCTGTTTGCTGTCTCTCTTTTTCTGGGAATCAGTTATGCTCTCTCAAGATACTGGAGAAAGTCTTGATCCCTCCTCCCCCACACCATAGTAAGGCAATTGACTCCTTTAAACAAAATCTTTCCCTAAAAAGCTATTTTATGCATAGTGATAAGAATATTAAGCTGCTTATCATGGTGTACCACACAGTATAAGTGTAGTTTCTTTTTCCATTGTAAATTTATATTTAGAATCTGATTGATGAAATGTGCTCAATTACAGAACTCAGAGGTTACATGCTCAGCATGAAGCAAACACATTTTAAGTTATATTTTGTACTTTTTTAGTTGACCATGCCATACATGCCCCTTTGAAATTCTGAAGGTATAGGCTTATATAGCCCAGCTGCCTGCCTTAGAAAAACAGATATTGGATCTGCCCAGCAGCCATTTATATAACCATTCACAATAAATAGTAAAGTCCTATTCAGCTCCTGAGTTGGTAGTTGCAATACCTAATGTTCTTAGCACCATAAAAGGTAACCATTCTAGAGAATGACGCAATACAGTTCTAACTTGGCTGAAGCTTGAGCACCATTTATAACAGGCAATCTGTAGTATTTTTACCTACTGGTGGCTGTTAGAATCATTATAGATTGCATCGATGCACAATAATAACACTATGCAAAACTGAGATACACATTGATACTGTAACTGCAGTTTCAATTAAATAAAAATATCTCTGGAAAGGAGTCATCTTGTTTAGCTTAACAGTAGCAATCAACCTTCTAATTAAAATTAGACATTCTCAATTACTTTCTAAATTAATCTGGTGACTTCATTAATCTGAAGTGATTAGGCAACTCTGTCATAGTTAATATGCTGACAAAGACAAGCTGCAGTACATTGTGGAAGATGACAAAAAAGGGTTTTAGCCAGTCACAGTCTGGAAAAATCCAAACCACTTGTGAAATCCTCGTTGATAGTATGAGCCAAATTCACTTTGTCAGTGGAGCCCAAGCTATGGGTCTCTGCGGGCAGAAAATCTGTCTGGACATATGCATGTGCTTGTGTTGCAGTAGATGCGTGGGAGGTGCTGGTGTAAGCACTTTCTCCACTTGGTGGAGTCTGGAGCCAGGTTGTTCAGAAAGTGACTGGAGAAGGGACAGCTCAGGGCAGCTGGGTGATGCACTGATTCAGTACATTTCCCAGACAGCCTGCATTAGCTGCCCTTCTGAGGCAGAAGCATCCCCTTTGTAGGGGAGCTAATGTCTGAGGACAGGAAGGTAGAATGGTACATACTGCTCCTCCTCCTCGCACTTGTTTGGTTGAATCAAGTCCTGACTGTAGATATGGAAGAGTTAGATTTTTATGGTACATGTTGGTAAACGTTAATTTCACTGTATGCACATCAACCAATGAAAAAAATATTTCCATCAATGGAATTACATATAGGTAAAGAAAGAAAAATGCTGTCAGAACTTGAGTTTGATTTAAGGATATTTACTTTGTATATTTTGACATGTAATAGTGATAATTTGTGCTTTACTGGTTATAAAGCTTGAATTTTGAATCTCACTATCTCTCACTAAACTATTATTGTTTTACACCCCCATAAATTCCCACAGCTATGAAAATTTAAATAGATAAAAATAGAATAAAGCATTGATATCCATTAAAATAAAAATCAAATTCTGCCAAGCCTATCTGTATGTGTCCAATCAGGTCACTTCTTTACCACACCAGCCTCCCCCTTTAACAGTTATTCATGTTTGAATCCATCCTCAAGCAATAAATCGCCTAAGCCATATTGCCAAAAAGAAATGAATGGGAGAGTCTTATAGGCAGCAGCAGAGAATTTTCCAAATGACACAATGCTATTGGTTGTTGAATCTTTCCTTTTGTCATGTGTTAGCAATAGCGTTAGACAGCTTGTAGTGTTAGAATAGTGTATGCCAGATATTCTCAAAGCACATTTTTAATGGAGACTGTTTCACGGGCCATCTCCCCTTCCATTCAGAATTCTACAACCTTATGAAGGCAAATGCAGCAATTGCATATGTGGAAAAGCAATATTAATAAAAAGTATTTAAATGTTTTTTAATGTGATCTCAGAAGCTGAAAATAAGACAAGAGCCAGTATCCTTTGATCAGCTCTTTCCAACAGTCATCCTTGTTGTATGGACCAGAGTTTGGGGGATCTCTGCTGTTCACCATTTGGTGTTTAATTGCTAGCCAAAGCTGTTAGTTGATTCATTTATCCTGTTTGCTCATCCACTAGGAATGAGATCAGAATGTGTAAGCATAAACAAGGCAGAAATCAGATGAAATCCATAAAAAGCTGAATGAAGCCTAAAATCCTGTTTGATGGTGGGGAGAGGAGTGGATGGACACAGAATTAATTACATTTTTATTTACTGACAAATATCCCTAAAATTTTCCACAGATGCTATCAACCTGATTTGGAATCTTTTTTTTTTTTAAATGTGCTCTTTTGAGAAAGTCTCTTAAGCCCTGGAAATAGTGTTCTGGAGCAGGAAGTATCTTTAAACAATAATTTTAAAATACACTTCCTTATGACAGGTACCCATAGAACAGAGAAATTGTATTGGTTATCTGATTTCTTTTTAAAAACGCTCACAAGAATCTAGGTCATATTTCACAGTTTTACAAATAAATTACAGAGGGCTAATAGCAGAATCTTGAAATGAGGCCAGTATGCCTGTGATTTTGATAAATGTGGGAATGCTGCAGGCAAGTACAGTAGTGCAATCTTAGCTTCATGGAGCCATATGGTTTCTGAGCTGCCTCTTCAGGGTATGTAGAGTTGCGGTTCAAAGTTTTGAAGGTACACGTGCCCACTTACATCATCATTTTTACCTAACGAAAGAAAGCTAATGCAGACAGGGCCTAACAGCAAAGATGAACTGAAGTCACCACGGCCAACAAAAAAGTTGTTACTCAGCACATAGTTATTCTGTATTATGTTAGATCAAGGCTGAGTTTGTCCCAGAAAATTGAACTCCTCAGGGACAAGTGTTCTATTTTTCAGTTTAATAGATTTTGCTTGTTCTTGTGTGTATCTTTACTATATTCTTCATTTCTGTCCACTTTGTATCCAGCGGCTGATCCAGGTTTACAATAACTATTATGTAATTATTATTATCATCATCTTGCTTCAAAGACAGGGCAACTTTTCTGCTTGTGCAGCATCTTAGGCTTTAGAAATACCCTCCTTATTTTGTAAGGAATGTCCTTTGTTACAAAATAATGCAGATTTGTTAGGGCATGATCTTGCACACACAAAGCTTGTGGCAAAACACTCATTAACTTCTGCAGGAGCTCAAACCCTGAGGTTGTAATTTTATTAATCCTCAACTTGGTTTCCTAGCTCAAATAATTTCCAGATTTTCCCTTAGTGCAGGGATCAGCAACCTTCAGCACACAGCCTGCCAGCGTAAGCCCCCCTGGCAGGCCAGGCCAGTTTCTTTACCTGCTGAGTCCACAGGTTCGGCCAATCGCGGCTCCCACTGGCCGCGGTTCTCTGCTCCAGGCCAATGGGGGCTGCAGGAAGCAGTGCGGGCAGAGGGATGTGCTGGCCACGGCTTCTCGCAGCCCCAATTGGCCTGGAGTGGCAAACTGCGGCCAGTGGGAGCTGCGATTGGCCAAACCTCCAGACACGGCAGGTAAACAAACTGGCCTGGCCCGCCAGGGGGCTTACCCTGGCAGGCTGCGGGCTGAAGGTTGCTGATCCCTGCCTTAGTGTCTCTTCTCCAAGGCGATAGTACAGAGTTTAAGGAAATAAGATTGACACACAATTTCTATTTATTGATATCATAGTAACATCTATAGGTCTCAAGCAAAATGCAGGGCCCATTGTGCAAGGCACTGTACAAACAGAGTAAGAAAACCCCTACTGTAAAGAGTTTATATCATATTGCCTCTTTATAAATCCATGGTACGCCCAAGTCTTGAATACTGTGTGCAGATCTGGTCACCCCATCTCAAAAAAAGATATATTGGAATTGGAAAAGGTTCAGAAAAGTGCAACAAAAATGGTTAGGGGTATAGAACAGCTTCCATATGAGGAGAGATTAATAAGACTGGGACTTTTCAGCTCGGAAAAGTGACAACTAAGGGGGGATATAATAGAGGTCTATAAAATCATGACTGTTGTGGAGGAAGTAAATAAGGAAGTGTTGTGAGGAGTAAACACCACAAGAGCAAGGGGTCACCACATGAAATTAATAGGCAGCAGGTTTAAAAACAAACAAAAGGAAGTATTTCTTCACACAACACAATCAACCTGTGGAACTCTTTGGCAGAGGATGTTGTGAAGGCGAAGACTATAACAGGGTTAAAAAAAAAACTAGATAAGTTGATGGAGGATAGGTCCATCAGTGGCTATTAGCTAGGACGGGCAGGGATGGTGTCCTTCACCTCTGTTTGCCGGAAGCTGGAAATGGGCAACAGGGAAAGGATCACTTGATGATTACCTGTTCTGTTCATTCCCTCTGAGGCATTTGGCATTGGCCACTGTCAGAAGTGGTGATACTGGGCTAGATGGACCTTTGGACTGACCCACTATGGCTGTTTTTATGTTCTTATGAGTTTACAGTCTGAATAGACAAGACAGACAAAAGGAATATAACATGCAATCAGAATGATTGTTTGCAAGCATCATGTTTAGAGCTGGTTGAGTTTAACAAAATTTAGTTAAAAATGTTTTTTTTACTTTTTCCACAAAACCTGAAAACGAAATACTTTAATTTTTTTATCGTTTTCTCATATCTCCCATTTCTTCAGTAGCAAAATGGAAAAAGAAGGAAAAACATGAGAGAATGGGATGATGCTAAAACAAAAATCTGAATATTTTGTTCCTGCAAGAAATTCTGGTATTTTGACTTTTGTTTTCATCCCAAATCAAGAGAAAAAAATTGACATATTAAAACTTGTCATGGAATGAAATGTTGGGAAAGTTTTGATTTGAAAACATTGAAACCTTTTGTGTCAGGTCAACATTAATCTCTGTCTGCCTGATGTGCTACGTTATCTCATAGGATTTTGTTAGTTCTGTATCTTTACTTCCCGCCCCCCCCCCCCCCCATCTCCTGTTTGGGTCCTGCTGCTTAGTCAAACTGTTTCCCATGGTACATGGCAGCTTCTCTCTGTGGCTGATCTGCCACGGTGCCTCATGGGACAGGAAACGTCAGCTCCCAGGAGGCACCGCAATATTTTGTTTATTTTTTTGCCCAATGGAAAATTCCACAGAAAATGATATTTTCATGTGAAAAAAATTCCTTTTCAGTGAAACCCCATTTTCTGATGGGAAAACATTTCATTCAGAATCAAATGAATCGAGAGGGAGTGTTTATTTAACATTTGAATGGGTTCTTGTTTGTTTTACAAACACATGCATGTGTGGAGGAGTTGGTTCATACTGGGGAAATGTCCCACAATGGGGCATTTAGTTTTGATAGGCTCTCTTGATGGGCAACAGACTATCCCTCCTGTCTGGGTTCACAGTTTCAGAGCAAACATTTTTTTTAAAACTTAAATATTACCTTACAGCATGTGATAAGGATATTATAAGTGAGGTTAATGCATGCAGCAACTTATAGTCATTTCATAAAGTCTAAGCACTAAACATGTTGTTATAAGCATGTGACAGGGCACAACTCACCACTGCAGCACCTCCTGCTAGCTGTCCAGGGAATTAGTGCTGCACCCTCTTCTGGTGGGGTCTCACCCACTGTCACCTTTGTTCCTGGTCCCATGTCACTCCCAGGATCATGGCATCTTCTTCATGACAGTGCCCACTGGCTGTGCCACACTACATTCCTCCCCTTCCAGGCAAGACCTGCAGTCTACTCTCCAGCCACTTCCTATGTGGCTCCAGCACCCTCCTTGCCCTTGCCCTTGCCCTTGCCCTTGCCCTTGCCCTTGCCCTTGCATCAGGGCCTCAGTCTGCAACCCCCAACAGCCAACCAGGAACTGTCTCATGCTCCCTTGGCCCCTGTTGGCAGCACTGCTGGGTCCAGTGTGCTGGCAGTTCTCTCAGCCCTTCAGAAACACAGTCCTTCCTCCCTAGGCTCCCAACAGAGAACTATCCTCCTTTACCCTGCAGCTCCCTTTTTATATGGGCCTGCTTTGCCCTGATTGGCTGCCTCCTGCGCAGCCTCCCTAGGGCTGCTTTTAACCCCTTTTCTGCCAGTGTAGGGCAGTCACACCATCACAAAGCCCAATACTCACCGTAACCATCCGTAACCAATGGACACGGTCCAGGGTTCTCTGCTCGTGTCCCTTTCTGGTTCCCCAGTTTTGGCCCTTTGACCCTCACGCCTGTTCCCGTTATTGCCTTTGTTGTCCCTCAAGCTTGGTTGGGTTCTGGGTTCAGTAGCTCCTCCCTAGGCTGGGGGAGGAGCTTTTAGCAGTGGGCGAACTAGTGCTTGCCCACGTTCCGGTGCTCAAAAGGACCATCCATAACACACCTGGGAAACAGATTGGTTTTCAGCAATGAATTTGTTTGTGCTTGATTGAGGCCTAAAGCCTTGGCAAGAGCTGGCACCTGGTTTGCCAGTGTGACACAAACTACCAAGGGAAATGATGGATTCTCCATCTCTTGATGTCTTCAAATGAAGACTGGATGCTTTTCTGGAAAATATGCTTTAGCTAAATACAAGTGATGTTTTAGTTAGACGCAAGTTTTTGGGCTCAGTAAATTTCTGGGTGAAATTTAATGGACTGTGATATATAAGTCAGAGTAAATGATCCTTTGGCCTTAACCTCTATAAATATGTGCTTCTGAACACCACCAATGCTATGCATGTGAAAGTCTGTCTTTCTGTGCTGGCTGCTTTGCAAACAATCTAAGTGAATACCTGGGAAGCCACCTCATTTTATTCACTCCTAATCTAAAAACAATGTGACTCCTTTTTGACCTGTTGTGTGCTTTCATCAACCTATCATTGATCCTTGGTGTGAATAGCATTGTGCAGCTGCCAATGAGATGGATTTAATATTTGAAATATGGGGATTCTTATTTGAAATGTCAGCTTCACAGTTAATAAAATTTCATATTTAGTCCCTTGAGGAAACTTGTTTGGAGAAAATTATACAGGAGTTTGAAATCTTGTATTCCGGATGTCAAATTGACAAAAAATACCATAGGGATGGCAGCTGCAGTCCTGTCATGAAACACTTTCCTCACATTATTATGTTTCATAAAAGATATTTAGTCCTTTTGAATTTATATTGGGTATTTTTTACCCGCAGCTGCACCATTGTGCTGCATAGCTATTCTCATCATGGCACACTTTTTGTTATTGTTATTTGTGCTCTGAACCAACTGTGGTCAATGGGAGTATGAATGTTTAATACTTCTGCAAATCAGGTCTTAGGTGTCTGAGGTTCAGTCCCTCAATGCAGAGGCACTGGAAATTAGTCGACTCTTTGAAAATGCAGGTCAGAACCTTTTAATCCTAATTGGAAATTATTCTGTATGTAGTTCTTGACCAAACAGAATCACCACCTGTTGTTCAGATCTGTTCCTGTCATAGTCATACAGAGTATGTCTATACTGCAATAAAACACCAGCAGCTGGCCTGTGTCAATTGACTGGGCTGGGGCTCAGGGTCCCAGAGCTCAGGCTCCAGCTTCAACCCGTAAATCTACCCTGCAGTTTTATAGCCCCACATCCCGAGCCCCGTGAACCCTAGTGAGCTGATACTGGCCAGTTGCAAGTGTTTTATTGCTGTGTAGACATAGCTACAGTGGCTTCATCTTCCCCGATAGCTTATGCAGTTTGGTGTAAAGTTTCAAAGCGTGGGTTTTTCAGTCTTGCCAGCATAATTTTGTCTGCCCAGTTCTGTGCTCCATGGCCCTATACTGCAAGGGGCTTGAGTGGCCAGAATCATTTCCGTTGACAGAAGATAGAATTTACTCAAGCAAAAGGTGTTTTTGCACACACAAGTCGTACATGGAGTCCACTTAAATGTGCAAATTCTATCATCTGTATTTATATATAATAATGCACATATGATTGCATGTGCAAATTTAGAAACCTGGTCAAAATTCCTTAGAAAAATTGGCCCTCAGAATAATATAAATTCTTGTTTCCTCTTTATCTTAAATTATTGGTAATACTCAATGGCTGACTATTTTATAAATAATACGTATAGTCTGTGCTGAGAGCCTCTTGAGAAAAAACAAATCCCAGCCCTGTAAACGTAAAAAGAATAAAGATTACTCATGATGTCCTGTCCAGGACATTCTTACCCAGAACTGTTACCTCTGCACAGCTCAATTTGAAGAACATATTGTATTTTTTGATCTCTAATGATTGTGTTCTTGTTGCCACTTACAGAGTAAGAGGTGTTCAGTTAGCATGGTGTAGTCCCTTTAATTTCAAAGAGAGAAGATACTGTGTGTTATCTTCAAACTTTCCACCTGACCTGTTTTGTAATTCCATCACATCACAAATTTATAAGCAAATATGATTTTATTTTCAGAAAAAGGAAGAAACGTTACATTAAAAAAAGTAAAAAGAAACTCACAACCTCTTGAAAATATTTTTCCAAATCTATGTAGTTCTAAAATATTAATACAGAACACAGAAGACAAGCTCCTCAATGCACCAATACTTGAGCTTGCACTGTTAACTGACACTTTACTTTTATTAGGGAGTTTGCTGGTAAGTTTGATAAACATTCTGCTTGCGTAGCTGAACCTCCTAAATTTTAATTTACAGATGTCAGTTTTAGTGGTTTGCTAACTCTCAGATTATTAAACTGACACATCATGTGACTGATCTGATGGGCAATCTTTTTCCACAAATATCTGTTCCAATCTTCGCTAAAACTCTCCGAAATATTTTCAGCTCCTCACTCATTCAAATGGCACTGTCCCAGATGGGATGAAAACAGCAAAAGTAACAGTCTGACATTATTACCAGCACCATGGTTGAGTGTCATGCACTTGGAGCCAAATCCTGCTCTCAGTTACACCCTTGTAATGAAATGAATAGGGTGGCTAGGGTCCAAGGGCAGAATTTGGACCTTATATAGTGTCATCATGGGTCAGAAGGATGTCAGAAATCTGCACACCTTCTTAAGCTCGTGTTTATCACCCTTGCAAAATTCGTAAACATTTACCATCCCTAGTACAGAGTCTACTCATCCGGCTTCCATTGTGATGATAATGAAAAAAACAAATTATATTTCATTGGTCTGAGTTAGTGGGTGAGTAGACTTTTGTAAGTAGACATAGCTACTTGTGAGTAGACTTTTGGTTTATGTTCTTAATGTTCTTTCCCCTCTATATTCTTTTTGAATATGATTGATTGTAGCTTCTACTGCTGCCCTTTGCTTGCCAAACATAATCTGACTTTGTACCATTACAATTGCCTCAGAATATTCTGTTCCTTTATTGCTACATCATGGAATAGCAGCCTGTTCGCTTTTTCTGACTCTGGACCCGCAAAAATCTGATGGATTTTAAAGTAACCCTGTGAGGGTCTCGTTCTCTCTCAATAACTTCTAGATCAGATTTTTTGCCTTAGACAAGTCCTTTGTCATGAAGTTGGTTGCATCCTTCCATTTTCTTCTGTGTCTTCCCCGCAAACTGTAGCGTGATCTCGGAATTCCTTTCCAAGCTGAATATGCAAGATAATTATCTTTGCTTTGTTCAGAGCCCTCCGTAATCCTAATTTCTTCCACAAAGCTTGCGGTACCAGTGCTATGTCATCTATATACAGTATGCTGTCAGATATCAAAAAACATCAAAATTTACTGATTTCTAAAATGGTCTCTGAGCCTGGATCAACCCAAATTAAACTTCCATTTCTCTCCACTTCACCAACCCTGATCTTTGTTCATCGTCACTCTTCCTCCATGCCCACCTATGCTCTCTTGTACATATCTTACCCTCCTAGCCCCCAGTGTCCATAGATACTTGGTTTCTCATTGACTCACTAACGCATTAGGCCTTGTATCAATTCCCAAGCATCCCAAGAACTTGCCTTGATATGTTCCTTCCTGGAAGGACCACCACCAGGGATGAGGAGGCAGTTCAGTCTCAGGCCCACTCAATCCTTGGTCCCTCTGTTCAGTTGTGACAGTGTTTTTTGTGATGTGGACCCCTGCCCCCTAGGAATTAGACTGGAATCACAAACTCATTTCACAGAGGCCACTAGCAGCATCAGATGATAACAACTCTTGGTCATTGCTGGACTGGATCTGAAAGCTTGATCCAGAAGTTCCATACCTATTACCAGTCCCCTGCAGTCATGAGGGGTGGTTCATAGCTATTCTCAACTCTTCCTTAAAACTGACTTCCAAAGCCCAGTTCTCCTGGAATATTTTGAAAATATCTGAAAAGAGATCTGTATATCATATATAGATAGAAGAAAATGTATCTGTATCTGGTTGGGTTTTCACCCTTTTCTATTCCATGAGTTCAGCTGTGCACGTGATTATACTATGTGAGGAAAAGGCCAATCAAATGATACTTTCCTTTTAGCTACAAAAAGCTTTTTGGCACTGGAAACATTTTTTGTTTAATCTCTACACTTGAACTCTATGAATTTGATGCTGTTTTCTTTGTTCTTTCTCTCCCATCCACCATGATTTCTCTTACTTTTCAAAGAATTATGTTACAGAGCCTCTGTTATCTGATGTTTTGCGCTGTAGCTTCAAGGTGTTGGTCACATTTGGTCCCAGTCTTCAGATATAGTTCTCACTGTGTAAATTATAAATAATTTTATTTATATTGTGTAATGGGCTGATCCATTTACAGCAAATCATTTTCCTCCTATTCCCGCCCCACCTGCCAACAGCCCAGCTTTCCTCTCCCATAGTTTGTTTTGATGACTGCTAGAACTGAGTTATCGTTGCATGACTGTTTACACTAGCAACATGCCCAAGCTCAAATGTTTGTGAACAAAAAGAAAAGGAGTACTTGTGGCACCTTAGAGACTAACCAATTTTCTCTAAGGTGCCACAAGTACTCCTTTTCTTTTTGCGAATACAGACTAACACGGCTGTTACTCTGAAACCTGTTTGTGAACAGTAAACCCCAAAATGTCGCTAACATGGATGAATTGAAATTAACTTTTGAATTCAAATTAATATTTGCAGCACTTTCCATTATTTGCTAAGCTCTAGGCCCCTGCAGCCATCAGGCTTCATGTCTGGCCCTGTTAATGCACCGTGCCGAATGGGTTTTGCTGCGTCTGATCCCTCCTGTCAATGTTCATATTGAGACTCATTACAACGCAGCTTTTTCATGATGAGTGGCAGCAGACACTACACCCAATGGTGCTGAATCAGAACAGCTTACTCACATGCTGATTATAGGGTGTACGCAACACTAGGAACAGCTGCAATTTGGCTTCTCTTTATGTGCACTGTGTTCCAATTTCTCTTGTCTCCGAGTGTTGTACATGTCAAGCACACTGTGTTGAGTTGAGGATTTTATCTGTCTTTATATGATTGGTCACCACACAAAATGTTAGCACTTTAGGTCCTGATCCTGTCATGAGCTGCAGGCGAGTGAGCTCCTGTTCTTGTGCAGAAGTCACTGAAGGATTGGGGTCTTAGTCAGTTGGAAGGGCCACTAATCTCTTCTCAGGGGTTAGTGACAAAAGAAGTGCACTTGTTTGGAGCATTTGCTGAACAAGATGTTTTACACCTGATCCTCCAGGGTGCCAAGTCCTCAATCCCTGTTGACTCCAGTGGGAGGGGAGGGCACTCAGCACGTTGCAGCATTGGTTCCTAAAAGCTTCTTTAATATTCTTAGCAATATGCTGTGTCCAGATGTCAGTCACTTGTGTCTTTCGCATGGCATGGTAATTAGCTAAGTCTGTACCACACTTGATCTTTGTCTTATTGATTTTCTTATCGCTTATAAATGTTTATGTTCATGTAATGCTATTTATTTTTCCCGTGTAACCAGAAAGCTTGCCCTCTCTTGCTCACATCCAGAAATGTTTGCTAAACTATACTTCTCTACAAATTAGGGCTGTCAAGTGATTAAAAAAAATTAATTGCAATTAATCACACGATTAAAAAAATTAATCTCAATTAATCTCACGATTAATCACACTGCTAAACAGTAATAAAATACCAATTATTTAAATATATTGGATGTTTTCTACATTTTCAAATATATTGATTTCAATTATAACACAGAATACAAAGGGTACGGTGCTTACTTCATACCTTTGATTATAAATATTTGCACTGTAAAAAACAAAAGAAATAGTATTTTTCAGTTCACCTAATACAAGTAGTGTAGTGCAATGTCTTTAGCATGAAAGTTGAACTTACAAATGTAGAATTATGTACAAAAAATAACTGCATTCAAAAATAAAACCATGTAAAACTTTACAGTGTACAAGTCCACTCAGTCCTACTTCAGCCAATTGCTCAGACAACAAGTTTGTTTACATTTGAAGGAGATAATGCTGCCAGCTTCTTGTTTACAATGTTACCTGAAAGTGAGAACAGGTGTTCTCATGGCACTGTTTTAGCCCGCATCGCAAGATATTTACGTGCCAGATGTGCTAAAGATTCATATGTCCCTTTATGCTTCAACCACCATTCCTGAGAACATGCGTCCATGCTGATGATGGGTTCTGCTCGATAACAATCCAAGGCAGAACAGACCGACACATGCTCACTTTCATCATCTGAGTCAGATGCCACCAGCAGAAGGTTGATTTTTTTTATTTTTTTTTGGTTGTTCAGGTTCTGTAGTTTCCACATCTGAGTGTTGCTCTTTTAAAACTTCTGAATGCGTGCTCCATAACTCATCCCTCTCAGGTTTTGGATGGCACTTCAGATTCTTAAACCTTGGGTCAAGTGCTGTAGTTATTTTTAGAAATCTCACATTGGTACCTTGTTTGCGTTTTGTCAGATCTGCAGTGAAAGTGTTCTTAAAATGACCAACATGTACTGGGTCATTATCCGAGACTGCTATAACATGAAATATATGGCAGAATGCAGGTAAAACAGAGCAGGGGACATACAATTCTCCCCCAAGGAGTTCAGTCACAAGTTTAATTAACAAGTTATTTTTTTATCGAGCGTCATCAGCATGGAGGCATGTCCTCTGGAATGGTGGCCGAAACATGAAGGGGCATACGAATGTTTAGTATATCTGGCACATAAATACCTTGCAACGCTGGCTACAAAAGTGCCATGCGAACGCCTGTTCTCAATTTCTGGTGACATTGTAAATAAGGAGCAGGCAGCAGAACATGATACATATTAAAGTGCTATTGACAGATAAATATATGGGCACAGATATTGATCATGAACTAAACTAAGGCCTTGTCTACACTACACAGTTTTGTCAACAAAAGTCAGCTTTCATCGACAAAACAGGGAAGATGTACATATTGAAATGCTCCTCCCACCAATGGAACTTCCCTGCTATGCCAACATAATAAAACCACCTCGACGAGCTGCATAGAACTTTCTGCGGCGTAGCTAGAGTGACACAGAGTCAGTCTAGATACTTCACTTGGTTATGTCGCCCCCATTGGCCTCCAGGAGGTTTCCCACAATGCCCATCCTGACCGTTCTGATCAGCAGTTTGAACTCCGCTGCCCTGAAGGCCCTGTTTAAAGGCCTGGGAATTTTTGAAATTCCTCTTCCTATTTGCTTGGTGTGCACAGTTCACACAGCATCTTCCCAGCTGACCATGCTGGCTTTCCACAGCTGACGCGCTCCCACGTGGAGTACACCGGAGCTGTTGGATCTGCTGGGTCTATGGGGAGAGGAGGCTGTGCAGTTGCAGCTTCACTCCAGCTATAGGAACTTTGATACTTATGGGCTGATTGCTAGTGGCATGCAGGAGAAGGGTCATGAAAGGGACACGCAGCAGTGCCGTGCTAAGATTAAGGAGCTGAGGCAGGCGTACCAGAAGGCAAGGGAGGCCAGCAGTCGCGCTGGTGCGGCACCGAAGACACGCCACTTCTACAAGGAGCTGCACGCCATCCTTGGCGGCGACTCCACCGCCACGAGCTCCGCCCCCCCCGTGAATACTTTGTGGGGAATGGAGGCAGCAGCCGGCAGATTCAACCCCGAGGATGAAGTGGTGGATGAGGAAGTGGAGCTAGAGGACGATGTGGAGCACACGACAGGGTTGTCCGGTGGTGTGGTGAGTTGGGACCTCATTTTGACTCTGGAAGGGTCTAGCCAGTCCCAGCACTCCAGCTCTGGTGCTCATGATGTAGGAGAGGAGAGGTCATTTTGCTTCGATACTGCATGGTGTGTGGAGATTGAACTCTCATTTACTATTATATGGTAGTGGAGGGATAAGGGACACAAATTAACAACAGAGCCTGTCATCTACGCATTGGGGGCCCAGTGGAAAAATTTGTTAATGTACACCAATTTGTCCTGGGAATCCTCCATAGAGATCTCTAGGAAACTTTCGTGTAGGTACTCTGCAATCCTCTACCGAAAGTTCCTTGGCTGAGCTGCTTTGTTTCTCCCCCTGCTGTAGGAAACTTTGCTGCGCCACCCGGCAATTATTTCTGCAGGGACCAGAGCAGCACACAGGTGAGCAGCATGCAGAGCTGGTCTGAAGCCATACGCAGGCAGGAGATGCACCCTTGCATCCTGGGTTACCCGTAAGAGTGAGATATCGGGTTTGATTACTCTTGTCTGTGGAAAGGGGTGTCAATATTCAGACCAGGCACTTGTAGTAACCCACTTCGCAAAACACCCAGTTCCCCCTTCGGACCCCTCCCTCCCTGTGAACTCACCATATTTGGGACTCACACCGAGCTGTGTGCTAGCCAAGGCACAATGAGAAAGGGGTGTTCCAGGAAGGTGGATTTGCGCATCTGAAAGTTCTGCAGCCACTGCTCGTGTGTAACTTTTGTGATTCACGGCTGTGAGCACACTCGCAATAATGTCTCCGTCCATTGTTTCTTTGGCTTCTGCAGATGTACCCGTGAGGACCCATCCCTCCACACCGGCAGAGCACCTCACTCAGTTAAGGTGGCGAACCAGAAGGAGTAAGGAGGATGTGTTTCATGAAGTGCTGCGGTCAACAGATACAGCAAATAGTGAAACAAGAGCTTGGAAGGAGACAATTAATGAAAGACTGGGGCTGGATAGCATGCAGAGGAGAGAGGGTCAGGAGTGGATAATAGATGGACAGGAGCAGATGATAAAGCTACAGGAGGGCCAGACAGAGATGATCAAGTCCCTCATTGCACTGTAGTCTGAGCACATCCATGCATGACTCCCCCTACAGCCCGTAGAGGACTCCATTCCGTGCCCTCCCCAAACTCCCGCACTGCGTTCCTCCCCCACCCAAGTACCCAGTTCCGTGCTCTCCACACCTAGGACTGGTTTCACAATGAAAGCTGGAGTTACACACAGCAGTGAGAGCCCTAACTATGAGACTGTTTGCCGTGTCCCCTGTTTGACTGAAAATTTCTGTTTTGTCCTGTTATTAAACTTGAGTCTTTGGGAAAAAATGAGTCTTTATTTGTGTCATACGCATATCGGTCAGTGCTAACATTCAGAGACAGTGGCTAAAGGCAGGAATATTTGCTCAGTACAATTAACACTGAGGAACGAAGCACTACAGGGGTCATTCAAGGCAGCAAATAAACATTGCCTGGCTGAATGCATCACATAAAGACACATTACTGGGAATCATTGTCAAAATGCTCCTTCAAAGCCTCCCTGAGGCAAAAGGCCAACCTCTGTGCCCCTCTAATTGCCCCGGTATCTGGCTGCTCACAATTGACAGCCAGCTCATCTACTTCAGCACTCCTCCCAAGGGAAACTTTTCCCCCTTCGCTTCGCAAATATTAAGCAGAGCACAGCAGGCCGCAATGACCATTGAAACATTTTCCTCATTGAGGTCTAAGCATCCAAAAAGGCAGTGCCAGCAACCTTTTAATCAGACAAAAGGACATTCAGTGGTCATTTGGTGCCTGCTGAACCTGTTGTTGAAGTGCTCCTTGCTGCTCTCAAGGTTTCCGGTGTATGTCTTCAGGAACCATCGCAGCAAAGGGCTAGGTGGGGTCTCCCAGGATCAGTATGGGCATTTTCATGTCCCCCATTGGAAACTTCCGGTCTGGAAAGAAAGTCCCAGTGTGTCGCTTTCTATACATTCCAGTGTTCTGAAAGATGTGTGCATCATGCATCTTCCCTGACCACCCCGCATTGATGTCAATGAAATGGCCCGGTGATCCACCAATGCCAGCAAGACCCCGGAGAAGTAGCCCTTTCAGTTTATGTACACCATCGCAAGATGGTCTGGGGCCAAAATTGGGATATGCATCCCATCTATCGCCCCATTGCAGTTAGGGAATCCCCTTGCCACAAAGCCATCAGTTTTTTCCTACACATTGCCAAGAGTCACTGGCCTTTGTAGCAGGAGGTGATTAATGGCCGTGCACACTTGAATCATCGCAACCCCCACGGTGGACTTTCCAACTCCAAACTGATTTGTGACTGACCAGTACCAGTCTGGAATTGCCAGCTTTCACACAGCAATCGCCACTTGCTTTTCTACAATGAGTGCATCTCTGATTCTGGTGTCCTTGTGCTGCAGGGCTGGGGCAAGCTCCACACAGTTCCAGGAAGGTGGATTTGCGCATCTGAAAGTTCTGCAGCCACTGCTCGTCATCCCAGATGTGCATCACAATGTGATCCCACCACTCAGTGCTCGTTTCTTGAGCCTGGTACCGACAGTCCATCCCGTGTGCAGCTGTTCTGTGAATGCCAGCAGTAATCTTGAATTATTTGTTTCCATGGCAGACAGCAGTGCAGGCACCACCAATTCCCTCTCTGTTTCACAGCTCATGAAATACTGCAGGACCAGCCATGTTGTGTTCATAGTGCTCATCACCAGACCGGTGAACAGTTCAGGATCCATGCTGTCAGGCAGAGATGGCGGGTGCACGGTTTACAAGGGCTGTTGAAAATCAGCGTGAAACAAAGACAGAAGCGCATGGAATGATGGGATGGAAAGAACTGCATCATGGGACAGCAAGCACACCTCCATGATGCACTGCGATCCAATCCTAGAGCTCCCCGGAGCAGAGGGTGACAGAGGATGCTGAGTTGAACAGTGAGATAGAGAGAGCGCTGCATCGTGGGTGGCTGTCAATGCAAGAGCAACCACTATGGACACATTCTGCCGACAAGGAGCATTGTGTGGACGTGCACAACTGATGTAATTAAAGCATCTTATGATCATCGATGTAACTTAAGTCAACTTAACTCTGTAGTGTAGACATGACCTAAGTGAACAGGCCTGAGCTGTTAAGTTCACATGCAGACTTCCCCAAAGTCTCACATATGGGGAGGGGTTTTCAGATCCAGTTTTGTTTACCACCGATCTTATTAAGCCTTATGTTTATGCTTATTTCTTTCTTTAGCACCAGCAAGGTACTTGGTGCTTTCTGGTATATGACACAAAATACAAACAGTCCCTGCCCTGAGAAACTTACAGCCTCAACAAGACAAATGAGTGGGGCTCTGAGGTACTACAGTAATACAAATAAATAACAACATATTGCAGGGTAGGCAGAATGCACTGGGAAGTCCAGAAAAATGAAATTACTAGGAGTATTTATTTATTCGTGAGGGTATAGTGGAATAAATGAGCCTTTAGGAGGAATTTGAATGGATGGCAGTGGTGGACTGGGATGGCAGTGGTGGACTGGGGCACTGGCATTTGGCCAAACCAAGGTATGCAGTATTTTTAAATCCCTACCATTACAATGCTAGTGTATGAAATAGATATTAAATAGAGTAAGTATTTCTCTACTCTTTGTGCTTGACATTTTACATGTAGGATTGGTGAGAAGATGGCTGTGAGACAACTGGGAGAATAGAACATTAAGTCTGGCAGAGGGCAGCGCATTGTAAAGAGATGAAGTCCTGGGTAGAATTATGTATATGATCAAGAAGATGAGGATAAGATGCAGCTTTATAAGAAAGTTGGACTGTTATACCTTAATAGGCACCAGGTTTAAAACAAAAGGAAGTGCTTATTTACACAGCACACAGTCAACCTGTGGAACTTGTCTCACTATCTGGAGTGGCTCACGGCTGTGAGTGCCTACTGCAGGGCAGACTGTCAGAAACAGGACAGACACCCCAACCTGGTGGTAAATTCTATTAGATTTCATCAGGACAGTGACAAATGTGAACCCCAGGATCACTATAACAGTCTCACCATAGAGTCACAGATTCTCCAATCTATCTTGTCACCCATGCAAGCTGGACTTAGTGATAAATAGACACTTACACCAAAAATCACACAATATTCTGGTTGCTTTGAGTCCCAAGAGACCAGTCACTTACCAGTCAATTGGTACCCTAGATCTTATACCAAAGACAACGCCTGTAGCCAGTCCTGTCATAAACTATGGTTTACCACCTAGGAAAAAGAAATGAGAGTTATTTACAGGTTAAAGCAGGCAAACATATACAATAAATGAGTTGCAATCTAAATCCTGAGAGTGACAGAGTTGTAGTGATCTTTCAATTCAAAGTATTTTTCAGGGTAGAACCACGAGGTAACCCCCGGGGGTCTCTGGCTTCAGTTTGGTGTCCCTGGCCCTATGAGAGTTAAAACAGCAAAGAGAAGAAAAAATTTCCTGTGTCTTTGTTTAATTTTGTTTGTTTATTCAGGCTCCAAGGATAAACTTTGTCCCAGGTAACATTTCTAAGGTGCAATAGGACCATTAACCAATCCTTTGTTGTGATGTTCCTTGATGGCCCATCTGATTTTGATAGTTCTTCTGGATGGGCGGGGAAAAATACTCTTCTCATCTGAAAAAAGAAAAGGAGTACTTGTGGCACCTTAGAGACTAACCAATTTATTTGAGCATAAGCTTTCGTGAGCTACAGCTCACTTCATCGGATGCATCTGAGTTCACAAGTTTAGAGCAAACATTTTCAAAGTTACAAAGCAAAACTTACATATATCCTTTTAGCATGGAATGAAGACATTACAAATAAGATTAATACATGCTCAGCAATGTACACACATTCTATAGAGCCTAAACACTACATACATTCTTATAATATTAATACCTGTTTTGAGCAACACTAACACATAAGTGAACTGGTCTGGACTCCAGCTATGAGTTTATCGGTTCTTAGCTAATGCCTGCAACCTTGGCAAGAGCTGGCAACTGGCCTGCCAGCGTCTCACTCTTTGCCAGGATATGTTATAAAGGCCAAATTATAAGTGGGTTCAAAAAAGAATTAGATAAGTTCAAGGAGGATAAGTCAATCAATAGCTGTTAGCCGAGATGCAAGCTTGGCTATTAGCCAAGCCAGAGATGCAACCCCATGCTCTGGGTGTCCCTAAGCCACTGCCTGCCAGATGCTGGGACTGGATTACAGGGGATGGATCACTCAATGTTTGCCCTGTTCTGTTCATTCCATCTGAAGCACCTGGCATTGGTCACTGTTAGAAGACAGGATACTGGGTTAGATGGACCATTAGTCTGACCCAGTATGGCCATTGTTATGTTATCTCTAAACTCTTCCTGCCCACCACGACCATCTCAGGGTTAACGCAGTTTCATGTAAAATGTCTGTGACATAAATATTTTGATTTTTTTTAACAAGGAAGTGTAGGTACATTTATTTAACTTCTGTAGCACTATAGAACTGTTACCTTAATGGTCTAAGTGGGAACTGCCATGAAGAAAGCAATACGTAGTGAGGGCTTGTTTATACTTACAGCAGAGGTGCAGCTGTATCAATGTAGCTGCACTGCTGAAGCGCTTCGTGAAGACTCTGCCAGTGCTGAGAGACGAGCTTCTCCTGTCACCACAGGTACTCCACCTCCCTGCTGGGCAATAGTTATGTCATCAGAAGAAGCCTTCCTGTTGGCATAACACTGTCCACACTGGGGGTTAGGTTGGTATAACTACATCGCTCAGGGGTTTGGCAGGACCCTTAAAGCAACTTTACCTCCCTGCCCCATATAGGCCTCTAAACATTCCAGCACATTTGGGGACAGTGCTTTAAATGGGACTCTCTCAAGACTGTTAGGGCCAAAATTTGAGTAAACCTAATAATATTGTGCTCTAATGGGGAAACACTTCTAAATTTTCAGTTTCCCTGGCTGAGAAATAGAACAAGAGCGGTAATTCAAATGGAGCACTTGATTAGGACTAGGGTGACCTTGGTTTAAGTCCCTGCTTCACCACAGACTTCCTACGTGACCCCGGCAAGTCACTTAGCCTCTATGGTCCTCCAGTCTCCAGCTGTAAAATAGCGATAATAGCAATGCTCACAGGGGTGTTATGAAGATAACTACATTAGCTATTGTGTGGGGCTCAGATACTACAGTAATGAGGACCATATAAATAGATTAGATAAAAATCAGAAATATTCAACCATACTTGCAAGTGTTCTTTTTTTCTAAGTAGGTGTCCGTGGTGCTCCTAAAGTGTAAAGAAGGGGACTGTGGGTTTATATTTGTATTCTATTTAATAACTGAACATTGTGAAGAAAAAATATAGCTTGGCTCTCCAAAAGATCAATTGCTCTGTTCTGTGGCACATTGAAGAGAGTCCTTTGTCACTGTTCTGCAGGGTGAGGCCCGCATTCCCATTCTGACAGGTGTTCTAATTCAACTGTTGTCAGTGATTGTATCATGCAAAATTTAGCAATGGCTGCAATGGCATTTGGCCAAACCAAGCTATGCAGTATTTTTACATCCTTACCATTACAATGCTTAGTGTATGAAATATATATTAAATAAAGTAAGTATTTCTCTACTCTTTGTGCTTGACAGTTGGACTCTCAAGTATCAGTCACACATCTTTCTAGTTTTCAAAGTTAGAGAGGAGGCTTTACTAGATTCAAAGTCCTAATAGTTAAGAGGAGGAAAGATGGTTTAGTGAATATGATGTTGGCTTGAGACTAGGAGACCTGCGTTTGCTTCTCAGCTCCACCATAGATTCTTCTTCGAGTGATTGCTCATGTGTATTGCACAATAGGTGTGCAGGTGCAGTGGCACCGAGCGTCGTGGCCGGTCCAGTGGTACCACTGGGCACTGTGGCCTCCGGCGCAGACCCCGGTGGGAGCTCGCTCGGTGGCCGAAGCTTCGGAAGCACCATCAGCCTCCCTCTCCAGACCCCTGAGAAAGGAGTTGGGGGGATGTAAGTCCTCGGCACAGTGCCCAGAGTCTGACCAGGTGGATACCCAGCGCACCGCACCGGCCTCCTCGCCCCGCCCGGAGGAGGCGATTGCGGCCCCGCCCCCCTCTGCCCCGCAGGAGGACTTCAGGGCCCATCAATAACTCTTAAAGAGGATGGCAGCAAGCCTCCATCTCCAGGCAGAGGAGATGGACGAGCCCTCAGACTCCCTGTTTAACATGCTGTCCCCATCGGCACAGGGTATCATAGAATCATAGAATATCAGGGTTGGAAGGGACCTCAGGAGGTCATCTAGTCCAACCCCCTGCTGAAAGCCTTGCCCCTCCATGAAGGGGTGACTAAGATTTCAAATGCCCTGTGGCAAACACCAACCTCGTTGGCCCCCATCTCTAAGAAGGTGGAATGCAAGTACTCTGTACCCACTAAGGGGCATAAGTACTTGTATACCCACCTGGCGCCCAACTCCCTGGTGGTCGAGTTGGTCAACCACAGGGAACGGCAGGGTCAGCCAGCCCTGACCCCAAAGAACAAAGACTCTCGGAGACTGGACTCTTTCGGAAGGAAAATTTATTTGTCTTCGAGCTTCCAGTTACGAGTGGTAAACCATCAGGCTCTCCTGGGCCGGTACGAATTCAATCTGTGGGGCTCCCTGCCCAAGTTTGAGGACTCCCTCCAGGAACACAATAAAAAGTAGTTCAGGGCGCTAGTGGAGGAAGGGGCAGTGGCCGCTAGGGTGTCCCTGCAAGCGGCCTCAGATGCTGCGGACACGACTGCACAATCCATGGCCTCCACGGTGTCCATGAGACGGTCGTCATGGCTCCTGCTCTCTGGGCTGTCCAGCGAGGCGCAGTCTTCCATGCAGGATCTCCCATTTGATGGGAGAGCTCTGTTTGCGGCGGAAACAGATACAAGGCTGCATGACATAAAAGCCTCCCACACGACCCTACAGACTCTGGGCCTCCGTGTCCCGACTCCGGCAAAACCTAAGTTCAAGCCGTAGCAGACTCCCACCCAGGCCGCCCTCCCAAAGTATGAGGCCACCCATAAGAAGCAGTGGGACTATAAGAGATGCCCTCAGAGGCAGTGTCAGCCTACCCCCCGGCCTGGGTCCTCCAAGGTCAAGAAGGCAGGGAAAAGGTGCTTTTAACGGAATGCTCAGGGGCACCCCGCCAGTCCTCTTCAGGGATCCACCCCCAATAAAGCTCCCCTTCTCCAACTGGTTGTGTGCTTTCCTCCCAGAATGGTCGCAGCTAACCTCGGACCAATGGGTCCTCAACACCATCTCCCGGGGTTACACCCTCCAGTTTACCACCCCCCGCCCCCATCCCTCTTGGGGGACCCCTCACACGAAGCTCTGCTCGAGCAGGAGGTGGGGCAGCTCCTAGGACTAGGAGCGATAGAGGCGGTGCCCGAGGAGTTCATGGGCAAGGGGTATTACTCCCATTATTTCCTTATCCCGAAGGCCAAAGGGGGGCTCGGGCCCATCCTGGACCTGCAAGGTCTGAACCAGTACATGGTGAAACTCAAGTTCCACATGGTTTCCTTGGCCTCCATCATCCCTTCCCTGGATCCCGGGGACTGGTATGCTGCCCTTGATCTATAGGACGTGTATTTCCACATCCACATATTCGAGGGGCACAGGCACTTCCTCTGTATTGTGGTGGAACAGAATCACTACCAATTCATGGTCCTCCCATTTGGTCTGTCCACTGCCCCCAGGGTGTTTACAAAATGCATGTCGGTGGTAGTGGCCTACCTCAGATGGCGGGGAGTCCAGATATTTCCCTCTCTGGACAATTGGCTTGTCAAGGGCACCTCCCGGTTGTAGTGAGGGATCACGTGGCACTCCTCCTGTCCACATGCACCGCCTTGGGCCTGTTGGTAAACAACACCATGTCCATGTTAGTCCCAATCCAACGCGTAGAGTTTATTGGGGCGCTCCGGCCAGGGCCTCTCTCCTGCCAAACAGATTCGAGACCCTGAAAGGTCTCATCGACTCGGTCACAAGCAGCCAGGGTTTGCCTGCAGCTCTTGGGTCACATGTCGGTGGGCATGTACGTGGTCCATCACGCCAGATTCAAGATGAGGCGTCTCCAGCTCTGGTTGTCCTCAAAGTTCTCCCAGGCCATGGACAGGATGGACAAGGATGGTCCTCACTGTGCCAGACTCTGTGATCACCTCCTTACAGTGGTGGTCTGCCCCAAACAACATGCTCCAAGGGGTCCCGTTCAGGGACAGGGCCCCGTTGTTGGAGCTGGTGTCCGCTGCATTGGACCTGGGTTGGGGGGCCCATGTGGGGAACTTTCAGACCCAAGGCCTGTGGTTGGCTCAAAACCTGACCCTACATATAAACGTCAAGGAGCTCAGGGTGGTGCGGCTGGCGTGTATGGCCTTCTGCTTGAACCTGGAGGGGAAGGTAGTCAGAGTCCTCACGGACAACACAGCCTCGATATTCTATATTAACAGGCAAGGCGGGGCCTGATCTTCTGCCCTCCGCCATGAAGCCCTCAGGCTGTGGGACTTCTGACCTACCGGGCGACCAGAACGAGAGGGCAGATTGCTTGAGCAGGGACTTTTCCTCACAACACGAGTGGTCCCTCCACCTGGAAGTGGCCCACCGGCTCTTCTGAAGGTGGGGAACTCCCCAGGTGGACCTATTCATGACTCGGCAGAAACGGTGATGCCCCCAGTTCTGCTCCAGGGGGTGGAGAGACCTGGGGAGGGGTGCTATCTCCTGTACTGGTCAGGCCGGCTTCTCTATGCCTTTGCCCCGTTCCCTCTAATCAGCAGGGTCCTGGAGAACATAAAGACGGACAAGGCCTGGTTGCCCCGACATGGCCCAGGCAGCATTGGTACGGGACCCTCACGGGCCTGGCCGTAGCTCCGCCGTGGCCGTTGCCACTCCTCCCGGACCTGCTCTCTCAGGACCAGGGCCGCCTCCTCCATCCCAACCTAGCGGCTCTTCACCTCACGGCGTGGCTGCTCAGTGATTAGGTGGAGAGGAAAGGACATGCTCAGAACAGGTTCAGCGTGTTCTCCTCGGTAAGTAGATGGCCCTCGGTAAGTAGATGGCGAAGTGGTCCTGGTTTTCCAGGTGGGCGGCAGACCAGGGTGTCTCCCCTGTGGCTGCCCCGATTCAGCTTATCCTTGATTACCTCCTCCACCTGAGGGCCCAAAGCCTGGCTCCCTCGTCAGTCAAGGTGCACCTGGCAGCCATATCGGCCTTCCATCCGCCTGTGCAAGGGCACATGGTATTTTCCCATGCTATGACTGGCCGGTTTCTTTAAGGGTTTGGACCATCTGTTTCCATATTCTAGACCCCTGGTCCCACAGTGGGACCTAAACCTGGTGTTGGCTCATCTGACGGGGCCCCCATTTGAACCACTGGCCACATGCTCCTGGTCTCATCTCTCATGGAAGCTGGCCTTCCTGGTTGCAATCACGTCAGCCAGGCGAGTCTCGGAGCTCAGGGCCCTGACCTCCAAGCCACCGTAAACGGTCTTCTTTAAGGACAAGGTCCAGCTTCTCCCACACCCCGTGTTCCTCCCGAAGGTGGTCTCCGCCTAACACATGGGTCAAGACATTTTTTTGCCGGTCATCTGCCCCAAGACTCACACATCCAGAAAGGAGCGCCGTCTCCACACGTTCGATGTGTGGCGGGCTCTGGCTTTCTACCTCGAGCGGACCAAGCCGTTCAGAAATTTCTCGCAACTGTTCATTGCCTCGGCTGAGCATGCGAGGGGCCAGCCGATTTCCACTCAGCGGCTTTCTAGTTGGATCACTTTGAGCATCTGTTACTGTTATGAGCTGGCAGGTGTCCCCCCGCCACCCATTGTGAGGGCACACTCGACTCGGGTGCAGGCCTCGTCGGCTGCCTTCGTGGCCCACGTCCCCATCCAGGACATTTGTAGGGCCGCCACGTGGTCTTTGGTTCACATGTTCACCTCACACTGTGCGATTGTCCCCCAAGCCAGGGATGACACCGGGTTTGGCAGGGCTGTCCTCCGTCCTGGGAACTTGTGAACTCCTACCCACCTCCAACAGATATAGCTTGGAATCACCTATTGTGGAATACACATGAGCAATCACTTGAAGAAGAAAAGACAGTTACCTTTTCCGTAACTGGTGTTCTTCGAGATGTGTTGCTCATGTCTATTCCATATCCCACCCTCCTTCCTCCTCTCGGAGTTGTCTGGCAAGAAGGAACTGAGGGTGGGAGGAGCACGCAGCTCCCCTTATACTGCGCCAGGCAGGTGCCACTCCAGGGGTCATGGGGGGCACTCCCCCTACTGGTACTGCTAGGGGAAAACTTTCGGCACCGGTGCACGTGGCGAGCACGCACACCTGTTGTGGAATAGACATGAGCAACACATCTCGAAGAACACCAGTTACGGAAAAGGTAACTGTCTTTTTCCCATGTGACCCTGAGCCAGCTACTTAATCTACTTTGTGCCTCAGTTTATCTGTGAAATGGGGAGAGTATTTGCCTAACTCAAAGGGTTATTGTGAGAACAAAACCCATTAAGGATTGTTCAGTGCTCAGATACCTTGGTGATGAAGTACCTTGACAGACAGTTCAAGGCATGAGTGGCATACTTAACTATGAAACTGTGACCTCTTTAGTTTCTGTGTATTGCAACTTTAACATTTCAAAGAACTCTGCCTGTAAGCAGATACCGCCACCATTTTGTTCTCAGAGATGCTGCGGAACAGAGTAGATATGCATATTGTGCTTTGTCATGTAGACATTATTATTTGTTGTTTTCTGTTTTCCTCAATCTAAAACAAATCATTCAAATAGAATGTGTACGATTGCTGCTTATATGTGGGAAAACATAACGTGGTGAACCCATTAAAAAGTTTGCATGTGGCACACTTCTTCAGGCAATTAGGTCATCGTTCTCCATTGTCTGACATTTGTGCAGTCATTTACACCTGTGCAAGTGGGTGTAAAAGGCTACTGGTAGGGTGAGTGAGAAGAGATTTCAGATTTGGTGGCATTTAACACCCACTTGCACAGGTGTAATATGCAAAGCAAGTGGAGAATGAGGCCCACATTTGGTGAAAAAGGGAATTTATTTTTTCAGGCAACTTGTTTTTCAGATAAAAATCTTGAATAAAGTCTTCAAATCTAGTCCAGTTCGGAACATATTTTTTTTCGGTTTTGCAGGAGTTGCTGGTTCTGACCACAGTAGCTTTAAATATTTAAGATGAGCTAGAGACTGCAAGATGTTTGTCTTGTTTAGGACAGACTAGTGAATACACTGGCAATTAACTTTTCATGGTGTTTACATGCTTATCTGGTGCCGTGATAATAGTATATGGTGTTTGCCTATTGTCTAAGCACCCACCGTTTAGAAAGAGAGAGTTCTTGGCAAGAGCAGTAGACCGCAACTGCTTCTCGCTGGCTGATGTTCATAAAAATCGTATTACATAGATCTGTCAGCCAGAGTCACCTCTGCTGGGAGGCTGGGTTATTTGCTGGTGAGAGGGTTATGCTGCAGCCAAGTCTGTAGTAGTGCTTCCTGGCTGTCAAACAGGAGGCATTGTCCGTTTCCCACCAAGGGGTATTTTTTCCTGTGCTCCATACATTTATTTCAGCTCAAGATGCTACTAATGGTGCTGTAACTCTCATGAGTGGGACAGAGGTGTGTGCTGGGATTGGAGTCAATGACAATTGCAAGTTGGAAATAATTCTTGGGGATTTAGTCTGATTTCTTCTCCTGTGTATGGAACTGCTGGATTTGGCAGGAAGAAGCGCCCCATTGTACTCTGATGAACTATTGTTCTTAGAAAAAAGAAAAGGAGTCCTTGTGGCACCTTAGAGACTAACAAATTTATTTGAGCATAAGCTTTTGTGAGCTTATGCATCCGATGAAGTGAGCTGTAGCTCACGAAAGCTTATGCTCAGATAAATTGGTTAGTCTCTAAGGTGCCACAAGTACTCCTTTTCTTTTTGCGGATACAGACTAACACGGCTGCTACTCTGACACCTATTGTTCTTTGCCAGCCCCTGCTAGCCTCTCACGTGGCAGAGCAGTCACACTGCACTTTCTTGGCATCCATTCTACATCTAGTATCATAAAAGTACTTCCCTTTCCCCTCCCCCCCCTTCCCCCCCCCGCCCCCCCCGAGGAAGCAGGAGCTTCATAAATGCATCTGAAAGAGCTGCTTAGGGCACACAATTTTTTTAGGAACTTTTGAGTTTCCACTGCTGGGTGATGACAAGGCCTGGCATTTCACAGAAATCACTTTAATCCATGGCTGCCCCAGACCAAAGTGATGCAGCGGTCCCTTGGATTCTGCATCCCGTTGAAATTTCTGTGGCAGCTTGACGTAAATTCAAAATAATTGAATAAAATATGAAATTTCAATCTGTGGAGTATTGTCTGTGTTCTTTAGTTTGGTACTGAGTTCAGTATTATTCTCAGTCATGGAATGCTATTCTATGTATTTTACGCTGCTCCACAGAAGAGTTTTGTATTGGCAATGCATCCTGCATTGTAGGATTTGTTAGGGGGATGGTGGAAGTTTGGGCATCTATGCAACTGCGTTTTTTTAGGAAACAGGCAGCAAAGGTCTTTGGCGCTGGAGTCGGACTGCATCTCTGATGGAAAGAGAGAGAGGTGGCATGGCATCTTTAGAGATTTGGTTCGTCTGAATTCCTTGTTCCTTAAAGTCCCCGTAACACATAATAAGAAGTGGCAACGTGCTGCCACCACCGCCTCCTCTGAGTATCTGCCTCTGGATCCAATAATAATTTTATTTGTTTGCATAGTGCAGTGGGGCCCTGATCCTGACTGCGCTTTTGGGCTCTTCCATAATATAAATAATATAAATGATTAATAATAAACACATGAACTGGATGTTTCAGCTAAATTAATTAGCTTTTAAACAGTTAATGCTGACATATTGTGATCTTTAGGCTGAAATAAATCCCCTACTACAATGAATGCGGAAGTTCACATCTTGCTGAGACCTATTGTTTTAGGCTGTCTGCAAATTCAAGAGACAGCACAGCATTGATTTATATCTGGTTCACATTCAAAACAGATGTCACAGTTCCAGAGTAAGCCGTACCTTTGACCACTTAATCTCTCTGTGGGCACCCTTCCAAGTAATAGGCCCATGCCTGCATTTCTCTCAGAGTGGAATCCCATGTTTCACCCCACTTTTACATTTGGTCCTCAGGCAGAGCTCCCCTGTTTACACAGTGTGTTTTCTCAGCCGGTCCAACTGGGTTGGGATCTGCTATAGACTTCCCTCTGGAAGCTCTGAAAAATATGAAAATGCAGTGACATCAGACAGCCTCTTCATATAGTCTCAAATTGGGATGAAAAGTCAATCTCAAAAATATTTGCAAATTAAAAAAAACCAATATTTTTGTTCATTTTGGGTCAATCAAAATGTTTTGATAATTTCAAAGCATTTCCCTTCTATTATGAGCTTTCTTCTGTTATCTTCTTCAGTCTGGTTTAAATTTCAGAAAACTGGATTTTTTCATTTAGGAAATATTGAAACAATTTTTTTGACAATTTTGAAACATTTTTCGCAACATTTTTTCAAGCCAATAAATTAGTTGAAAATAACCCTGATTGGTGAACTGTTTCATTGTTGTCAAATTGGCATTTTTTGACTAAAAATGATTTATCGAAAAATTCATAACGAGCCATAAAGTGCTGAGCCTGATTCTTCATCTGAGACAGCTAATGAAAAATTCAGTGGGATCTACAAGTAGGGAATATCTTCTCGTCGTGTGGTGGAGCTGTTTACTTCCCAGCGCCATCCACTTGAGCCTACCTCTCTTGAATTTGATGCATAGCAAAGGAAAAAATATCCTAACAAAGTTTCCTTAGGAAAAACCTGATTTCTTGTTGAAACAGTTGCATAGATGTGAAACCAGTTTCCTTGTTTTTTATGAACCTCTGTACCATGTAAGGTTTCAGAGTAGCAGCCGTGTTAGTCCGTATTCACAAAAAGAAAAGGAGTACTTGTGGCACCTTTGTTAGTCTCTAAGGTGCCACAAGTACTCCTTTTCTTTGTACCATGTAAATTGCAGAGAAGTTTTAATTGAATGCAGACCTTAGTTGTAATTCCTAAAGGAGACTGTCCTAAGTAATCTGTCCCTCCTCCTGCTCCTTCAGTCTAGAAGTTGGGCCAGCCGCAATTGTGGTGTTTGGCTGTGCATTTAATAATCCAGATGGGTCATAGAAGACATCTCCTGAGAAAGAATCTGTGGTTTATGTAAATATTCAGATTGTGATAAGCAGCAAGCAACCACTCTGCATACTGCGCAAACACAGTAGCAGTTTTTATGGTGCCGTCCATTGCAGTTTTGAACTGTGCATTGAAGAAATTTCAAGGAACTTGCTGAGATTAAAAGGATGATTAAAAATAAGGGCAGAAACAGGATTCACCAAACTGTTAAAAAGGGATTTATGTGTAATTACAGAAGGAGAAAAATGAGGTCCCAGCTTGCTACACTGCAAAGTGGGAGAGCCAAGTTCAGGAATTGACTTGGATTCTGGACTCTGGGCCACGTGAATAACTAAATCTCACCATGTGCATGCTGCTCAAGGGGTCACACTGTGTCACTCGCTACTGGCCTGTCTTGCTAGGAGCAGGCAAATGGAATGGTATGGCAACAAGAGGGAAAAGGAAGTTCTTGTGCTAGATATATGTTGATTGGAGCGCTGTACATTTCTGTATTAGAGAACATTACACAGATTGTACATTCTGATTATCAGAGCATTCATTTCTACATGTGATGAGCCCAGTTTTCACATATGGGCACTTTTGTATCATATCAATATCCTGAATTTGGATGCTCAAATTGTCAGTTAGTCATGTAAATGCCTGTTTGATATGAACTTGCATTAATTGCCAAATATATTGTATTTAGCTGTGTAATGGTTATGCCTTGTTTCCTATGTATTACAACTTTAAATCTCTAAAGACTCTGCCTGCAAATAGCTGTTGTGTGTCCAGTTTGTTGTCACAGAGGAGAGGCAAATACTGTGTACTCTCCAAGGCAGACTTTATTATTCTTTCTAGTTTTGTTGTTCTCCCAGCCTAAAAGAGGGAGAAAGTATCTGCCTGCTTTTTGTGTATTGAAAAATGACACCAATTTGAGCAAACAAATATAGAGAGTGGATATCCTTGTGAAGTGGCGACATTTGAAAATGGGTCCTACAGTTTATAGACACTGGAAAGTAGAGTAATCAATATTAGAGCTTGTGACAGGGTGTATTAGGCCTGGAGGCCTCACAATCCTACCACATCCCATCCTCAGAAAAGAGCAGTGGAGCTGCCTAGAGTGGCTGCATGGAACACAGCTAATCAGAAAAGGGGCTGCAGGGAGCCGCCAATCGGGGCCCAGAAGGCTCAGATAAAAGGAGCTGCAGGGCCAGAGTGAGTTTAGTTTGCTGACAGGAAACAAGGGATCAAGAGGTGCTCCTGGCTGACTGCAGGAGCTACAAGGGACAAGGCCAGCAGTTACTGGTGGGGACCGGAGGAGCAAGGAAGATGCTCCTGGCTGGCTGCTGGGACTTGAGAACGATAAGGGCTGCGGGAAAGTGGCCCAGGGAAATGCAGTTAATTAGAGGGATATAGCACATGGCTGCTACTTAGAGGGTTCCTGGGTTGGGACCTGGAGTAGTGGGTGGTCCCAGGTCCAGCCCCCAGCAGCCACTGGGGAAGCGACTATGCCATGAGAGTAGGGAGTGTAGACAGGCCCAGGGAAGGGACTGTATGTGGAACTGTTATCCCCTGGAAGGGGACTGAAATGAGACTGACTCAGCTGGAGAGCTGGGGTCCATGAACTGAGTTTGAGAGGAATGACTCACCTGGAGAGTTGGGGTCATTGAGGATTCAAGGAAAAGGCAAAGAGTCTCCAGGGAGGAAGCCCTGGGGTGCTGCTCCACTCCGGAGCAGGAACTTTTGCAAGCTAGACAGACCCCAACCAGGGGCACTGTGATGGGGCCTGTTGGACATACTGGCTAAGGACTGAGCCCTGGGAGGGCTACACCAGTATTGCCAGCTGAGGATACTGTGATGGGCCCTACTGGACTGTTAAAGGACTGAGCCCAAGAAGGGCTGCAGAACAATGCCTATCGCTTTGAAATAGGCCTGAGTGGACTGTATACCCCAGAAGGGATTTGTTTTGTTTTCACATATGGACTGTGTGTGACTTGGCTGGAGGGCTGAGCCACCAAATGCCGTCCCAAAGAGTACAGCGGCTGACGGGGTGCCATTAGTGGAGAAATTTTAAAAAAATCTCCAGGCATGCACACGCTCACCTGGGGTTGCTCATGTGAAGTGAGTGTGCACCATTATAGGGCTGGTTGGAAATAAGGTTTTTTTTCACTTTTTTTGTTTTTTTTTCCTTTGAAATATTCTTCTGGAAAATGTAGACTTTTTGGCAAAATATCAAAAAGTGAGATATTTCAACTAGAAAACTGAAAATGTATTGTTTTTCTCGAGTTTAGTTTGACAAAATATTGAAATTCTCATGGAAAATACTGTTCACAGTAAATTTTTGACCAGCCCTAGTCAATATTTTATTATAATTGAATACAAACTTCCCTGTACAGGGAAAATGGAAGTCTGAGGTCAATTCAGTGAAAAGAGACTCTATAATGACTTATAATGGAGCAAGAATGTCTTGGTTTGTACTTCAACTTTATTTTCCCTTCTGTCCAAAATAGAATCAATATATTTAGAAAATCATCTGCAAAACTTATAAAGAAGAATCACTGTAACAAACTACACAATCCTGTAACACTGTTTATAGTATTTTCCACAGTACCATTTTAAAGTAAATGAAAGTGGAGCAATAATTTTCCCCCGAATGCATTACTGTCAATTATTTGCCAAAAGACAGAAACCCCATAGACTGTAAAGTACTGGCACAGGGAATGCTGGAGTCCTTCCAGTGGCAATTCATTTTTTTTTATTATATAAAAATTGATCTAGCATACATGAGAAAAATATCCATCCAAATTGCCCAGACTAAGGACAAAATCCTGCATTCCTTACCCAGTCCAAACACTCATTCAAGGACTGTAGGGCACCCTGTTAGAGAAAATTAACCCAAGGAATAGAGAGTACCAACCTAAAAACAAATAGAACTGGTGTGGTGTGGGCAGGAGGGGGCACAAAAAAGAGACTATAAAAGATAAACCTGTCAAAAGAAATGGAACTTGTGTCCAAAAGATGCTCACAAAAGCAGCTAGAGAAAGCTCTGGGGGAAGGAGTTCCATTGTTTACTGATTGCTGCGTCACCACAGTGGGTTTAGCATTGTATGTATGTGAGGCCCAATCCTGCTCCCATAAAAGTCCCTGGCGCTGACAGAGGGTTTGCTGGACTTCTCAGGAGGCACTCTGTGTCGTGTTTCTTAATGTGTACAGAGTAGCCCCTAAGAGGTAGATTCTACAACCACCATACTCTTTGTATGGTTGCCATAGACACTGCTTCTCCTCATGGATTTTGTCCACACTGGGGACACTCTGTGGCTGTGGAAGTGAGGGCATGATTGTCCCCTTACGGCTGAGATTAAGAGCTTTATATACAAAACGTTATCTCTACTTCACATTTCCTTTAGCTACCAAGTTGCACTGTCAGCCAGCTTTCTGTGGCGTCCCAGAGTAATTGAAAATGTGTTTGTGCCGTGCAAAATCTTACCAGCTTGTCAGGCCTAGTATCATCTTATAAAACCTTTTTATGAAAATGCTTGCTCCTGAATTGAGGGCCAGGATTGTTTTCTACCGTGGGAAAGTCACTGAGATAAAAGACTAACCTATTTGGTACAATTATGTCAGGATATGGCTGATATGTTGATATGGCTGAAAATTGAGATACAAAAGCGGCTAGGAAAGCAAAGCGGTATGAGAGATACAGGACTTGGGCAGATTCTCTAGTTCAAATGCATGTTGTGACAGGGTCAGGCCAGATGGCTATAGGAGAGTAATAGAAGGCCGATATATTAGCCCCAGGCTAAGTAGGTCCCTTTTCCCTGGGTCAGGTAACAGGGAAGGTTCCAGAACAATCAGGAACCTTCTGGAGACAATTAAGACAGGCTGATTAGAACACCTGCAGCTAATCAAGAAGCCGCTAGAATCAGTTAAGGCAGGCTAGTCAGGGCACCTGGGTTTTAAAAAGGAGCTCACTTCAGTTTGTGGTGTGTGTGTGAGGAGCTGGGAGCAAGAGGCACTAGGAGCTGAGAGTGAGAACACGGACTGTTGGAGGACTGAGAAGTACAAGCATTATCAGACACCAGGAGGAAGGTCCTCTGGTGAGGATAAAGAAGGTGCTGGGAGGAGGCCATGGGGAAGTAGCCCAGGGAGTTGTAGCTGTCGCACAGCTGTTCCAGGAGGCACTCTGGACAGCTGCATTCCACAGGGTCCTGGGCTGGAACACGGAGTAGAGGGCAGGCCCGGGTTCCCCCCAAATCCTCCCAACTCCTGGTCAGACACAGGAGGAGTCGACCTGGACTGTGAATTCAGAAAAACGGCCAAGCTGAGGGCTGCTGTGAAGCTCCAAGGCGAGCAAATCCGCCAATAAGCGCAAGACCCACCAAGGTAGAGCAGGAACTTTGTCACAATGTGTACAATGGGAGCCTAGTTCTAAATACTATGAGGGGATAGTTCACGTGCAAGTTTTCATAGCCTGACTGCTCATTGCTGTCCTTGTTCTGCTCTAGGAATCGTTGTTTTGAATTCCATTTTTAAACAACCCTCTCCTAAATGTATTTTAGATGTTATAAAAAAACCACATTGGATATTAATCACATCGTATGCATGCAGATCCCATTAATATCAGTAGGAGATGTGTTCAGCTAAGGGGCTGAATAACGCATAACATATTCATTTCTGTTTCCAACTACATGTATGTTGCAGGTCTAAAAGCCACCAAAGAAATATTCAGTAGAAGTCATCATTGTCTAGCTGACCATGAGACTGAGTGTCAAAAGATACCAGTTCTGGTCACTATTCTGCCATTTACTCACTTGTAGGCCTGATTTTTTTCACCAGTGGAAGTTTTGCCCTTGATTTAAATTGGAGCAGGAGCAGGCAAGTCAGGAAATCTCTATGGCATAATCTTGGGCAAGTCTCAGTTTCTGTGCCTCAGTTTCCTTGGCTGGGAGGCATCTTTATAAAGCCATTTGAGATTCTCAAGTGATAGGCACTATATACTATAATTCAGAGTATTGCTAGGGCAATAATAATTGTGTCAAAGAAGTATTTGCTCTATTTACCCACCAATTTAACAAGACAATTATCTAGCTTTACTAATGTAAACATTGTGTCCTGACCTTTTACCTTTTACTTTAAGACGTTTGTCTTCTCGCTCCCGTTCCCGCTCCCAATCTATCATGCAGGAGGCCCTCCGTCTGTGGGACTTCTTCATATAGCATGCAATCCACTTGGAAGCCTCGCACTTCCCCAGCATGTGGAACACACTGGCGGATCACCTCAGCAGGTCCTTCTTCTCTCACCACAAGTGGTCCCTTCATTCAGAGGTTGGCAGAATGCTCTTCCAAAAGTGGGGAGCTCTGCAAGTGGACCAGTTTGCCACTAGACAGAACAGAAAGTGTCATCAGTTTTGTTCTCTCCAAGGCCTCGGCAGAGGCTCAGTCTCCGATGCCTTCCTCCTGTCTTGGTCAGGAGACCTGATGTACGCCTTCCCACCAATTCCGCTCATCAGCAAAGCCCTCTCAAAAATCAAGAGGGACAAGGGATGGGTCATTATGATCTCCCCAGCATGGCCTCACCAGCATTGGTTCGGCATGCTCATGGACCTGGCCGTAGCAGCCCCATGGCCACTTCCCAGCTGCCTGGACCTACTCTCCCAGGATCGTGGTCGATTCCTACAATCGAACCTTTCCTCTCTCCATCTCACAGCTTGGATGCTGTGTGGCTGAATCCAGAGGAACAAGCCTGCTCTAGTCAGGTACAGCAGATTCTCCTGGAGATCAGAAAACCCTCCACCAGAGCAACTTACTTGGCAAAGTGGAAGCGTTTCTCCTGGTGGACGGGAATATCTCCCTGACCCAGTCGTCTCTGCAGTCCATCCTGGATTACCTCCTTCACTTAAAGCTCGAAGGTCTTGCCTTCTCTTCGATCAAGGTGCACCTAGCAGCCATATCGGCCTTCCATCCTCGCATCCAGGGTAGATCGGTGTTCTCGCATGAGATGTCGATCAGGTTCCTGAAAGGCTTTGGAAGGCTCTTTCTGCCGATCCAGGAACCGGTTCCCCAATGGGACCTCAACCTGATCCTCTCCAGGCTCACAGCCTATGGCTTCTTGTTCCTTTTCCCACTTGTCAAGGACTGCAACCTTCCACGTAGCTATTACCTCTGTGAGATGTGTCTCTGAGATTAAAGCCCTCACTTCAGAGCTCCCGTACATGGTATTCTAGAAGGACAAGGTCCAGCTGTGGCTCCATCTGGCCTTCCTACCAAAGGTGGTGTCGCACTTCCATGTCAACCAGGATATCTTCCCCCCAGTGTTCTGACCAAAACCTCACATGACCAATGAGGAGAGGCAGCTGCATACTCTAGATGTCAGGCATTCCCTGGCTTTCTAATTGGAGCGCACCAAGCCCTTCCGCACATCAACCCAGCTCTTTATCGCGAAAGCGGACAGGATGAAGGGCCTTCCAGTGTCCTCTCAGAGTATTTCAAATTGGATCACCACCTGCAGCCATACTTGTTACAAGTCGGCACAGGCAGAGCCTTCACCAATAGTGAAGGCTCACTTGACTAGGGCTCAAGCATCTTTGGCTACCTTCCTAGTGCATGTCCCTCTCCAGGACATCTGCAGGGCCGTGATGTGGTCTTCTGGGCACATGTTCACGATGCATTATGCCATCACTCAGCAAGCCAGAGATGATGCTGAATTTGGCAGAGCTGTGTTGCAGTTGACACATCCATGAACATCTACCTGCCTCCGATGGTATTGCTTGGGAGTCACCTACAATGGAATGGACACGAGCAATCACTCAAAGAAGAAAAGATTACCTTTCATAGGTGTTGTTCTTTGAGATGTATTGCTCGTGTCCATTCCATGACGCACCCCCCTTCCCCTTTGTTGGAGTTCCAGCAAGAAGGAACTGAGGGATGGGGGAGCTGGCAGCACCTTTTATCCCATGCATATGCACGCCACTCCAGAGGGCACCAGAGCCGGACTCCTACGGATACCACTGAGGGAAAAACTTCTAGCACCAGTTCATCTGGCAAACACACACACCTACAATGGAATGGACATGAGCAATACATCTCAAAGATCAACAGTTACGAAAGGTAACCATCTTATTCCTCACCTCGTGATTGTAGACACTAATCAATACAATACAAACTAAAGCACCATTTTGGCTTCATTTCCCCATCCCTGTCTCATACTCCCATGGACTTTAAGATATGCATAAGAAGTTTGTTCAGCCTCTTGACTTTCTTAGATTATCGCTGGCAGCTTCAGGAGCTGCACTGGTGAGATACGAAAGAAGTTCTGAGCAGTCTTCCTTGGCTGGGAGGTTGATGAATATAATGTGATTCTGATAGGAAGATGTGTGCAGTTGGTGGCACTTAGGACAGATAGAAAGTGAGCTGCATCCAAAATCTTTCATGACTTGCTAGTAATGCAGTGTGTTTCTTGGAAGACCACTATAATTCCAGAGACTAGTATAAGAAACATGTCTATAGGGTGTCAGGTGGTGTTTCCAGTGGTGGGTTGCAAAGGAACCTACTCTGGCTGTATTGTGTCCTCTTTGGCCATGGAAATCCCAAGGCCTGAGGTCACCTTGACAACCACAGGTAATACATGACTGTGATGCATCTGACACTTAGTCCTAACTTCCTTTCAGATCCTCACAGAGATTTCATATAATTTGTTTCTCAAACCTAGAATTCTTATTTCTCTTAGAGAGGCAGAAAAATTCGGTGTACCTTGATTTCAGGGCACTAACGCCTTCTCCTTCATCTCTCATGGATTTGCTTTTAATGAAACAAAGGAGACTTTGCTTTTTTGCACACCCACAAATGCATCTACCCCTCAGGAAATTGATTTAGTAGGAAACTGGAGTGCTTTAGTAGCAATTAGACCTGGTCAGAAAATTTCCATTGCAATGAAGTTTGAAAGAAAAATGGGACAACATGCAAATCTCTAACCGAAACCTACAACTTAATTGGAGGACCAATGTAAATTTCACTTAGAAAATCATTTAGGTCTTAATCCACCAGGCATTTGCTTAATGTTAGGCATGTGAGTAGTTTCATTGTTTAAGACAACCAGGCTACTCACAAGATTAAAATTAAGTATATGCTGAAGTACTTTGGTGGACTAGAGTTTTAGGTGGGAGACTATATTGATAGCCATATTTATGCTGTTGTGTTAGGACTGCTTGAAATATCATTGTGAGGTGCCAAGTCAGGGGACTGGGGTTCTTCAGAAGGAAGGCAAGGGGAAGGTGGCGTGCTTGGACATGTAAATGCTAGCATAGGCGCGGACTCCTTGGGTGCTCTGTAGCTGGAGCACCCACCGACAGCCCCTCTATCAGCTCCCCTCCTCCCACCGGTGGGCCCCTGTTATAAATATAAAGGGAAGGGTAAACACCTTTAAAATCCCTCCTGGCCAGAGGAAAAACCCTTTCACCTGTAAAGGGTTAAGAAGCTAGGATAACGTTGCTGGCTCCTGACCAAATGACCAATGAGGAGACAAGATACTTTCAAAAGCTGGGGGGAGGGAGAAACAAAGCCTCTCTCTCTGTCTGTGTGATGCTTTTGCCAGGGACAGAACAGGAATGGAGTCTTAGAACTTAGTAAGTAATCTAGCTAGATATGCGTTAGATTCTGTTTTCTTTAAATGGCTGAGAAAATAAGCTGTGCTGAATGGAATGGATATTCCTGTTTTTGTGTCTTTTTGTAACTTAAGGTTTTGCCTAGAGGGATTCTCTATGTTTTGAATCTAATTACCCTGTAAATTATTTACCATCCTGATTTTACAGAGGTGATTCTTTTTATTTTTTCTTCTATTAAAATTCTTCTTTTAAGAAACTGAATGCTTTTTCATTGTTCTTAAGATCCAAGGGTTTGGGTCTGTGGTCATCTATGAAAATTGGTGAGGATTTTTATCAAACCTTCCCCAGGAAAGGGGGAGTAAGATTTGGGAGGATTTTGGGGGGAAAGACGTTTCCAAACAGACTCTTTCCTAATAATAATAATACCGGTTAGACGTTTGGTGGTGGCAGCGAAAGTCCAAAGGCAAAAGGTAAAATAGTTTGTACCTTGGGGAAGTTTTAACCTAAGCTAGTAAAAGTAAGCTTGGGAGGTTTTCCTGCAGGTCCCCACATCTGTACCCTAGAGTTCAGAGTGGGGAAGGAACCTTGATGGCCCCAAAACAGCAATCAGCTGTTTTGCGACTTGCAAGAGGCTGGGGGGCAGGAAGGGGGAAGACTGAGCACGTGGCGCTTGGGGAAGGGGCAGAACTGGGTGGGAGGAGGCGGAGCGGGGGCAGGAAGAGGCGGGGCAGGAGTGGGGTGTTGGGGGAAGGGGTGGAGTGGGGGTGGGGCCTGGGGCAGAGCTGGGGGTCGAGCACCCCCCAGCACTTCGGAAAGTTGGCACCTGTGCATGTTAGGTATATATTTAAACGATGGATGTGTAACTGCTTTTAAAAATAACCATTCCTTAAAATTGCATCCGTTTTTATAACTAATTAATACAGTGAAGTTAACTCTTTACTGGATGGTTTCCATATTAAAACCTACACTCACCTGATCATAAGTAAAATAGGGTTTGGGTTTTTTTGTTTTTTTTTTGTGAAATTTCCCATACTATTTTTTCTCCCCATATTGGAAGGTGGCTGCCATTTCCAACCAATGGGTCATCCACCTACGGATTAAATCAATAAAACATTATCACAGAGAGAAGCTCAAGAATAGTGAGTGAAAGGCTTTTACTGGTGAGTATTTGCTTCAGGTTGGGGGGCTGTCTGTAAGCAAGGACTGGCCTGTCTCCCAAGATCTGTGAGAGTGATGGGTCGTCCTTCAGGATAGGTTGTAGATCCTTGATGATGCGTTGGAGAGGTTTTAGTTGGGGGCTGAAGGTGATGGCTTGTGGCGTTCTGTAATTTTCTTTGTTGGGCCTGTCCTGTAGTAGGTGACTTCTGGGTACTCTTCTGGCTCTGTCCATCTGTTTCTTCACTTCAGCAGGTGGGTATTGTAGTTGTAAGAATGCTTGATAGAGATCTTGTAGTGTTTGTCTCTGTCTGAGGGGTTGGAGCAAATGCGGTTGTATCGTAGAGCTTGGCTGTAGACAATGGATCGTATGGTGTGATCTGGGTGAAAGCTGGAGGCATGTAGGTAGGCATAGCGGTCAGTAGGTTTCCGGTATAGGGTGGTGTTTATGTGACCATCACTTATTAGCACCATAGTGTCCAGGAAGAGTATCTATCCTTGCAACAAAGCCCGTTGCCAACTGTGTCCACCCCGCTCTGCTGCTGGTATTAGCTCATCTTAAGTGATCACTCTCCTTACAGTGTGTATGGTAACACCCATTGTTTCATTTTCTCTGTGTATATAAATCTCCCCACTGTATTTTCCACTGAATGCATCCGATGAAGTAAGCTGTAGCTCACGAAAGCTTATGCTCAAATAAATTTGTTAGTCTCTAAGGTGCCACAAGTACTCCTTTTCTTTTTAAGGAATATACTGTGCTCTGACATGAAGGCTGCGTCCCCCCTTTCATTCCTTCCTAGTACACAAGACTTAAGAGGCACAACTCATCATTTATGCACACATTTATCCAGCTTGCATGTGCAGCCTTTGAAAGTGCTGCTGGTTTTTAAATTGGTCTAGATGATTGTAATCTTTACTATGTACTGGCCAGGTTGTGGGAACTACAAAAGTTTCTTCAGTTAAGATGTTACATCTTGGGACATATCTAGGCTAGGGGGTCACTAGGGTTGACCACAATGAGCTAATGTTTTTAAACACCATTACTGGTGTACTGTACTGTTTACACTAAGTGCATAATGCTGTTTAAAATCCCCTTGGTTAAAATGTGCTCATTAAGACATTTCAAAACAAAAGCTCTTTTCCTAGACATGCCCTCTGTGTAAGCCCTCTCTGCAGTGTAAGCCCAGGTTTCGAACTCAGGATCTAGCCTAATCCCCCTTGCATCTACACACAAATTGTGCTAACCCAGGGCTTGGACCCAGTATGTCTTCACTGCAATGTAAGCCCAGGGGTGGTAGAACATGAGTCAGCGGACCCTGATTTGAGTGTCTACGTTGAATGTCAACCCTAGGTTAAAGCCCATGACTCCAGTGTCCACACTGCAGGATGCAGACTCAAGTCCAGTCAACCGTAACTGAGATTTCCTAGCGCCCTCACAAAATGTGTCCGCTTTAGCCCTTTGATTACGGGTCAGTATGGGAAAACTTGACTGCCCACACTGCATGTTACAGGAAGTTTGAACAGCCCATCAACACATCCTGCCAAGCTGTCCTTTTGCTTTGTGTGATTCTAGCAACTGGAGCCAGCAACAAGGAAATGTTGCCATTTCAAGAACTTCTATTGCTTGGGCTTCCACTGCTGTTTCAGGAAATGGTCAGAGCTTCCATGAGACACTGGTGGGCAGTTAGACGGCATTTTCTGACTCATTGGAGGCACCTGATAGAGATAATGATGGAGCAGGAAGAGGACGTAAACGTGGCAGACTTGCACTGGCTGATGCTGCTCATGGTACTCGGTATAGCTGCTGATGCCCCCTGTGTAGACTGGTGCAGAGCCACAAGCACAGATTAGGGGATCACATCGTCATGAAGACCTGGGATGACCAGCAGTGAGTCCAGAATTTTTGGATGAAGAGAACTACATTTCTGGAGCTTTGTGAGCAGCTTACCCCGACCCTCCAGCACAAAGATACACACACAGGTCCATCGCCAACCAGTCTGATGTTGGAAGGTCAACTGTGGCAGAGGCGATGGCAGAGGTCTCTGAGGCAGTGAGGTGTGTGGTTTACCCCAAGGTGGTGAGTCTGAAAGATATTCCAGAAGTAATTGCTGGCTTTGAGAGAATGGGATTTCCAAACTGCGACGGGGCCATTGGTGAGATTCATGTGCCCTGTGGACCACAGACGCTGATTTCTGAACATCAGTGTTCACTGCACTGGAAGTGTTCATGATACCAGGATTTTCTGACAAGTGGGAATCTACATTCATGGACAGGCTGGGACACTATTCCCACCACATGACATTGCATAAACCGAGTTACTGTCCTCCCTATTACTCTTGGGAACCATGTGTACCCCCTTTTGCCTTGGCTTATGAAATCATACCCTGATTTAAGAGGCCCTGGCAAAAGAAGGTTTAATTTCCCTCTCAGCAGATGTAGAATTGTGGTTGAATGTGCGATTGAAATCCCCACTGAAGAGGTTTACAGACCTGTTTGGATTCCAGTGTCATCAATGCTGTCCGTGTTACTGTGGCTTGCTGTGCTCTTCACAATCTTTGTGAAGCCAAAGGTGAGCCATTTCCCCCTGGATGGACCGATGGCAGCAAGGGGCTGATGTACCGGTTTGCTCAGCAAGAAAGCGCACCTGCCATAGCTGGAGCTGGATGCACGCAGGCAACTGAAGTCAGGGGGGCTTTGTGCACTCACAGTATGGACTTGCATGAGTCAATGGAAGAGGGGGAATAGTACTTACATGAATGTGCTTGTGTGGGGGAGGCACTGATTGCTTGTGTTGTGACGGGTTGATTGTCATGTGTTGTATTTTGGAATGATATGACAGCTTATGAAATTGTGGGGGCGAAGAAGGCAACAGTATGGGTTAATGTAAATAACTGATGTATGGATTGATGTATATAGCTGTATTGAGACATGGGTTTTGCATGCAACCTCCTAGTTGTCCCTGATCATGTGTTTACCATTATTTAAAATGCACATTATGTGATGTGTTGCAGGGATGGCAATACCATTTCTTTATAAAATAAAAACCTTTATTTTTACACATGTATAGGAAAAGTACAATATTAAACCATTGCCTAGCAGGCCAGCTGCCTTTAGCACCCCAGATACACCAGCAACACCAAAAGCTTTCAAAGTCACCAAGAACAGAGTGCCTAAACAAGTGCAAACAGTTAAACTATGTACACAAGGCACCCCCCACCATTGTGTGTCCCCTGGCCTACCATTCTCCTTTCCCTTCCTTCTACATTTGCCGCACACTTGGTGATGGGGTGGGGGATGAAGCACGGGGTGGGGAGGGGCTGTTCAGCACTGAGACTGCATGGGGCACATTTGCCCTGTCCAGTTGCTCACAGGGCCCAATTGCTTGGGCCACCCAGCCATGGAGTTGCAGGCCAGGGAACTGCAGAGGTGACACTGCTTGTGGTACTGGCACAGCAGGAGCCTGCGCTCTTGTGGCCATTAGGGACCACAGCCACTCAAACAGTTCTTGCTGTTATGCTCTGTCTTCCTCTCTAGCAGCTGTTCCAGTTCCAGGAACTGCGAAGCGAGTGCCTGCTCCCACGCCTCTACCGTGTGCTCAAGTTACGAAGCTAGCCTGATCCTTTCTGCTTGCCCCTCAGTATGTTTCTCCTCTTGCCACAAGTCTCTTTGCCTTCAGTACTCAACCTGCTTGTTGGCCCTGTCCAGAACTTCCATCAGTTCGTCATGGAAGCACTTCCTCTTGGAGCAGTCCACGAAGATATGATTGGCCCAGGCTACTGCAGTGTGGGCGGGCTGTGGAGGTCCTGCCACTTGAAGAGTTGAAGGGGCCTGGAATAGAACAAGACACGGAGGGTTATTGTATTGAATAGCTCAGTGCAGGAGCACGGAAAAAAGTCATTTTGGAATTTCAAGGACAAAAAATGTTACTGAACTTCAATATATTGCAGAAGGCTGCTTTGGACCACAGATGGGTTAATCACAGTGAAAAAAGTGCTGAGAGAATGGTAAGTTTAAAAATTACAATCTTCTCCCCTCTCCCCCCAAAAATTGAGTTTGTGGGGAGGTCCATGGCCGTGCTATATAACCATTCTGTATCATTTCAGGCATTGCACATTTTGGAGAATATAACAGTTCTTGTGGTGCCTGATTGGCAAAAATAGGTGTTATTCCAGGCGGCTTGTGGGAAACCAGGTGTATGTGCCACCGAAGTATTCAAACATATGGTGAATGAGCAGTACATCTATGAGTGGAGTGGGCTGATGAGCTACTGAGGTGACCCTGAAAAACATATCCTTCCCCAAAATGTGACTATTTATCTGGATTTCCTGCTACAGGAAGAGTTTGCAGCTATTATCACCTGTGATTGAGTCAGAATTCCATGTGGGAATCAACAGGACGCTGCATTAGCTTCTGCATGGCTCAGTGGCTCCCCTCAGCTTCTGATATAGTGTTTAGGACTGCATGCAAACACACAGAGCTCCCCTGCCACCCTCCTGCTTTCCCTGCCATCTCAGTAAATTTCTGGACTGAATTTAATGTCCCAGTCGTATTTGGGACTAATACTTCATCACGCATGGAATGGATTGACTTAAGAGAAATGGGCTACATTTCAAAATGGACTACGTTTGAACCACTTCCCCCGCCCTCGCATACGCACTAGTCTTTTCACAGGGCTTGTTACACCATTGGGTAGGTACCGAGCGGCGTATGTACAGAGAAGGTAATACAATGTTTTTATTTTAACAAACCAGAATGTACAAAAAGCCTGACACAGACAGTATAATACATCGTGATGTTATCTGAGTAATATAACATAATTCAACAAATAATTAAAGACAGGACACTTTGGATATGTCTAGACAAGAAAAATAGATTGCATTTGAAAATATGCTGCTCTCCTCGAGTGCTAATCATGATTAGGTAACATGTTTTTGAAAGTATTGTGGCTGGGCTGGAAGCAAAGTCAGGTTTAAAATGCTGTTAACTAATATGTTTTCAAGCAGGACCTGTCTGAGGGTTCATATGAGTTTGCATTTTATCCTAAGCAGTTTGTGCATCCATAAAGAGAATGAAAAGGAGTAGTGATTAGGCTGAAAAACATGGGATTGCTGGTGAAAGTATGTCTCTAAAGAAAACTGAAGAATGGAGATGGCCAGGGGCACCTGAAAATTGCATTTCCCCCTTTTCCTAGAGGCAGTAATAAGGCATGTCTGCCCTGTAGTGCTGCCTGTGGCCAGGTGTGGCACTGTACACACTCCCTGCCTCAGTTTCCCCCAGTGTGCCATCAGGAAGTTCAACAATGCTTTATGTAGGGAACAGCACTCCTTCAGAGGCATCTAGTTTATTAATCAAATGCTCAACAGGAATTACAAGCAGACCTTCTCCGGCATCTTAGCTGGCAGAGAGGTGGAAATGGTTGAACTAAGGCTGAAGTCCACCTGCATTCAGGCCCTTTACCAGCAGGGCTCTTTCAACTTGTGTCCTTTCCCTGAAGTCAGGTTTCTTGCCAGTATCTGGAGAGAATCCTTTCCCCAAAGCCAGAGGGCTGCAGAGATCTGTCACCAGCAACTCTTCTCCAGGTAGTATGTAGTTCCTGGGCTTCCTGCCATTGTTCGGGGGAATCCCTTCACTGGGACCAGGCCCTCCTGGAGGCCAGCCAACTGTAGCTCTCCTTCTTACGAATCACCTCTCTTTAGGAACTCCTTCTAGGCTGGTTTCTCTAGTGACACCCCACCCCCGGAGTGCACCTTCTAGACTCCTTTCTCTCATGAGCTCTCCTAGACCCTGAGAGAGAAAACTACCACCATGCACTGCAGCCTGCATGGCTTCTATTTGATCCCTTGCTCAGCTTCCTCTTCTGGTTTATATAGCTCAGCCTTGGGGGGGCGAGGGCAGCACCTCCCTGATTACATCCCAGACTGTCCCAGCTGTGGGCCTCAACCTGGCCCTTGTCTTTATCATTTTCCTGCTCAGTTAGAAAGAGTTGGGTGGTTGGGATATATTAAAGCTGTCATCCTTCCAATGAGATGGTGTGAAGAAGTTTGAATGAACCCTTGCTGAACATCCACGTAGGGATGGATGCTGGCATTTATATATCTTTACTGTAGTTTAGTGTACGGCAAAGTTGCACTGGGTGGGGAGAAATATCCCCTGTAAGATTCATATGGCAGCTGCATAATCATTAGGGAGAGTTCAGAGAGTAGTGCCAAATCTGCAGCCTCCAGGAACGCAATCAGTTAGCCTACCTCCAACTTCATCTCGACTCTAGCTCGTTCATATTGAAAGTGAAGTACTTCTGTCTAATAAGAAGCCTCCGTTCTCTCCCATTTCCCACCTGTATAAATACCACCTCTGCTCTGAGCTAGCACGGCAGAGCTGTTAAGGGCAGGTGGATAGGAGAAAGTTGAACTTTGACTCTAGGGCTGGGGTGGCCAACCTGTGGCTCCAGAGCCACATGCAGCTCTTCAGAAGTTAGTATGCGGCTCCTTGAATAGGTACCGACTCCAGGGCTGGAGCTACAGATGCCAACTTTCCAATGTGCTGGGGGGTGCTCATTGCTCAACTCCTGGCTCTGCTATAAGCCCTGCCCCCACTCCACCCCTTCCTGCCCCATTCCCTGAGCTTGAAGTGCCCTTGCTCCTCCCCCCTCAGCCTCCTGCATGCCACAAAACAGCTGATTGGGAGGTGCGGGGAGGGAGGAGGAGGTGCTGATCATTGAGGCTCCCGGGAGCGGGGGTGGGGAAGCTGATGTGGGGATGCTGATGTCTTACTGTGGCTCTTTGGCAATGTACATTGGTAAATTCTGGCTCCTTCTCAGGCTCAGGTTGGCCACCTCTGCTCTAGGGCATTGATGATGAGGGCCCCACTCAGTGAGTTTGCAACTGCAGGGAGCTCCAGACTTGCTGGACTGGCTGTGGTAGCCTTGCTGAGCTGTCTGGACAATAAAACAAAACTGTTCCACAAATCACTTACTGTATCAAAAGTTTCCAGACCCATTTATATCATGGTTACTGTGACCCAGCTGTAAGGCTGACCTGTGCATCAATACTGACAATACGAGGGAACATTGGTAATAAAGAGCAGACAGCTGAATCTCGTAATAGTGATAAGCCGTCTGTCTAGAAAGTAAAAAATTAAAGAGCCCATTAAGATCCTTTGATAATTAGGATGAAGACAAAGTCCTTGAACTCTAAGCGTAGATCAGAGATTGGCAATCTTTGGCATGCAGCCTGACAGGGAAATCCGCTGGCAGGCCGGGCCGATTTGTTTGCCTGCAGCGTCTGCAGGTTTGGCCGATCGGAGCTCCCACTAGCCGTGGTTCGCCGTTCCAGGCCAATGGGGCTGCGGGAAGCGGCATCCAGCACATCCCTTGGCCCACACCGCTTCCCGCAGCCCCCATTGGGTAAACAAAGCATCCCGGCCCGCTAGTGGATTTCCCTGATGGGCTGCTTGCCAAAGGTTGCCGATCCCTGGCCTAGATCTTTCTTGAAAAGTGTGTGTATTCCTTGTAAGGAGGGAACAGAGAGGGAAGGGTGCCCTGAGGTAAAATTTCCAAGTGAGAAGTTTGGTGATGGCAGCAATTATCCAAGAGCAGCTTATACAAAACCCGGGGCCAATACACAGGTGTATGCCATTCCTTGCCTTGGTTTCCTCACCTCTCTTGAGTGTTCTTTGGGATTTCATTAGAATTTTTGAAAGAGTCTGGGATCTCCCTCATGCACTTGGCTTCTCCAGAACATGGTGTCTATCTGATCTCTGCAGTCAGTGTCCTTCAGCTCCTGTCTGGTCCAGCAGTCAGAAAGGTTCCTCCTCACTTCTGTAACTTTCCCCTTTGTTTCTCTCTTGGCCCTTCTTCTGTCACTATGAGTCCATCTGTGTTTTTAAGGCCTGCACTAACACCTGGTTTCTTTGTTTCCCCTTCTGGGGAAATTCCACTGCTCTAACCCTCCCCTCCCCTTGCAGACCAGCTGGAATAACTGGTACCCTCCTTAGCGTACCCATTGTCCTGCCAAAGCACAGTCATTAAAGTATTAATGACTAGTTTTGTTTGTTCAATAGCTTCTCCCAGATAGAGTGTGAGATACATGACAGGGTCCTTGTTAGCCCATGGCTGGTTTACTTCACATTGATTTTATGAACCATTATATATAGCTCCAACCCTCAATCAGAATTTATAAATTATACCTATACAGATCGTCATATAGGGTACTATTCAAGGGCCTTATCTTCACTAGAAAAAAAGATGTGTTTAACATGATTTTAAAATTTTACCCCACGGTTTACCTTGACAGCTAATGTAAATCTACAACTTGCTGTGTCTACACTAGGATTTGAACATATGTTAGTTGGCACGTGGCCAAGATGAGTAAGCCTTTTTCTAAACACAGAGTTGAACCGCTTTAACAAAATGTGTGTATTTAAATGGATGTAAACTGGAGCAAATATCTATGTAGACAAATTGTAAATGTATCAGAATGTAGCAACACTCTAGTGCTAAAGTACCCCCTGAAGGAGATCTCCTGGAAGAGGAAACATAGAATCCCAAAGTCTCAGAATGAATTTAATTGAAAAAGAAACTGCCTTTTTATTGTTTTTACTGAGAGCTAATTGTTTGTTGACAATAAATAGAGAAAGTAGCAGTCTGACAGGTAATATCTACTACAGTTGTGGCTCTCGTATTGCATTGACAAAGTTAGTGGGAGCTTATAGGAGCCTGACTCAGTTGACTCACGAAAGGAACACTAAACTAAATTATTATAACAGATAATTTTTCTGTAGTCAAGATTAACAAAGGGGGACAAAACTAAGTGTCTGTTTTTGCATCGTTTAGGGCATAATAAACATCAGGCATCCGATGAAGTGAGCTGTAGCTCACGAAAGCTTATGCTCAAATAAATGTTAGTCTCTAAGGTGCCACAAGTACTCCTTTTCTTTTTGCGAATACAGACTAACATGGCTGCTACTCTGAAACCTGTCAGTTCTTTAGAAAGTTTATTCCTTTTTCAAGTATCCATTTAATGGTGATTTGATTTTATAAAACATGTAATTAGAGCAAGGCAAGCTTCTGCCCCCAGTAAATGGAATATTCACATAACAAGTCTAATAATGATAAACATGTGATATGCTATTCCTTCATTTGTTAACCTTACAGAGTATTAATTAAGAATATAAGATCTCTTCGGAGGCTTATTCGTAATATGCTGCATTGTCCTCTTAAATTGGCTTTGCAGAGAGTGCTGTTTTGGAATTCAATTTACATTTCTCTTCCCCTGATCAAACTGAGGGACACTGTTGAATAAAAGAAGCAGATTTAAAAGTACTGTTTTGGGGCCCAATCCTGCTCCCAGGGAAATCAAGGGCAAAACTCACATTGACTTCAAAGGGAGCATGATCATGGCTTTCTGACTGAATAATTGAGTTCCAATCAAAGATCTTTTTTAATACCTGCTCATAATTATTAAATCTTTATATATGGAGTGTGACAGATTCAGACCAGAAGAATATAAGAGAGTGCTCCTATTGGGATCCAGGAAGTGGGCGGGCAAAGCTCGCCCACTGCTAAAGGATCCCCCCCCAGCCTAAGGGGGGGATCCACAGGACCTAGAAACCAAATGATTACGTGGGACAACTAATGAAGAACAGGAACGGGAGTGCGGTCAAAGGGTCAAAAAAAGGGAACTGGACGGGGACACCGAGCAGAGGACCCCGGACAGCGCCCACCGCTCCTCAAAGGCGTCAAGGGAGTCGGTGGACGCCGCCCAGAGGAACTCTGCCCGGAGGCGTGAACGGACTGAGGATCGGAAATTGGCCCCGCAGTCACAGGAGACTCCATCGGCCAACCTCCTCACCCTGGTTTTATAGATGGCCACTTTAGCCAGGGCCAGGAGGAGGTTGACCAGGAGGTCCCGCGACTTAGTGGGGCCACGGACAGGGAGTGCGTAAATAAGAAGGTGAGGAGAAAAGTGCAACCAAAACTTTAATAAAATATTGGTGAGGAGCCGGAATAGGGGCTGCAACCTGGCGCACTCCAGGTAGACGTGCGCCAGGGTTTCCCTCACGCCGCAAAAGGGGCAGGTGTCCGGGATTGGGGTAAACCGCGCCAAGTACACGCCCGTGCTCACGGCCCCGTGTAGGAGCCGCCAACTGATATCCCCGGCGGGCCTCGGGACTAAGGTGGAATAGAGGCTGGCCCACCGGGGCTCCTCACCCTCTAATATAAGAGAGTGCTGGAAGGCAGGTATATCAGCCTTCAGAATGAGCAGGCCCTTGTTCCCTGGATAGCCAAACAAAGGCTACTCCAGGCCAATTAAGACACCTGACGCCAATTAACCATTTAAGGCCGTTAGGCTAATGGAGACAGCTGGAACCAATCAAGGTCCCACTTATACTGTTTAAAAGCTCTCCTTCCAGTGCCCTCCTGGAGGTTGAGGTGAAAGGAGCTGGAGGAGAGGAAGTATTGCTGAATCCTGAGGTAAGGGTGAAGCTAGGAAAAGGGGACCATGGGGGAAGTGGCCCAGGGAATCGAAGCGGTGTCAGTGGTGAAGGAAAACCCACCAACAGCTGCTACCATTAGGATCCCTAAGCTGGAACCTGGAGTAGAGGGTGGGCCTGGTTTCCCCTGCCCCCCCGAGATCCCCTGGAGAAGGGAAGCAGGACTCGGTCCAGGCAGGAGGCTGAACTGAGCCTACTGAGCTCTATGGAGCAACAGAGACTGGGGGGTATTCCCCCTTCCCATCCTCCATACTGGCTGGTGATGAAAGTAACTCAATAGGCTGTGACTCTTGCTGCTACACTGAGAAAGGGAGGTCACATTGGGGCCTTATCGAGTTTCTGAAGCCACTGAAACTGCCCAGAAGCGCGGGACACACCAATACAGGCTTGGGACTTTGTCACAGGAGAAATATTTAAATTAGGCAAAGTTCAAAAAAGATTGAAGTGACTGCTGAAGTCCCTTGAAGAAAGAGAAGAATAATCTACAAGGAGTCCGAAAAAGCTAGTGTGTGGAGAATATTTGATTGCCCAAAAAGAGAGAGAAGTAAAGGATCTATCTTGGAATGTGTTTTTATTCCTAATCTTTTTTCTAATATAGGGAAAAGATCTGAAGATTTAAGCAGTTGCCAGTTTTATCTTTCACATTTTTTTTTGAAGATGCTATTAAAAAGGTGAATGGAGATGAGGTGGATGAATAATTCATAACAAACATTTTAAATCAATGATTTTTGCCTCCTGTTGATTCACAAATTATCCACAAAAGATTGTGATTTTATTGCTTGGTTTCATTACTCAGAATTATTCACCACATTTCTGTAAATTGTTGTTCTGTGAGATTATTCATGAGTAATTTGTGGCGCCTTGTTGATATTGGAAATTAAACCTGTGTGTGGACAAAAGTTGCACTTGTCAAAATGTATTGATATTACTCTCGAAAGCAGATTGCTCCACAGCTTGTTAAAAGAAATAGAACAGTGGTTCTCAAACTTTTGTACTGGTGACCCCCTTCACATAGCAAGCATCTGAGTGCGACCCTCCCCCCTTATAAATTAAGAACACTTTTTTATATATTTAACACCATTATAAATGCTGGATGCAAAGCGGGGTTTGGGATGCAGGCTGACAGCTCGCAAACCCCCATATAATAACCTCGTGACACCCTGAGGGGTCCTGACCCCCAGTTTGAGAACCCCTGAAATAGAACAAATGCAAGTTTGAATAAGAGTCTATTGGGTCAGAAATCATGGGGTATAAAGATCCCCCAACAAAGGGTTCGGTTGCATGTGCATGCAGGTCACCTTCTGCAGCAAAAAGAAAACAAAGCAAAAAGTGGGCAATAACCTCACTGATAACTGATTAGTGAGAGAAATGTCTTGCAGGAAACAGAATAGATGAAGGCAAGAAAAATTAACTCTTTCTCCGCTGTTAGTCCATGGCACCTGGTGGACTGCTGATGTTTCATTCAATATAGAAGCTGTTCAGGGGTTAACTTACGTTACAGAAACTTAAGAGTAACGATTTAGAGAGTGGGCTATAATGACAAAGTTCAGTAGTTCAACTTGACTTTCTCAGTAGATAGAGGTTAAGATGGCTGTCAAAGGATGTAGAATGGCATCCTTCAGAGACTGTTCAGTTACACAAATAAACTGAGCTAACTTGCCAAATGAAAAAGATAAAGCTGTCATTGACTTGTCCTAGGGTTTTGTGGCTATAATGTTGCATGTGCTAAGCTGAAGACTAAACAAGGTTCAAAAAAAGAACTAGATAAATTCATGGAGGATAGGCCCATAAATGGATATTAGCCAGAGTGGGCCGGGATGGTGTCCCTAGCTTCTGTTTGCCAGAAGCTGAGAATGAGGGACAGGGAATTCATCACCTGATGATTACTTGTTCTGTTCATTCCCTCTGGGGCATGTGGCATTGGCCACTGTCGGAAGACAGGATACTGAGCTAGATGGACCTTTGGTTCTGACCTATCATGGTCGTTCTTATGTTATGAATATTAATAGAGATTGAGAGGCCTTATATTCAGTCCTCTAAATCATGAGGAAGGGAGCCCAGAACCCTTTGGAGTTCTAATCCCTCTGCTGCTGCTGCTTTTTGACCAGGGTTAAGTCTTTAAAGAGCTGTCTCAGTTTTCCTGTCTATAAAATTGGTATGGAAATTACTTAACAGGGGATTTGGGAGGATTAATTACCATTGGTTTGTAAAATTCTATGTAAGCACTAAGTATGGTTTTATCACCAGCAGCATACTTGATAGGCTTTGTGGAAGTTGTTGTAGCAATTTCATCTTATACCCCAAATTTTGTTCGTGCCCTCTCAAAAAAAAGCTCATGTTGGTGATCAGACTAATACATACCACATGATAAGAAGGTTCAAGTGACCTCCCCCGCAACTCTTTCCCCAAAAGGGATTTGGTGAAAGCAGGAAGGAAAAATTCAGGGGGGGTTCATAGGTTGAAAAGAATGGTGATTGCTAAAGAAGTTTGCAGCAGCTTTGCAGAGGACTTGCTTTCACTCACAGATGTAATAAGACTACAGATGTCTTTGCCAAAGGTGTCAGGGGAAAGTGCCATTTTGTAGGTGTGTAAAAGGAGGATGAAACATGCCTCTTTCTGGTTTTGTTTTGGAAAACAAACTCTTCATAGCACTCACTGGCAAAAGGGATAGAAGAAAAAGAGCAAGCATTGGGATGGAGCAAGGAGTCAGTAGTCCAGAATCAGCACTATGAGATGCTAGTAACTATGGTGATGAATTAATAAACTGGTTCTTCAGATGAATATGTGATGCAGGAGAGCAAGTTTGTCAAGAGCTAGGGAAAGAACAACGCTGTAGGTATCTATATGTGCAATGCCAACAGACGTTGGTTGGCAGCACTGGCTGGAATCAAACCTGAGATCTCTGGAGCTTAATTAATGAGCCAAAAGATGCATGTCTCTTAGCCATAGCTGTAGCAGTCTCATCAATCTCTACCTGGTATAACTGCCACTAGATGGGGACAGAGTGCCAACAAGCAGGCATGGATTACATATGGATTGTCACCCTAGGGTTGACATGCTGTATATTTGGGCCTGAGGATTTGAGGGATCTTAGTGTTCTGAAGAATTAAAAGACAAAGAGGAAGAAGACATTGGACTAGCTATGGTTCCAGTGATAAGATTTTATCACAAGTCTCGTGATATTTGGTGTTTTTCTTAAAGCTCCAGCTCCTGGAGTTCATATTATTAGATTATTTTCATGGAGGATAGACCTATCAGTGGCTATTAGCCAAGATGGTCACGGATGCTACCCCATGCTCTGGTTGTCCCTAAGGCTCTGACTGTCAGATGCTGGGACTGAACTACAGGGGATGGGTCACTTGATTGTTCTGTTCTATTCATTCCCTTTTGAAGCATCTGCCGTTGGCCACTGTTAGAGAGGATACTGGGCTAGATGGACCATTGGTCTAACCCACTATGGCCATTCTCATGTTTAAAAATCTTATGATTTAAGACTGTCTCGTGACTTTTTGCAGCCTGAATCACAGGTTTTAAATAGTTGCCATGACAGTGCTAACCCAATTTAGTGAAAGTAAAGTCAAATCGATGTGACATTGACTAGATCAGAGAAAGTTAGTGAGGAGGAGAATTTGAGAATCTTAGGCTGAAGCATTGACTTCATTAGACTTTGCACCTGTGTACGTCACGACTGAGTTTGTTCCTTAGCAGTAGGCCATTTTACCCCAGTTGGGATACTGGCCATCTGTGGTAGATCAAAAACATCCTTTACTTGCTTGGAGAGGAAGTTAGAGGCAAAGAACTCAGAGGGGACTATACAGGTGTTACATGAAGTTGAATACTTTCTCAAAACTGATTTCATTTTGTAAGTACCTAATGATTGTGATCTGCTCTCAAACTCTGTTTATAAATAGTGGTCAGTATTGTAAATGCTACTAGTGTTCAAACATTAGTAGTAATCTTGAAATAAACATTTTGGCCAGTTTAGCATTTTTATTTATATATATATATATACACACATACACACACATATACATATATACACACACATAACAGTCTGCTTGGTGCTCAGAAAGAATCATTTAATCCAAGGTTTATATTTTGTTCATCAGTAGGAATATTGGACTTTGCTAGCAAGGCAATGGGAGATTGTTAGTGTTTTCTCACGCGTCGTTTTGTCAAAGATTTGGAAAGGCTATCTTGATGGGTCTCACTGTTATGTTTGTGCCAGCATTTGCCAATTAAAATAATCCTGGTCAGAGATAAAACATCAGTCACTATTTCTTGTCATACTTTTAGAAATCCAAAGACACTAGTAGCAAAACAGGGAGAATGCCTTTCTTTTAGGATTTCTCAGCCTTAGATCTTTTTCTGTACTGCGAACTACAGGACTAACAAAGCTATACAGGAAATCGCCAAGTGAAAGAAGCCCAAGAGTGCAAACCAGTGTTGTAATTTCATTGTACTTTCTACATAACTCCAGTTATGAGAGGAAGGGTGTAATATTTGGGATTGTCTTTGACTTCTATTGTGAAAAGCAGGCAAAGGATAATCAAAACATAAAGCTTTCAGCAGAATATTCTTTAGTTTTTTTAGAGCAGGGACCATCTTTTTGTTAGGTGTTTGTACAGTGCCTAGCACCATGCAGTCCTGGTCCTTGACTGGAGTCCCCAAGCACTACTGCAATACAAATAATGCATAATAGTTGACATTTCTTAACACTGATTAAATCACATTTTTTGATTCATCGTGATTGTCTTGAATTTGACTGAAATGTTTAAATGACAATGAAATAGAAAAAAATGAGGAGCTACGGAAATCTCCAAGAAAATGCAGAAAACATTGTAGTTATGATTGGATATGGTGTTCTTCATTTCTTTTCCTAAGCTGTTGGGTGGTATTACTATAGCAACAAAATTCAGTGGGAGCTCTACATACAGCTGAGATCCACCATGTGGAGCTCAGAGGAAACTAGGGCAAAATTATATTGTTCTGTAACTTGAAGTTATTGGCAGCTAATTCGTTTTCTGGTACATCCGTGCTATGGTCATTACTGAAACATTAATTTGGATAATACCTAGGAGAGTTCTTGTTTATGGTCAGTTGACATTGAATGTTTGGGAGTGGTAGCAGTGGCTTCTTCTACACAGCAAACCTAGACTTCTGGTGGGAGAATAAGAAATGTAGCATTACAAAAAAGAATTCCTCCTACGTATGTCTATAAATGATTCTAGCAGCTTTAGGTATCACAGTCGTGCAGGCAGTCAGAAAAGTATTTGATTAAACTTACTGGCATATCTCTAATGTGGGCGTATTAGAAGTCTGCATGCACAATATTCTCTTTAGTTAAGCTTCTGTGAATTCTTCTGCATGTGGTACAACCTTCATGCTAGATTGTCCACATTTTGCAGGGCTGCAGATATTTATTTTAGCCATGTTCCCTGCAGCTCTGTGTCTATCTGTACTTAGTGTTGCCAGTTTGTCCACATAACTGCACATACACCCAGCTGGGATTGTTTATACAGTAGTGTGGCCATTCCAGTCCTAATGACATATTTATTAAAGACAGAGTATGTGCACCAACCAGCAGGTATGGCAATTATTTTCCTGCCCACACACCATCTGGCTTTCATTCATAGATGGGGTAAACTACCCATCTGTAGTGGTTCTAGAAATGTTTAGCTTAGAAAAAAAGCTTGTCCTTATTTCAGAAGCTGCTCAGTTAAGGGATCTTGTTCAATTAGTAGCTGGAGTTGCCAGGCCTATGGATAGTAGCATTGGCCGAGAGTAACACTGAATTAAGCTGCTGCATGTTCACCATGAAAAGAATGAAAACTGGCTAATCAAGAATGTTTCTTCCAGCTCCAAGCAGCAGGGTATGAGTCAGTCAGAGCCAGCGAGAATCCATCAGGGAGTTTGCAAGGGTGGATCTACCTTGCTGGTAATTAATGTGAGTACTTGTTTGCTCAGCATACCGTCACTGACTGCCAGGGTTATTGACTAGATGGAGTGTTCTGTCAATACTGCTATTTTGGGAGTTGTTTTCCAGCCTCTCTTGGGTTGGTTTATTCTGGAAATCTAAAAACAGTGCTGCCAGCAGTCAACGCAGCTTGTCTCTGGGTGAGGCTGGCAACACTTCCCATATGTCATGAAGAGGGAGCTAATGGGACCTGCAAGTCAGAGGAGAAGAAAGTGTTGATACACCAAAACTTTAAAAACTTCTTTTATAGTTTGGGCCTGGTGCCTTCCTAGATTTGCTTGGCTTTTGCTGGTTATATCAAATATGGTGTGTGAACAGTATATATCAGAGTCTGCACTGCACTGCACACTGCTTGCATTCCCAGTGGTCAGGAATTTGCCACTGCACATGATCCACAGTTGCTACAGAAACTCAGGGCCTGTCCATAACAGGAAGAACAGTAGAGCATACATTATTTTTACCGTAGTTCTAAAGGCAAATACGTGTTGACCACAACAGTTTGAGTTCCATTTTCATCGCTCTACAATCCCACAAGTGGTACTGATAGCTAAATCATGGCGCACAAAAAAAATTGGTTATTTATATACTGTTTAAAATAGTCCAGTTGCTTATGCTAGGCACAGGCACATTAACATTCACAAATCTTATACATCCAATCAGACAAGCAGAACTTTGTTAACTACCACCCCCCCACCATTCCCTACACCTTTCATTAATTTACCCTTCCTCTAAATCTTGATGGACCAGTCAGGCCCTGAAGCTTTAGCTGAAGGTCTCATATTGATCTACTAAGGGAGAAAACAAGTTCCAGAATCAAGGGCCCCTTCACTGAAAATCTAAATTATTTTTACCGCATCACCCCTTCCATCTAATCCAGGAGACTATAATTTTGAATAGCTCAGCTGCCATGAAATGACACAAGAAGAGTAGTCTCCCATGTAGCCAGGAACCAAATTATTTATAGTTCAGCACTGTCACCTGAAATTGCCTGTGGAAATGAACTGGAAGCCAGTGCAGATCATGGAACTGCGAGGTACACAACCAAGCATTCAGTTACTGCATTGTCTGCTACCTGAGGCTTCAATAAGGTCTTCAAGTTTAGTCCCACATGTAACCTAATTCAGTAATCCAGGCAGGGTGACAAAGGTGTGGTTATGGTAGCGATGTCTACATGTGTCACCAGAAGATCATCAACCCACCACGACTAGTGTAGTCTCTTTAACATGCTGATACCTAAACCAAATGTACTAGGATCAGTGAGACCTGAGGACTCAGATGCTGCCGGAGTAGTAATCTTGTAACCATCACACAAACCACCCTAAAAAATCTCCTGGCTATTTTCAGGAGAGCAGGAATTTGCAGTTGTGTTTTCAACTAAAATGTCCCTCCCCTCCTCTGTTGAGCAGTGTGCTGTTGCAGTTCAGTGCCTGCCCTTTACTTTACTTTTTCAGGGTGTGGGTGTGTATGTAGCTTGTAAACAGCTTTGGAATCTGAAAGAGGCTACAAAGTGTAAAATGCTCTTGTTGTTCTTGTATAAGGGATTAAATGAACCTCTATTACCAGGAAGTTTATATCCCCTTCTCCTCTGTTTTAGGGCTAACATGGATCATGACACTATGGAGTCTGTATGGTTAGTTCTCATATCTGAGATCAATCAGCAGCTGTTAGAAACATCAGCTCCTGTCAGATTTGCCCATGGATTGCCTATTTCATAGCAAACTGTGCAGTGCGATATGTTCTTATACAATTTCATTTATATAAATCATCACAAAGTGCTTTGATAGTGAGAGTCAATCTGTCAGATCCTAATCACTGTTGCTCTGAGGGAGACGATCACAGGCCACTTCTGTAGTGCTGCTTATGTTTATCTCCTCCCCTAGTTAAGATATAATACCATGAAGTATAACAATAAGCATGCAAAGTGCACTAAGTGTCTGAAATCCAGCTGACAAAGGTTTACATGCTAAAAAGGTGTTCATCTCCCAGTTATAGTGTGAGCTTTAAATATTGTTGAAAATCATGAGGAAATTGATAAACATGTTTAATGATCTGCTGTTGAAAATGGTTCAAACTATATCTACTATTGAATGAGCAGTAAAACACTAATAAACTACTGAAACCTGGAACTCAATGCATTGTTTAAGTTGTTGCCTATATATGGTTGTGTGACATCACATCAATATATCAGGCTGTCATATAGGGCACTGAAACAAAATGTATTTGCTGTTTGTCTGCTAGTGACTAGATTCTTGAAATATACGTATTCTCTTATATGGGGCAAATCCTGGCTTTGGTGAAGTCAATAGAAGATTTGCCATTGTTTTCAATGGGGACCAGAATTTCACTCAGTTACATTTGCAGTCCTAGCTTACATTCATTCTGTACGTGAAACTGCCATTGTAGTCCGATATCTGTACAGTAGCAGAAGACAAAATGGTGTCTAGAGACTTCCTCTCAAAAAAATTGTCCTGTGAATTATATTGACTTGTTCTGTGGCCCATAGTTTTTGAGTTGCGCATATGACATTGTTGTCTGTTTTTAAAAAATAATGGGATCACCTCTCATGCTTTTCTGCAAATCCAAATGAGGTTTCATTTCTGTCCTGCTTACTGTAATGCATTATATGAGCCTGTCACAAATCTGCTGCTCAGACTAAATTATGTATCTTTCAGGTTGGGAATAAAATAGCAGTTGCGGTCTGTGACGCTGAATTTCCTAGGCACACATTAGGATCAATTTAAATTTGAACTTTGCAAAATAGAAGTGCAAGCAAGAGACACAGGATGCTTCCAGATATGCTCTGTTTTGGGTTTGCTTTGCTCTCAGTAATGTAATTGTATGCTGATATTTGTTTTCAAAGCCCTGAGATATTCCTTTGGCACTGGGAAGTACTCGTATACCTTATGATACGATATTTGAAAGAGTAGTTGCTTGTAGAGTGCATTAGGTGAGTAATTATAGCTTGTTACAAATCCTTATAGGATGCTGAAGACAATGCTGATGGTATTTATGCTTGCATCATGTTAAATGCGTTAAAGACAGCTTAGTGGTGGTGATGTACATCACGTTTAGATTTTAATCCACTCAGGAATTAGAGGCTGAGTATAATTGGTTTTCATCGGTGGGAACAGTAATGTTTGTACAGCTTCCATATTGCAGTCATCTAATCAATGCACGTACAGTGGAACCTCAAAGTTAAACATCAGAGTTATGAACTGACCGTACATGTCATTTGGAACCAGAAGTACGCAATCAGGCAGCAGCAGAGACCAAAACAAAAAACCAAATCAGTACAGTACTGTGTTCAACATGAACTACTACTTAAAAAAAAGAAAAGCAGAATTTTTTCTCCATAGTAAAGTTTCAAAGCTACATTAAGTCAATGTTCAGTTGTAAACTTTTGAAAGAACAGCCATAAGGTTTTGTTCAGAGTTACGAACAACCTCCATTCCCAAGGTGTTCGTAACTGAGGTTCTACTTTAATATTTGCTCTAATTTTGTGCAAAGCCCAGTTTTAAGATATCAAATGTTAGTTTTCCCAACTCTTGAAGATTTAGACTGTACAGCTGCAGAGAGGAGAGACTATAACATTGGTTAAAATTGCTGTCCAGTCCTCCTTTTCTTGACTGGATGCCCCCAGATAAAGATCAATCAAAGGTAATTTACAAAGAATGTCTGTTTTGTGTTTTAGAATTCTTGGTTTATATTCAGTGTTCTTTTTCTGTTACAAAAGGACATGAGAACTTTTCTGAATGTGCAAATTTGTAGAATAATTAAAATCCCATTTGCAGCAGAATTTAAATTCTGTTGCTGTGGTATGTGATGTGGGATTTTATCCAATGTCTTCCATTAAATACCAGTTTTCTGAATTCCAAATACTTATTTGATTATTTAAGTGTTTTTTTTTTTAACCTGCATATAATGTGCACCTTTTGAAAGTCACGCCTACAGGTTGTCAGAGGAGACCGAATGCTTTTATGAGATAAACACCACGTGTAAGTAAAATCCAAATGAAGTCATCCTCAGCTCTTTTTTTAGCTCCTTCGTTACTTGTTGTGACAGTAATGTTCCTTCCGCTTCTCTAAGAATAGACAAAAGTCTCCCTTGAGCACAAACTGAAAAACGTGTTCCTTGAATCTTAATGAGACTCAATTCTTCAGGTTTTAGCAATGAAAATACCACTTTATCTTCTGTCTTTAAAGTTTTATGCCAAACTTTATTGGATCCTGTACCACCACCTTCAAAAATGGTTGTGAAGTGAATTGCTGGAACATCAAGAGCATATACAACTAGTGGTATGGGAAGTACAGACTGGGAACTTGCGATCTAGAGTATCATTTCCTGTTACCCTTAATGGCGATCAGTGTTCCCTCTAATTTTTTACATCCATATGCGGAATGAATTTTGTTATGTGCACCAATATGGAGGTGGTGTGTGGTGGGGGTGGGGCCCAGGGGTTTGGTGTGTGGGAGGCAGCTCAGGGCTGGGGCAGAGGGTTGGAGTGTGGGGGAGGGGGCTGAGGGCTCTGGTTGGGGGTGCAAGCTCTGGGGTGGGGCCAGGAATGAGGGGTTTGGGCTGTGGGAGGGGGCTCAGGGCTAGGGCAGAGGGTTGGTGTGTGGGGGAGGCATGTAGGCTGTGGCTGGGGGTACGGGCTCTGAGGTGGGGCCGGGGATGAGAGGTTTTGGCTGCAGGCTGCCCCGGGGAGAGAGGACTCCCCCCAGCCCTTTCTTGCCACAGAAGCCCGAGGCTGGGGGAGAGGTGCCTCTCCCCGCCGCAGCAGCTTTGGGGCTGGGGGAGAGACACCTCTCCCCGCTGCGCTCCTGTGCAGCCTCTTTTAATCTGCCACGCAGTTTAGAGAGAACTTAGATGGCGATCACTGTTTCCTTTTCCATATGAACCTTTCCACAGTACAGAATCGCTGTGGACATAAGTGATGAATTAGGGCCTGGTCCAAAGCCCCTTGAAGTCAGTGGAAAGACTCCATTTGGAGTCCAGGAGCTTTGGATCAGGTCTTTAAATACACGTTTCTAATTAGGCATTTGTTTTAAAATTTAGTAATAATCATTGTGTAATAAGGCTACATAGAGGCTTTAAGACCCAGGTAGAGGCAGTACAGAGTCAGACCACCCCAAAGGAGCTCTTGGGTTCATTATCCCTATCCAGACATAGTGCCTCTGGAAGTACAGGGGAACATGACCTCTCGTATGCCCTTTGAAGGAAGGAGCCCTGTCCAGTCTGTTCTTTCCCCACCCTCCCTGGGGAGATGAGTGCCAGTTTAGGTGTTGGCCTGGAGCAGTCCTTTCCAAACTAGGAAGGTCAAGTTATCTTGCACTAGGATCTAACTTACTCTTTAATGTATTAAGATTAATTTTCACTGTTGTATTTGACAATATTGAAAAATGTTCTTTGCGGTGCTTCAAGCCAAGAGAGTTGAAAAGTGCCATTTTCCCAAGCCCTGGTGGTTATTAAATAAACCTTGCTTTGCTCCCTGCCTGTCAGTATCTTTAATACATTAGTTGTCTTTCTTTCTTGCCAAATATTCTGAATGGTGGAAAGATTTTTGGTTGATACATTATATTATGTGACAGCAGCAACTATTGATTCATAATAAATCTCATGTCTGAAGGGGAAAAAAAAAGCAACACTAGGTATTTATGCCCCTTTCCCCCAGCTATTCACCACCCCCTTTTCCTGGGGAAAATCACCACAGCTCTGGCTAGGATCTTGGTTTTATATTCTAGCCAAAATTCAAAGGCTCTAGCAATACACTGCCACCATGCACATGCTGGAGGGATGAGTACCACTAACGCATGTGTTTTCCATGAAGGTCTCCCATCCAAGTACTGACCAAACCTGACTTGCTTAGCATCTGAGATCTGATCCAACATAGTAGCTTTATTTAGTATAGTATATTCATACTATATATTCATATATGTGTGGTTGTACCTGAAGCGTTATGGCTGCAGACCTTTAAGGAGGAACTGCTGCAGTGCAACTTGAGTTCTGAATTAAAATGAATGACTTAGTGTAGCATTTTTGGAGCAAGTTAGTCAGGGGCTGGTTGGTCTGGGGTGCTTGGCTTCACTGGGAAATTGCCTGTATTTTCGCTGGCTGCATCCAGTCTTTAATTATGCCCAACCAGACAGCAATACTTGTACAAACCATTTACTAGGCAGCCTTCCTTTACTCCCTCTGATGGTTCCATGCTGCATCCTGTTTGCTGTGCCAGAATCTGGTGCAGTATAGGAATACTGCACAATCGGTTATGGGATATGATCTGGGCTGCTTCATAATCCATAGCAAAATATAACATGGGGCATCAGCTCTTCAAAGAGGAGGTGGCAAGCAGCAAAGAGACAGAGCTGGAGGACTGTAAGCTTACCAAGCATTAAGACAGCCAGACAACCCCACCCCTGCTGTTTGGAAGCACACCAGCACTGCCAACCACCACTACTCATTTGCACAGCTGAAAGAGGAGGAGGGGAAGGAGGTGGTGTCTTGTCTTCTGTGCCCTGTGCTTTAGAAACATGGCATCTGGGTGTGGGTCGGAGCCAATCCGCCCGGAATATAGTATGTCTACATTTACTTTTTGAATAAGAAGAAAAGGCTGTATTAATTGTAGCCACATCAGCAAGATAACACTATTATTAGTGTCACAAGTCAAAATGATTAGTCTTGCAGGATACACCAGAAAATTCCTTTGTTACACAGCTTAAACATACTCAGCTATCTGGATGCCATAAAAGCCTCAGAAAAAATACAATTAATCAAACATACTTTGCCTTGTACATGTATATTCTCACCTTTGGCCATCTCCTGCTCCCACTGAAAAGAGTGGGAGTTTTGCCCTTGACTTCAGTGAGAGCAGGATCAGGCCCCTTACACATAATTCCCTTTGCAGCACCATTAGAACGTAACCCCACACGTGCATATTTCATCCTAAGATTTTAACTACCATAATAAACATTAATAACTAAGTTGGAAAAATCTGTGTTTATGCTATAAAATTCAGCTCAGTTAGACAGACGTGCCTCTATCTGATTTTTTTTATTAAATTCAGCTGTAAATGGCACCTGATACACAGTAAATCCAAAATAGTTTTGAAAAGAGGCTTGTATCCAGAATTCTGTTTCCATGAAGCCTGTTAAGGTGTTATCTTTATGGGCCAAAGCATAGGCCATTAACTGCTTTATAATTGTGACCACACCTGTGCTTGATGAGAAGAAAAGCCCCATTTATTGCCTGCTGAAACTCATAAATTAATTAACCTTGAGTGCATGACACTTAGTAATTGGAAACTGTTAAAGTGGCAGCTATAAAATTTTATATCATTATGTGGGTACTCATATTTGTGTTAGGGAATTGAACAAAAGAGCAGGAATGCCATTAATATGTCTGTCCTGCCAACACACTATGCACAAGTTTTCAGAGCTTAGAGTTATCCCATTAAGCACAGTATGGAAGCTTCAAATTTATAAAATGTAGAAAGCTAGGTAGAGACACTTTAATGCTTTCAGTGAATGCATTCGATGAAGTGAGCTGTAGCTCACGAAAGCTTGTGGTCGAATAAATTTGTTAGTCTCTAAGGTGCCACAAGTACTCCTTTTCTTAATGCTTTTCAGTGCAGAAGTATCCAGAAGTTCCAATCACAGGCATCTCTACCCTTGAATTTCTTTTTTCTTCATGTTCTTCAATGTTTTTCTTAGTGTCTTAGATCTTGTTTAATTAAATTATTTGCATTGAGGACTATTTTTCTACCTCTGCTTCTGTTTATGGAGGCCATTACTTGTAACACTTGCATCCTTGTGTCCTACATAGCTTGTACACTAAGCAATTATAACATGTACTTCACATCCTATGGATTCTATTGTGTTTTTTTAAGGATAAAGTGACACTTTGTTACATTTACTGGCTACAGTCAAGAGGATCTATGAAAAATTTTAACAAAAATATAGTGGTATTAATGTCTGACACTAAGTCCTTATATGACCAATGTCTAGTGCCATGTTTTCTTGAAGTGTCTAGTTAGATAAAAATTAAATCCATGCTTAATGGAGGTACCAACAAGGAGTATGTTAACTTTTTGTAAAATATTGACGCCTATGGGAAATTGCATCTTTTGGATGAGTATTATAAGAAAAGTTCTCCCTCACACCAGCTAAATATTTAGCCGTAAACACACAGGGCTAGGGCTTGTCTACACAGAGTGGCAGTGCACACTATGGGGGTGTGATTTCTGTTTGAAACAGTACCATGTTAAAGTGCACTATGGAACTTTGCTTGTGCACCAGCAGGTTGTACATGGACCAATTGATGCACAGTGTGTTAGAAATCACGCCCCCATAGTGCACATTACCAACTCTGTGTAGACATACCCATAGGGCCTGATTCTCCACTCCTTTAATCTCGTTCTACTCCAGCGGAACTCAATTTCAGTGGCATTACCTTTGTATAAAACGGATGTAACAAAATGGAAACATATCCATGCTCGTCAGACTTTTTGTGTGTCTGTCATAGTTACACAAACTCTCTAGAAGTTGTAGCAGAATTTTTTTAACAAGGTAAGTTACCCATGGCCCAAATCCTGCCATTCATTCTCTGTCCTCCTCTTTCTATAAGTTAAGATTTCACAAAACTCTTTCTTGATCAGCAGAAATTAATAGGGAATAAGATCTTTGGGATTGAGCCCCAGTGGCAAACTTTTCCTTTGGTGGGGTTACACAGTGTGTGTAAATCAGGACAGATTTAGGGACAAATCCTGGCCTTGGATGTGCTTGACTCCCATTAACAATAATGGAGTTCTGCACAGACATCCAAGGGCACAATTTGGCCTTCATCCTTGCTGTCTCAGGTATCTTGTAAAATAAGCTATTTCATTTGTGTGTAATGGTTAGTTCACTGACCTTAGCACATGTGCCCTAATGTTTGGAGCTAAGAAGCAAAGGTAGGTGAGTATATCAAATGAGATTTGGCAGTATCTCGCATTCTGCAAAGCCACAGGAGCAAACCGGGAACTAATGGTGACTCAATCACAATTCCTCCTGCATTGACTCAGAGTCACAGTTTATCCCCTTCTGTCCTGCCTTCTATGCTATGGCTGGAGTCAAAATCTCAGAGCCAAGTAAGAGGGAGGCCTTATTCCCACATGCAGCTGAGTAAGTGCTGTGACCGTCTTACTCTAAGTATTCATTATTGATCCAAATTCTGAGTCATGCTGAGGGCCTGGATTTCACATTAACTTCACTGAGGTTTGCAGGGGCTCATTTTCAGGATTTGGCCCATTTAGTAGCTACACAACTAGAGTGCTGTGGGCAAATGAATCACCCACTCTGCATGGGCAAATGAATCAACCACTCTGCAAAACTGCAATCTATAAATATCACCAGGCATGTTTTCATTCACCGTTGCCTGTAAATTATGAACGCGAGAGACTAATAACGGGAGCAATTTTCTAATAATTTCTTCAGATTTACTTGCTTAATGCCACAGGAGCATTTTACAGGTCAAGTATTTCCCTTGAGCTAGAAGAAAAGGAGTACTTGTGGCACCTTAGAGACTAACCAATTTATTTGACCTTAAGCTTTCGTGAGCTACAGCTCACTTCATCGGATGCATACTGTGGAAAGTGTAGAAGATATTATATACACACAAAGCATGAAAAAATACCTCCTCCCACCCCACTCTCCTGCTGGTAATAGCTTATCTAAAGTGATCACTCTCCTTACAATGTGTATGATAATCAAGTTGGGCCATTTCCAGCACAAATCCAGGTTCTCACCCCCACACACACACACACACAAACTCACTCTCCTGCTGGTAATAGCTTGAGCTTGAGCTAGTTTTCTATCACACTATCCACTTACCTTTATCCTCTTCTAGTTTGCTGATTTGTGACATTTTACTTCAACCTGGGACCATCAACTTGTGATGCTAAAACTTTCCACGCACAGAAAACTTCCAGATGCAGATTTCACTGAGGGGTGTTTGTTAGTGTGAAGTCAACCAGAATGAAGTGCAAAAGGTCACTGAACTACAGAAGCCTAGCTTGGTACAGGTGCTGTTCCAACATGATGTTAAAAACATACAGGAAGTGAAATATTTGTTCCTTTCTGACCTCTTGGGTTTCAAAGCACCACAGAATTAGTCACTGCTGGTTGGCTACCTGAACTATAAATTACATTTTAAAAAACTCTGCTCAGAGGGACCAGAATTACTTACCTAAAATGACTAGTTGGAGCTGGAATAGAATTCTCTCTCCCCTGTCATTCAACAACATCAATATGGGATGACAGAGGAGAGAGAATTCTATTCCAGCACCACACGCATGATGCTGCCTGTCTAAATATGAATCAGCAGCAGGATGTTGGTATGTCAAATAACAAAGGATTCAGCCTCTGAAGCCAGAAATATCTTCTATCCAGCCCAGTGACAGAAGACGTAGGAGCTGCAATGGTAGCTGACTTTAATCAGGCTCTGGAAGTTGCAGGGGGAGGAGGGTAAGGAAAAGGGGTCTTTGCTCTCCTCTACTCTGATCCACCCATAAATGAGTCAGCAGTCACAATCTACCCTACTGAGGGTCCTGTGGGTCTGGGAATAGGATATAAACAGTTTGAAATGTTTTGATCAGATATGTATGTAATGGGGTAGGTTTTTATTCCCTTATTGAATGAGAAAATTGTTTAGAATCATCAGCTTTGCGGTGTTCATGTTCAGCACTTTCTGCTAACGTTCTGAAACAGACACTGTGAAAGCTAATATTCCTGCCAGTAAACTTGTTTGCCAGAATATTCACAGAAAACACACACAAGATCCCTTCACTGGAAGTGAGAGTCTTTAAAAAAAGTTTGCAAAAGAAATAAAAAAAAAGAATAGTACATCATCTGCCCAGGGTTGTCAGTCCAACACTTTCATGAGCAACACCTCACCCGCCCCAAGGACATAATTAATGATAGTCAAACGATGTCATAGAGCTTTTCCATTGTCATTTGTCTTCTCTTGGCATTTTGGCCTAGTAGGTACCACTCTTTGGATTTGTGCAGACAGTATAGAGATACACAATATAAGCAATTGCCTACCCTCACTGTGGAGCAACCAGGAAAGCAACAGGATTTTTTTAAAGCTACTGGGTATATATGGTCTCTGCTGAGCAGTAGCAGATGTCTAATGCCTTGCAGTTCAGTTTCCCATGTGAGGCAAAATAAGGAGTTATGCCCCTGAAGTCAAGGGGGTTATGGTAGTAATGTGATGTGGAGTCTAGAGATATTCTTAGTGTAACTTGTTTTATTTACACATATTCGCCAGTCCTGCAATAGAGGTGGTCACAGACAGAAAGTGGTGCAATCCCTTCTTTCAGGAATTTAAGCTGAACACCGGAGCAATTTGCCCCAGAGTTTAATCTAGTTAGACAGTTTACAGCAGAAGAAACCCAGAAAATCAACAAGTGCCTAGCACAATTGGATCCTGGTCCGTGACTGAGGTTCCTAGCCACTACTGTGACACACATAAATAACAATTGTCTTGCATGCCAAGAAAAAGAACTTGAAGACAGCGTGTAACAGCTTAACTGATGAACCCTGCCATAACAATATCTAGGGCCTCCTCTCCTCTTTCACCACTATTACATCACCATAACCACTGTGACTTCAGTGTCATTACTCCTGATCTGCACTAGTTTAAACAAAAGGAGAAATGAGCACTTATGTTTAATACCGTTGCAGCATTACTTGGAGGAAAGTTACATTGTAAAGCACAGTACAGTGGTTACCATTAAAAAGTCATCACTTGCTGGCGGTTATCACACAGTGTGTTTCTCCCATGCTACAGACAGGAAATAACAGTAATAACTAATTGTTTAGTAGTGATCACTGTGTATCCAAATCAGTCTGTCCAAGAATTGATGAGTATGACAAATGCATTACACAAAACAATTTTTGGGAAAAAAAGAGTGTAGCTTAGAAGTCCTGGACAGTGTAAAATTAAAAATACAAATGAGGAAAGAAAACCGGTATTGAATAAATTAACAGTTCATAAAAAAAAAATAATTTCTGAAATCTTGCTTTCTCTTACTACTCTTTGCAAGCTTTTTTGAAGGTTATCTGAAAAGGGGAAAGTGATTTTCTTGAAAGCAAGTTTTGTATATCATCATTTCTTTAATGCATGTTAGCACAATTACCAGTTAGCTAATGAACTCTTCAAATTTAATTAGCATAATTGATGCCAATTTTGACAAGAAAAAATCATCCTGCTGTGATAAAAGCTTTATAGAACTCACCAGTACTGATGATTGGTTAGATTGAGACACTGGTTATCAGCTTGGGCCCCTAAAAGCAGAATCAGCAACTAATTATTATTTTCTGTTTAGTTTTATTCTGGTAAAGTGCACACACAGTCTCTGACCTGAGGAAGACCTTTCGTTCTAGGAAGAGTTTACAATATGAGTTATTGGTCATAAACAGTTAATTTTAAGTTATGTTGACCTCAGTCATTGACACTCAAAATAAATGTAATAGTGGCTCTCAGATACCACCGTGATGTGTGAGATATAAAAATATAGACAGACAGAGGCCAAAGTTTCTTTTTCACTGTACTGTAGGTATTCATGTTATATAGAGCTTGTGATGTAACATTAGAACTGACCTTTCATGTCTGCTTTCGTTCTGTTCCCTGGCTAGCATAAAATGTCCATGACTGTCAAACATTCATATAGTGCATGGTAGCCAAGACATCAACATCCATTCCTAATAGGCAGGTGTAATGGGGTCAGCTACTCACTGCTCAGCGGTGCCTCTTGCTGGCTCCTCTGGGGAATTAGCTCTCCGCTGTCCATGCTCCATCTGCTTGTTGCCTCAGTCATTCACTTTGTGGCCCCTCTCTCGTTAGTCAGGAGCTGCATTGCTTCTGCTTTGCAGCTTAGTCCTCCAGCCAAGTCACAATTGTCCTCCCCTTCTGGGATACTGTCAAAGTCTCTTTCCCTAAAGACTCAGGCAGTCTCCATATTCACTGCACTGACTGTACTACTGCCACAGTGGCTGGTAGGGGAATCCGGGCCCTCCCTCTACTCCAGAGTCCTGGAACCCTCGAACCTGCAGATCAGGTCTGTACTCTCTGACTTTACTGCTCCTTCCCTGGACTGCCTATGCTGCCTTTCGCAGGCTCCTATTCTCCCCCTTGTATCCATGTGCGTGTCTACAGGCTCACCTTGATCCCACGCCCTCTGTCCTCTACTCCTGTTTCTGGCTAAGTGAGCTTCATTCTCAATTAGTATCATTGCCCCTTATCTCCCCACCAGCTGCAGCCTATCACTAACTGGGGTCTCTTGCCACTTTAACCCCTTCAGTGCTAGTGTGGGATGAACACCCCATCACAGCAGGCTAGTTTAGGGAACATTCATAGGACTTGTAATCAAATATACTATTCAAAATCCATGCTATGTAGATTATTACCATTTATTATATATCTGTGGTATGGCTCACTCTGATAGATAAGTTTCCAAACACTTAGGAAAAAGGTTCCCTGCTCCAAGGAGCAGATGGTCTAAGGTTAGTTACATAGGTGATGATATGTTCTTTCTGTTTCCTGATTGGACAACTCATCAGCAGAGTCTGATGCATGTATAAAAATATACACTTGAAAATTTACTTGTTGAATATTTGAGCATTAACTCTTCACACATACATGCCAATGAAGAGTGCCTGAATGTAAGGTTTACAGAGAATTTAATCACAGTTCACTTTCAAATTCAAATCTGTGGATTTTTTCCTTTATTTCCTTATGTCTAGAATTTGAACTGCCATTTATATAGGCATTCAGTCTTACAGCACTTGTTTATGAAGTGATAGTCTAGGATTTTCACATGAAGAATTCACTGGTTCTTGGCACATTCCACATTTTTCTAATGGAACAGTGTGATGGGAGTTTAATAGGTATTTCCAGGCCACTTCTCACTGTAGCATCCAAACGCTGCACAGACATTAATAAATGAATCCTAATAAATGAATCCTTGCAATGGCCTATTGGATAGGAAAGTATTTTCAGCCCCATTTTAAAGATGGAGAAATTGAGTCACAAAGAGATTATGCGACTTGCTTAAGATCATACAAGGAGTCTATGTTGGAGCCACAAGTAGAGCTCATATCTTCTGATTCCATATGGGCCCTCATCACAATAATATTGCTTCTTGATTGATACTTCTATGTACAGTAGGTATTGATTTTAAATAAAACACATCAATTGGCACATTATCCATTCATGTGAAGCTGTCATGAAGGTTCAGGCCAGTATATCTATGGAAAAATTAAATGTGGGCATGACACATCCTTTTCATCTAGCATATATGAGCTGATCAAAGGTTTCCAGCTGAATTTTTCTTAAAAGATTTATTAATACAACATAGAATTGTAATTGGTGGATTGAATTCTAGTCTCAACACCTGTCCAATTTGTAGATGGAGTTTTTACCAGATTGAGTTCACTGAAGGTTCCTTATAAATAGGGTGACCATATTTCCCAAAAGGGAAAATGGGATACCAGGTGGGGCTAGCCTGGGACACCAGGTGTGGCTAGCCTGAGACCCCGCCACTCGTCCACAGAGCTGGCCTGATCCACTCATCCCACCCACACAGGGCCAGTCTGTGCTGCTCAACACACACACACCCAGCCCAAGCTGCTCCCCCCGCCCTACGTAGGGCTGGCGTCACCTCCTGTACGTTCCTCCATGTTCCGTTAGGGGTAGCACTCCACTTTTTTCACAAAACTGAACATTTGTCCTGTTTGCTTTGCCAGTTGATAATCAGTTGGCAAGAGCAAATGGGACAAATGCCCAGTTTTGCCAAAAAAAGTCGGGACAGCTGGGACAGGGCTTAAAAAAGGGACTGTCCTGTCCAAAACGGGATGTATGGTCACCCTAATTATAAAGTACCTGGAGAAATAAGAAGCCACTCGATTTTAGATAGAGCCATACCATCCATTTCTCTCTGCGGTGCTTAAGGATTCACTTAGTGGAAATACCAGACAAATCGGTCCAGCAAGTAGTGAAATGGCCCATCTCCCTGAGAGGGTTAAAATCCCTCTGCACATACAATGTAGGTTTTTGCCTAACAGAGACTAGAGGTAGGGTACAGTTGCTCTAGCAGTCATTTTCTCCTCCAAAAGCACCTGTCTGTCCAGGGGAGAATCCCATTCTCTGTGGTTCATACCCTCCTCAGAGTGGGGCTAATGCACAGCATTGGCTGGCTACCCAATAGCAGCACAGCCAGTGCGCCTGCCATTCTGCCTGGGAGGAAGACCGAGCCTGAGCAGTCAGCTGATTGGATGACGTGCCACCCCAAGTGTTGGGTCTAGGATTTCTTGGGGATCCTCAGTTTGTGTGTGTGTGGTTAGGAGGCCTTGTTCTCCTCCAGGCTGACACTAGCTCCTTCCCACTAAGAGAATAACGACATGGGAATTATGTGAGTTGAAACACCTGAAGTTTGCCCAATTAACTCTCTCCTCCTTTTCAGGGTTTTCCATGGCAGAGGTGCATCTGAGTGGGAGGGAAATTGAGATTTATGGCTTAAACCAAATCTCTCGCCTTTGACTCAATTTAGCACACCTTCTAACAGTGCATCTTTAAATCTCCGTCCAAACGAAGCCCAAGTACATTTTAACATGACATCTTAGGGCAAGTCTACATTAAAAGCGCTACATCAGCATAGATGCAGCTGTGCCGCTGTAGCATGTCTGGTGAAGACGCTCTAAGATGATGGGAGAGCAGCGCGGTCTCCCATTGGCATAATTATTCCACCTCTACGAGAGGTGGAAGCTATGTCAGTGAGAGAGCATCTCCTGCAGACATAGCACCAGTGTGGACAGCGCTTAGATTGCTGTAACTTGCATCACTTGAGGGGATGTCTTTCACACCCCTGAGCAATGTAAGTTAGATCAACTGAAGCAATAGTGTAGACCTGTCCTTAGTATAGTTATAGTCAGCCTGATTTTGCTCTCACTTGCAGTGGTTTAAATTAGAAGTAACTCTGCAGAAATCAATGGCATTCCATCAATGCAAACTCCACCTGAGTGAGCTCAGGCCATACTGTCTAATAATTAACTACTGATTATGAAAATGAAAGATTTAAATAATAGTATTTACATTGTTGACTACAACTTCTGGATACAAGAATTTGGTGGAATTGTTTTGTATAACGGCACATACATACAAAAACGTTCCGGTGTTCAGTTGCTTTGTATCCCATGAGGTTTTATTAAACTTAACGAGAGGTGAAGTGTCATTCGCATTAGATACTGTACTGTCCTTGTGGCAGGGATGAGACAGACTTGATTGTAATGAATTTAGAGATAATTAGTTTTTAAGGCTGCTGCATGGAAGCAGGCTGGAGAGGGTGGAAATTACAAAAAAAAGTTGGATTTTTTTAAGTTGTTTTCATTTCACAGGGTTCAAAATCGAATCTTTATCAAAAATTAATTTGTATACATTCTTATTGAAAACTTCAAAAAAAATTCAATAACTTTCAATAATCATTTCCATTAAAAATCAATAAAATGTTGACATAAATTGCCACAAAAATCTAATAAAAAACGAAAAATGTAGGGAAACTCAACTGTCTATTTGGTTCGGTGTGCCTGTGAGTGGCAGCTTGTAAATCTCTGATTTTAAGGTAAAAATGGAGTCTTAAAAAAATCAAATGCTTTTATTAGATCAAAACTACTATAGATTTCTGAAGTTCTGGTTTGCAAAGATGAAGAAATTTTCACAGGAAGACTACCTCACCTTCTCTGAGGCTTCCAGTAAATTGGCTAGATTGTGATATCACTTACACCAGTTTAAACCCAGAATAATATCACTGAAGTCACAGCATGGCATTTCATGACGTCTGGACCACTCACATCTCCCTCCACCCTCCCTCTTTTTCCTGTATGGAACAGGGACCCAATGGGGGCAACAGTACTTTGGTGGTGTCTGAGACCCTCCCCAGCCTTTCTGCACAGAAAGTAGGAAACTGGAATCTTTTTTGATTGGGTCAACAGGCCTTTGAGTAGTAAGGTCTTTAGGATTTGGCCTTTAATTGCAGGATTTAGGTATAACCTCTTACCTCTTGCCTTTTTTTTTTTTTTTTTTTTTTGCAATTCATTTTCTGAAAACCAACGTATGTCTGGTAGATTTTCTGAACACTCAGAGAAAGCAAGGCTCTGTGAAGTCTCATTAATCAATTTTCTATGTGTGTTGTTTCTCAAGAAATCAGTCGACGAACCACAGGTGTGTTCGGAATTCCTTCACTGGACTTCCAAATCTGTAGATGTTCAGAAAGAGATAGTTACTTTATAGTACAAAATTTAAATTCTTGTTGTTTTTCTGGGAGCGTCATAAAACATCTCTAAAAACCCAAAGGGAGTGGTTCAGTGCAATTCATTTATATTCTCATATTTTGAAGTGCAGCTACTTTTGGTTTGACCCTGCAAAGCATTTGGGACTAGATCCAACACCCATTGAAGTCAGTGGAAAGCATATCATTGGCTTCAGTGGGCACTAGATCAGATCTTTTACGTATGTGTTTAATGGGACCCAGTCATAGTGAAAGTCATGCTTAAGTTCTTTGCTATGTCAGGGCCTTAAAAACAGCTGCTATACAATATATCAGTGCTTAAGATATTGTACTCACCCACGAGGATCTATAAACATATCTATTGTGTTCCTTCTAAACATATTTCTAAGTTTAGGGAAAATTTTGGATGAAATATTAGTCCTTGGAAAAGGAAGTAACTTCAGTAAATTAATAAAGGGAATTGTATGATGATACTACTTAAATTAGAAATACTGTACAGCAGCGAAAGCCTCACTTCACTAACAGACTTTTATTTTATAAATGTTGTTTATAATTGAATTTGGCTTTCTTAATAAAATACAACAAGCCATAGCATTTGCTACTGCAAAGTAAGATTCACCTCAGAGGCCTGCACTAAGCTATCTCAAAGTAACACATGCTTTCCCACATTTCAGTGTCATTAACTTCCCATTAAAGGGGTTTTTCTTAATGTTTGTTTAAACGGCCACATAGAAGGTAAACAAATAGATTCTGGTCAAACATATGGAGCCACAATTATATCTCTTTTCCACCACTTTTACCTTGACTCTGCCTTACACTGGTGCAAGCGAGATCCGAATCCAAACCAACAGGAGAATTTACAAAACACTGTTACAAACCTACAGTCAGGATAATTCCTGTGATAACTGTGCAATTAGTCCTGATCCTGCTCTCGCACCGGGCTAAATCAAATTACTTGAAATTGTGTCTGGAACTTGATTAAGGGTGCTTCATCCCTTTATTCTGGTATTTGATTAATTGTTGTTTGTGCGTCAACAATAAAAATATTTGAAAGCGGGGGGAAAAGACAGTGTAAAACCAGGGTTCAGTATCACCAATGCTTGTGATTTTATTCAGTCTCACCCTGTTTGATGTTTTTCCTAAAGCTCTTGGAGTCAAGTGATTGTGAGACTCATGTTTCATTTTAAGACAGAAAGAAGTTCCTGGTTTCAGAGTAACAGCCGTGTTAGTCTGTATTCGCAAAAAGAAAAGGAGGACTTGTGGCACCTTAGAGGCTAACCAATTTATTTGAGCATGAGCTTTGCATCCGATGAAGTGAGCTGTAGCTCACGAAAGCTCATGCTCAAATAAATTGGTTAGTCTCTAAGGTGCCACAAGTCCTCCTTTTCTTTTTTTAAAGAAGTTCCTGCCCTTCATGGCTGCAGAGTGAAGTTTAAAACACGAACCCTAATTCCTCAAAAAGCAGAAGGCAAGTAAAAAGAGCACAAAACTTATTGTTTTAAAATCTTGTGATTTGTAAATTCATCTCATGAGTTATACCATCCAAAATCATGACTTTTGAATGTTTACAGTTGGCAGTACTCAGGGTTACAGATTGTATTTGGTCTGTTCATTTCAAATTGCAGCTCTCCGTTCTCTTGGGCTCTCTAATGTTGTAGGTTCCCTCCAATTCCAGGTGCAGCAAGTTTACCTTATTGTCCTGCTTATTGTTGTCTTCCAGTTTCTTATCGTTTGAGCACAGATCAGTGGCAGAGGACTCACTTCAGAAGTCTGAAGATTTAAATTATAGTCCTGTTGTTGATTTACTCTTTTTGGTTAAATGGCATGTGTATGTGACAGTCTCCCTGTAGAGCTGGGTGCCTAGAAAACATCAGGTATTCCCACATTCATTCTCAAGAATGAGAGACTATGCACATTTGAATGTTTTCTGAGCCAAATAGCTGTGACTGATACTTCTGTTGATGCACTACTTGTACTTGGTAAGCTAGTTCAACGTTCATGGCTATATGTGGGTTGTTGCTGGCACATAGCAACATGCAGCATTTTCTCTACTGCTAATATGTAATTAGATGCTTGGTGAAGCATACTGAAACATTCAGTTATATGAAAAGCATTATAGAAATGTGAGTTGTTTTTGTTCTTACTATTCCTTATCCAAAGGTGTTTTACATTCGTTGGGAAAGTCTTTGCCCAGGTAGGCGCAAGCAGGAAGAGACTGAAAGTGGCATTTTTCATAAGCTTGTTATTAAAATGATTTATATTAAGTCATTTATTAAAAATGAGTGAGACTCCAGATACACCACCTGGAAAATGGAATTGGAAAATGTCATGCTGCTGGTGGATAATTGCCATAGTTATTAGCTTATGGAATATCTCAGCAAGTAAATACTTTTTGCCAAGATATTATCCATAAGGCTTTCTGTATACAAAACTAACAACATTGAGGGGTTTGACTTCCATTAATTTCTCTGATAAGCTTTCTTTTGCTGAATTTTTTTATTAAATATGGAGACTTAGCTGTGTTTAGAATGTCAGTTCAAAAACCATTTCAAACAATAACTCCATAAAGTGTGATGTATTTACACATTTATTATTAAGGATGGCCCTGATTTCAGCATTGTGTTATTCCAATTCTGCTTTGGTGTAAAACTGGAGTAATGTAATGGTGAATCAAACCTAAAGTATTTATTTATTATACGGTAGATTTTGATATGTGTGCTCATGCTGAGCAGAACCTAACTCTGTGTCCCATTGATTTCAGTGAAATTTTGCTCAGCTCCATAAGCAAACAAAATCTGTCCCTATATATTTAGCAATAGATATTTATTATGAGCCGCATGGAGTAGTACCTTATTCCACATTAACTCCAGTGGGACAACTCATGCTGCAAACTACTGTTCAACAAGAGTAAAAGGTATCACTCTGCCTCTAAAGTTTTCAAAATAAAAACATTAGTAAAATGACTACAGAATGTGTAAGTTAGAAGACAGTATAGCAGTGGTTCCCAAACTTATTCCGGCATTTGTGCCGGGAAAGCCCCTGGCGGGCCGCGCCAGTTTGTTTACCTGCCGTGTCTGCAGGTTTGGCCGATCACAGCTCCCAGTGGCCGCGGTTCGCTGTTCCAGGCCAATGGGAGCTGCTGGAAGCAGCGCGGGCCAAGGGACGTACTGCTCCCAGTGAAGTCAATGGCAAAACTCCCATTAACTTTGATGGTGCAGGAAGAGGCCCATAGAGAACAGTAACAATTTTGTAAGAAGGGGATCAAAGTGGCCCCTCTTATTAAAGGGAATCATTAAGCCCTAACTGTTGTGGTGTGAGCAACAACAAGGGCAAGTATTGCTTCTTAGAGGCACCCAGTGGTGGTCAATTTCCCCAGATTTCTGGGTAGGGGCTTGCGCTGGTTCTGTTTTGTAATGTTAAGAGGAACCCCTAGATATTGAACCGTGCCCTTATTGTTCCTGATACCATCTGATGGAAGGATACTACTCTGTTCTGATCTATGTTTACCAGATCCGTCTTCCGCAGAAACCAGTTTAAGTCCAAGTTTATTTAACCTACAGTGCTTATATTAAACCTATGCTAGATTTTTCTTTATAGTATTTGAAGTCAGTTTACAACCAGGGCAAGGGTTGAGTAAGGGATGCTGATGTAAGGATAATAGCAGTCTCAGCTGGCAGTCTTGGAGATTGAAATCCTTTCTATCCATAGGATAGATAGTGAACGATCCTTGGCAGTATAGCTGCCCTGTGAAAGACTGGTTGGTCCACTGTCAGGAACAGCTTTTTGGATGGCACATGCAATAGTCACTCCTTGCCTGTGTGTTCATGTGAGATCATGGCCTGGCTTGTGCAACCACTCAGGGGCCTCCATAGAAACCTTTAGCACCCCTGTGTGGCCTCCTCAGACTTGAGGTCTGGGTGTGGAGAGCTAAAGAGGTGCTGCATGACCAGTCTGCGCCCCACTCTGAGCAAGTGGGTGGAGGGAGTTGGGAGCAGATGGAGTGAAGGCTCCATTCCCACCCCTGAACGCACTGGCCAGCACATTTCAGCCTGCCCACAGGAGCAGAATTGTATCTTCCTCTGCTGCTCCTGAAGTGGATGAGCTTTTTGCTGCCCCTTACACAGGGCCCATTGTAAAATCACAGTCTAGTCCTTTGTTTCTCTCAGCAAGCAAGAAAGCAGACAGGGAATAAGCTGTCAGTCCAATAATGAAAATAAAAGTCTTTATCCTATGTTCTTGACTCCTTGACTTTAATGGGATTTTTAAATTGAAGTAATGAGTGATGAATAGGGATCAAGGCACCAAATTCATTCCTAGTGCTGGTTAAATTTTTGGCTTTTCCACCAAAATACATTTTTTTGTGTGGAAAATGTTCCTTTTGGGTGAATTTTTCTGGTTTTTCATTGAAAAAACTGGAATCCAAAAGATTTTTCTGTAAACATTTTTGGTTTTCAGTAAAAAACAAAAAAAAAACTTTTTGAAAGTGAAAAATGTTTATCAAAAAGTGATTTTTTTAAATGAAAATAATTTACAGAAACAGATTTTTTTTATTTCTAGTTACAGCGTTTGATTTGAAAAAACAAACAATTGCAGGAAACTTCAAAATTTACTGTTCCCTCTTCTCCTACTCCTCCCCCCCACCCCCCAAAAGAGGCATTTTCAACTAGTTGTATACAGCCCTAGCATGAGCAGGTGTAACTCTGCTGAAGTTAATGCAGTTGCAGCTATTTTCACTAGGTCTATATATGGCTGATAGAATTATTTCACCCTTTTTATTTCATGTTCATAATTCTCTTTAATGTCAATAATCCCTGGTCTACACTACGGGGTTAGATCGAATTTAGCCATGTTAGGTCGATTTAAAAATGACTGTGTCCACACAACCAATCCCGTTCCGTCAACCTAAAGGGCTCTTAAAATTGACTTCTGTACTCATCCCCGACGAGGGTAGTAGTGCTAAAATCGACCTTGCTGGGTCGAATTTGGGGTAGTGCAGATGCAAATCAACGGTATTGGCCCCCAGGAGCTATCCCAGAGTGCTCCATTGTGACCGCTTTGGATGGGACTTTGAACTCCGATGCACTAGCCAGGTACACAGGAAAAGCCCTGGGAACTTTTGAATTTAATTTCCTGTTTGGTCAGCATGGTGAACTCAGCAGCACTCAGCAGCAGAGGTGACCATGCAGTTCCCCCAGAATCGCAAACGAGCTCCAGCATGGGCCGAAAGGGAGACACTGGATCTGATTGCTGTATGGGGAGAAGTATCTGTGCCGAACTCCGATCAAAAAGAAGAAATGCAAATATATTTGCCAAAATCTCACAGGGCATGTTGGAGAGAGGCTACAACAGGGACACACAGCAGTGCCGCATGAAAGTTAAGGAGCTCAGGCAAGCCTACCAAAAGACAAAGGAGACAAACGGTCACTCCGGGTCAGAGCCCCATACATGCTGCTTCTATGATCAGCTGCATGGCATTCTAGGGGGGGGGACCCTATCACTATCCCACCACTGTCCGTGGACATCTAAAAGGGGGGAGTCTTACGCAACAGGGAGGAGGATTTTGTGGATGAGGAAGAGGAGGAGGAGAATACGCAGCAGGCAAGCAGTCAGTCCGTTCTCCCTGGCAGCCAGGACCTTTTCATCACCTTGGAGCCAATACCCTCCCAAGGCGGGATCCCCGACCCTGAAGCCGGAGAAGGTACCTCTTGTAAGTGCACATTTGTAACTACAGTACAGGGTTTAAAAGCAAGTATGTTTAATGTTTGATTTGCCCTGAAGAATTGGGATGCATTTGCAGCCAGTACAGCTACTGGAAAAGTCTGTTCACATGTCTGGGGATGGAGCAGGAATCCTCCAGGGACATCTTCATGAAGCTCTCCTGGAGGTACTCTGAAAGCCTTTGCAAAAGGTTTCTGGGGAGGGCTGCCTTATTTCGTTCTCCACAATAGGACACTTTACCACGCCAAGCCAGTAGCAAGTATTCTGGAATCATTGCAGCGCAAAGCATGGCAGCGAATGGTCCTGGGTTTTGGTCGCATTCAAGCAACATTCGGTCTATATCTTTCTGTGTTAGCCTCAGTAGAGTGATATCATTCATAGTCAGCTGGTTGAAATAGGGGAATTTTTGTAAAGGAACAGTAAAAGGACCCCATTCATGCTGGGCTGTTTGCGCTTGGCTAAAAGGGATCATCCCAGTGAATAGCCATGCAGCTGTGGGGAGGGGAGAAGGGATCATCCCAGAAAATAGCCACGTGGAGGGGTGCGGGGAGCTGTGTGCTGCACATCCACCTGAAAACCGCAGCCCTTCCTTTTAAATGTGAAACCCAACCAATTGCTTGCTCTGGGAAAGGAGGGTGCTGCAGTTTGAAAACGTTCCCAAATGCTATGAAGGTGTAAGAAGCCAACCCCGTGTACCAAAAGGCTTACCATGGCTGCCTGGAAACCGAATTCTGTTGCCCAGCCGTGTGTGTGTGATGTGTCACCATATCGGCAGGTGCTCAATATAAAAGGCAAAATGCGACCTTGTACCTAAAGCACATGGCTATCTGCTGTGAATGTGAATTCACTGTGAAAGAGTCTCCCTTTTGTTCTCAGAAATGTATCATCTTAACTTTTACTCTCCCTTTTTATCTCCCTCCAGGTGCAAATGTTTCTGCGCTCCCCCTATCATCTCCGTCCCTGAGGTTATCGCAGATTAGAAGGCAAAAAAACCACACTTGTGATGACATGTTTGCTGAGCTCCTGCAGTCCTCCCACACTGATAGGGCACAGCTTAATGCATGGAGGCATTCAGTGGCAGAGGCCAGGAAAGAATTAAGTGAGTGCGAAGAGCAGAGGCAGGACACGATGCTGAGGCTAATGGGGGAGCAAACGGACATGATGAAGCATCTGCTGGAGCTGCAGGAAAGCTAACAAGAGCACAGACCCCCACTGCATCCACTGTATAACCGCATGCCCTCCTCCCCAAGTTCCATATCCGCCTCACCCAGACGCCCAAGAATGCGGGGTTGTGGGGGACGCTCTGGGCACCCAGCCACTCCACTCCAGAGGATGGCCCAAGCAACAGAAGGCTGTCATTCAAACAGTTTGATTGTTCGTTGTAGTCACACTAACAATGTGGCTTTGTCCTCTTCTCCTCCCCCACTCCACCTGGGCTACCTTGTCCATTATCTCATTTTTTTTAATTAATAAAGAGTGAATGCATGGTTTCAAACCAATAGTTACTTTGTTTCAAAGGGGGGAGGGTGGTTGGCTTACAGAGAATTAAAATCAACAAAGGGGGCAGGTTTGCATCAGGGAGAAACACAACTGTCACACTGTAGCCTGGCCAGTCATGAAACTGGTTTTCAAACCCTCTGTGATGTGCAGCGCGCTTAGCTATGCTCTTCTAATCGCCCTGGTGTCTGGCTGCTCAAAATTGGATGCCAGGTGATTTGCCTCAACTTCCCACCCCACCATAAACATCTCCCCCTTACTCTCACAGATATTATGGAGCACACAGCAAGCAGCAATAACAATGGGAATGTTGGTTGCGCTGAGGTCTGACCTAGTCAGCAGACAGCGCCAGCGAGCTTTTAAACGTCCAAAGGCACATTCTACCACCATTCTGCACTTGCTCAGCCTGTAGTTGAACGGCTCCTTAGTACTGTCCAGGGTGCCTGTGTAAGGATTCATGAGCCATGGGAGCAAGGAGTAGTCTGGGTCCCCAAGGATAACTATTGGCATTTCAACATCCCCAACGGTAATTTTCTGGTCTGGGAAATAAGTCCCTTCTTGCAGCTGCTCGAACAGCCTGGAGTTCCTAAATATGCAAGTGTCATGCACCTTTCCCGGCCATCCCACATTGATGTTGGTGAAATGTCTCTAGTGATCCACCAGTGCTCGCAGCACCATTGAGAGGTACCCCTTGCGGTTTATGTACTGGTTGGCAAGGTGGTCCGGTGCCAAGATGGGGATATGCATTCTGTCTATGGCCCCACCATAGTTGGGGAACCTCATTGCAGCAAAGCCATCCAATATGACCTGCACATTTCCCAGAGTCATTACCCTTGACAACAGAACGTCAGTGATTGCATTGGCTACTTGGATCACAGCAACCCCCACAGTAGACTTGCCCACTCCAAATTGATTCCCGACTGACCGGTAGCCGTCAGGCGTTGCAAGCTTCCACAGGGCTATCACCACTCGCTTCTCAACTGTTGCGGCAGCTCTCATCTTGGTATTCCCGCGCTTCAGGGTGGGGGAAAGCAACTCAGAGTTCCAGGAAAGTGGTCTTACGCATGTGAAAGTTTCGCAGCCACTGGGAATCATCCCATACCTGCAATACTATGCGGTTCCACCAGTCTGTGCTTGTTTGCCTGGCCCAGAATCGGCGTTCCACTGTATCAACCAGCCCCATTGCCGCCATGATGTCCCAATTGCTACAGCCCGTGCTTTCAGGAACGTCTGTGTCCATGTCCTCTTAAAAATTCTCCTCATGCTGGCGTCTCTTAGCCCGGTTCTGCATATAGTCCAGGATAATGTGCGAGGTGTTTACAATGCTCACAACAGCGGCGGTCACGGTGAGCTGAGCGGGTTCCATGCTTGCTGTGGTATGGCGTCTGCACAGGCAACCCAGGAAAAAAGGCGCAAAACGATTGTCTGCCATTGCTTTCATGGAGGGAGGGGCGACTGACGGCATGTACCCGAAACCACCTGCGACAATGTTTTTGCCCCATCAGGCATTGGGCGCTTAACCCAGAATTCCAATGGGCAGCAGAGACTACAGGAACTGTGGGATAGCTACCCACAGTGCACCACTCTGTAAGTCTATGCTAGCCATGAGGACGCATTCCGCCAACTTAATGGGCTTAGTGGGAACATACGCAATCAACTGTATAAAACTGATTTCTAAAAATTGACTTCTGTAAAATCGACCTAATTTCGTAGTGTAGACATACTCTTATAGGAGGAACTTTTTTTTTTTTGCTCTGGCGCCCCCTAGTGGCCCATCTGAGGATTAGCATGCCACTTGGTCTGGTGCCTCTTCATGCAATTCACTCGCTCCTTGGCCTCTCTCATGCTCCTGGATCTGAAACACTTTCCTCTTCATGGTTTTGCCCTCTAGCCAAGTCACAATAAAGTTCACCACTTCTGGGGTATTATCACAGTCTCTTTCCATACTGTCCCCAGAAGTCCCCAGGTAGGCTGCCCCTAGCATACCACTCCCACAGTGAGAACCTGGGCCCACTTTCTAAACCAGGTCCCAATCCAGGCACCCTTGACCTAGCAGCTCAGGTCTTTATTCTCCCAGGTCTTACTGCTTCTTCCCTCGACTGCTTCCTACACTGCCTATTGCAGACTCCTACTCTCCCACTCACTTATATCAGGGTGTGTAGACTGTAGGTGCCCTCACTGCAGGCCCACCTCATCTCTGTTGCCAGCTCCCTGGCTTTATAGAAGCCCCACTTTTTCTGCCCTAGTGAACTTCATCCCCAATTAAGCCTCATTGTGTCCTAGCTCCCCTCCGGGTACAGCCTATGGCCAATTGGCCTCTTTTGCCTATATTAACCTTTCCAGGGCTAGTGTGAGGTGAATGCACTGTCATACTGTCTGGAGCAGCTCATGACTGAAAGTGCCAACCTCAGGGCAGACTGTCAAAAGGAGGGCAGATACCCCAAACTGATTGTATATTCTATAATTAGATTTAATCAACACAGTAACAAATGCGAACTCCTAGGTTATTGTAACTATTTTACCATGAGTCACAGACAGTCCCTTTAGACTCTCCAGACTATCTTGCCAGTCAGGCAAGCTGGACTTAGTGCTAAATGGTCATTTACACCAAAAGTCACAAAATATTCAGGTTGCTTCCGGTCCCAAGAGACCCGTCACTTACCCCAGATCAATTTGTACCTTAGATCTCACCACCAAAGATGCCTGTAGCCAATCCTGTAATAAATTAACTAAAGGTTTATTACTAGGAAAAAGAAATCCGAGAGTTATTTACAGGTTATAGCAAGCACGCATATAGTAACAAATGAGTTTCAGTGTGTTATTCAAAAGGTGACAGAGATGGTCAACCCTGGGGATCTCTGCTTATTTGTTTCTTAGTTCCAGCCCTTGTAAGAGTGCAAACAGCAGAGAGATGAAAAATCTTCATGCTACCTATTTTTATTTCCCCTATTCAGGATTTAAACGGATGGGACCAGGCCTTCTGCACATACTTGTCCATGGGTGAGTGTGGCAATCAACAACGCTTTTGTCCTACAACGGCTCACTTAATTTTTGATAGTCCTCCTGGATGGGTAGGGGGAGCCACTCTGCCTGTCTGAGTTCACAAGTTCAGAGCAGACATTTTTACAATTATAAGCAAACTTATATTTTACCTTGTAGCATGGAGTACAGACATTACATATGAGATTAATGCATGCAGCAACCTACAAGCATTTCATAGCGTCTAAACACTAAATACATTCTTATAAGATTAATACCTATTTTGAACAAAACTTACATACAGGTGAGCTGGCTTGGTTTCCAGCTATGAGTTTGTCAGTTCTTAGCTAACACCTGCGGCCTTGGCCAGAGCTGGCACTTGGTTTACCAATGTCACATGCCCCATCACAAAAAGTTACATGTGGACGTTGAGAGGTAAACGACCCCTTCATGAGCTTGTAAGAACAAGGAGCAAAAGTTTTTTTAAAAGTGTCAGCAGTTGCTTTGTTCTGTTCAGTTTTAAGAAGCTATACTTTTACAATTGGAAGCCCAAATCCTGCTTGCCTTACTCAGTCAGTTGAGTAACTGGGACTCCTTACATCAGTGGAGTGAGCAGGATTTGACCCTCTGTAACAAACAATGCACATGACTTGGTGTAGAACACTAACTTGCTCCTGCAGTGGTCCCACTGATGCCAGGGAGGAGCATGAATGTGAGTAATGGTGTCAAAACGTAACCCAAATATAAAAATGGTTGCCCTTAAGTGACAGGCAAGTTTAAAAATTACATCATAGTATTAGTTTGGAAGTAATTGCTTTCTAAATATTTGTGAGATTAAAAAAAAAAAAAGATTCAACTGCTCTAAAGGGAAATAAATCCCTCCAAAAGATCTAATTCTAAAAGGCCGTAAATTGGTACTTCCATTAGTTTTTTTAATTATCTTTCATTGTCTTTTTACATTTAATAAAAATATAATACAACCATATCCCATCACTTTAGGTTATAATAAAAAGACTCATATCTACTCAAATTATAACTAAAGTTTAATATTTGATACCTTAAGGGTATAGTCTGTGAACAGAAATCAATATTTTATACTGCTTCCTGAAGCACAATCCTAGTAATTTCATTTGGGAGTAGAGATTGCAAACAAGTGTAAATAATGTTGTCCTGGTTCTCCCTTCACCTCCACTAGTTTTACACCAGTGTAGAGTTTACAGCTAGTTTACATATTATGAGATAAGAATCAGGCTGTCTAACGTTTGTCCATCCTTCATTACACAGAGACTGAGAAGGAAGAGAAATGGGAGGAATATTTACAGACAAACAGTAAGCTGTAAAGAATCTAAGCATTTAAGATCTAAGCAGAAGGAATGAGAATTTCTGATTCATGTAAAATTTAATTCCCAGTGCAGGAGATTAGCAGTTCTACTACTAGTTTAGTAGGGATTATTTCAATATACTAGCACCCTACACAACTTTGTAAAGGCGGCATTACCTTGATTAATTCACAGTTGATTATCTAATCCTTCATAGTGGGGTTTTATACTGAACTCAACTGAAATCAGTAGTTGTACTGCCATAGATTTGCTGAAAGGAAGTATAATATCAGGTCCTAGCAATGCAAACTCCAGTCCTTAATGTGTTACTATCCAATTTATCTCCACATCTTTCTGACTTCATTCTGTTCCAATTAGATTTTTTATGAGGTCTTTCTTCTCAAAAGATGTATTTTCACTTCTAGTGAAGTGCTTTTCATTTTGCAGAGTGTAAAACTGCTACTTGTGAATTCTCTGTGGCAAAGGATTTTCTTATCTCTACAGACTCTTTACATTTGTCCCTCTGGGTGATTAGACTCCAGTCTGGGAATGAATATTAATTTGGTTGTGTCTTTTTATTTATATATGGCACCTTTCTTAGTTGATCGATGTGCACATACTCTGTCTTGGGTATTTCTAAGATACATTCACCATGGTATCTAAGTGCTATCCATTTATATGTCATTCAGTATATTCAAGAGTGATTGCCTTTCCTCAGAGCCTTTACGTTCCTCTTGTGTGCTGGGCATATGTTCTCATCACTATTACACTTGTCATCCTCCCCATTTTTCCCTCCACTGTTGGTTAAACCCACTTTATCATGGCTTGTCTTTAAGTTGGATAGTAAACTTTTCAGGGCCGGGACTGTCCCTTGTATAACACAAAGGGCTCTTGATACTAACTAAGGCCTCTCAGTATTACATTTATCCAAATAATAATGGGAACGGTGACATTACTGAAGTGAATCTTGAAAAAAGGCAGAGAACTTTCAAGCAAAGGCTGATGACATGCCCTGATGTTTCTTCTGTAAATAGATAAATAAAAACCCAAGCAGGAGAAAAAGCTGCATTATATCTATTTGGATAGATAAAGTTCAGCTCTAATTCCAAACCAGAGATGTTAATGCTAGAACTACTGTACCATACATGAAGCTAAATCACATTTATTTTCCAACGCTTGCAATAACCTTTTAAAAATAACTATTATTTTCATATACCTGACAACCACTTAAGTAGCTTCTGCAAAGGGACATATCCTACTCTTGACATGTGCAAAATGCATCCTTAGCTTGAAGGGCTTGACCCTACAACACGTTGAGTATTTGTCTGGGTTGCTGAGCACCCTCAACTCTCATTGAAGTCAGTGGGTGTCATGGGAGCTCAGCATATTCAAGGATCAATTCTTTAATTGGGTTGGACACTGGAAATCTATTGCAAGAAAGGTAATCCTATCTTTTATTTTACAAATACGAAAAGAAGTTATCTTTATAGAGCCTTTGGCAAGAGCACCTTTTTTTATAAGAGAGTCCTTAAAATAATTCTTCCTTTAAACAATGAACTTTTCAAGCTAGTACTTTATTTCCTCCCCACTAGCAGAATGGACTGTTTTCTATTTGCATAATGGGCTCAAGTAGCAAATGGGTGGTTAAATGCACATTCAGCCACTTGTCGGCAAGGATTTTGCTTCAGACAAGTACAGTGCTAAAATTTTTGCTGTCATGGAACATTAAACAGGTATTCTTTCAATTCTTTACACAGTTGTCTCAATTTCTTATACTAATCTAGTAGAAAACAGACACAGATGAAGAGCTCAATTCTTAAAAAGCAATAGGTACCATTGACATAGCCGATCATGGTGGTCTCTTCTTACCTTAGAGTCTATGAGTCTACTATGGAACTGACTCAGAAGAAATGAAAAATATGTGGGAAAGCTCCTCAACTGGTACATTAAATCATTCCATGGTTTACACCAGCTGAGAATCTGGCCTTGTCCAACTCTAGTGTCTTAAATATCCTACATATCACTGTTATGCACATCCTGGCTTTTCTGTATTGACATTAGGCCTGTGCAAGGCAAAAACGGAGCAAAGTGAAAGGAGAAATACATTCCCAGTATGAATGTGAAAAAACATTTATTTTATTTTTATAAATTAATACGCATAGCTATGGTTTTCCATTCACAAAGAAGAACCACATAACTGCAGCCACAGTGAAAAAAACAAAAGCAAATTTGGGAAAAACATCAGAAGCAAATTTGAAAGGTCCTGCTCTCTCAAATAGTTTCCCAATGCTCTCTAATGTGGCATGGTCATCTGCTCTGAATGCCTACTAACTTCCCTGCGAGAATCATCTTCCACTTTGACCCAATGAAAGCAGGATGGAAAATACCCCCGGAAGACCTAAGACACAATGACAACAGACACCTGTCCATCACAGGGGTCCTACCCCATAATGCATTAGATTTGGCTCAGACACAACATCAGGGAGGTGTATAATGCATTTGGTGGCCGCTATACTGTCCAAGTGACCACATGAGAACTAACCTAACCTAAAATTTGCAAGTGTCCTGGCTTGCTTCTGATCAAAAAATGTCTGTGGCCTCTGCAGCAGAGTAGGGGGAGATAGCTCCATTTAAGGCACAGTACACAGAAAACACACCACACTTATGGTAGATCTTGACACTGAAGCCTTTTATGTACACACATAACAGGCAGTTTCCCCATGCTGCCCAGCTGGTTCTGAGCTGGAGGAACCACCTCTGTTTTGTTCTCAGCAGCCTCTTACCCCATGATCGTCACAGTGGTGTTTGAAAGCATCTCAAGATGAAACTTTGATACTTACCCTTGAAATATTTCCCCTTGGATTCAGCCCTGAAACAGGCATTTGTCTGTGTGCATGCTTGTATTTGCTTGTGTGTTCACAAATTGAACACAACTGTAGCCTAAGGGCCTGATTCTGAAAAGTGCTGTCCATCACCCTTCCACCCACAACTCCCAGTGAAGTCAGTAGCAGCTGGTGACGAGAACCTTGTAGAACTGAGCCCAAGTGAAGCAGCGAGAGAGATTTTACATTACAAGACTATTTATTTTTTCCCACTTATTCAGACTGAGCATTTAACATGGTAACCACAGCAACATTTGATAGATAAGCTTACAGTGTGAGAAAACAATTGCCAGTATGCAGTGTAATGTTTTGTACTTTCATGGTTTCCAGGGGGAAGAACTCATTCTCCTCAAGTAAATATAGTTTCCCCGTGATCATCATCCACTTGAGACATTGCATCCCTGAAGATCTTGGGGGTGACTTGAGATAAATGAAAAAGCTGAATGTTTTCTGTTTAAATATCTCAGACCCCCTTCTCTCCATTTTCTTATGCATAGATGACTATATTTGATATTAGTCTAGTTTATAGCTACTTATTGAAATGAGTGTGATGCACAGAATGGTATCTGCACCCTTTCCAACTCAAATCTGTAAGAAGGACCTAGACAAATTGGAGGATTGGGCCAAAAGAAATCTGATGAGGTTCAATAAGGATAAGTGCAGGGTCCTGCACTTAGGATGGAAGAATCCAATGCACCGCTACAGACTAGGGACCGAATGGCTAGGCAGCAGTTCTGCGGAAAAGGACCTAGGGGTGACAGTGGACGAGAAGCTGGATATGAGTCAGCAGTGTGCCCTTGTTGCCAAGAAGGCCAATGGCATTTTGGGATGTATAAGTAGGGGCATAGCGAGCAGATCGAGGGACGTGATCGTTCCCCTCTATTCGACACTGGTGAGGCCTCATCTGGAGTACTGTGTCCAGTTTTGGGCCCCACACTACAAGAAGGATGTGGATAAATTGGAGAGAGTCCAGCGAAGGGCAACAAAAATGATTAGGGGTCTAGAGCACATGACTTATGAGGAGAGGCTGAGGGAGCTGGGATTGTTTAGTCTGCGGAAGAGAAGAATGAGGGGGGATTTGATAGCTGCTTTCAACTACCTGAAAGGGGGTTCCAAAGAGGATGGCTCTAGACTGTTCTCAATGGTAGCAGATGACAGAACGAGGAGTAATGGTCTCAAGTTGCAATGGGGGAGGTTTAGATTGGATATTAGGAAAAACTTTTTCACTAAGAGGGTGGTGAAACACTGGAATGCGTTACCTAGGGAGGTGGTAGAATCTCCTTCCTTAGAGGTTTTTAAGGTCAGGCTTGACAAAGCCCTGGCTGGGATGATTTAACTGGGAATTGGTCCTGCTTCGAGCAGGGGGTTGGACTAGATGACCTTCTGGGGTCCCTTCCAACCCTGATATTCTATGATTCTATGATTCTATGATCCTTATCTTGTCATGTGGAAAATAACATTTGATGTTTTTTGTTTGGTGCACGCTCATCCATCTTTTAATTTTATTAGATTATTGTATTTTTTAAAATATTACTTTTCTAACTGAATAACAATTGCAGCCAAAAAAGTGACTATGAACTGTTTGAACCAAGTGTAACTGGGTTACTAAGATGAAGAGGGAAATGAAAAGTGAGAAAAATATCAATGCAGAAATTTGTAAACATTTGAGTCTACTCTCTGCATCACAGATCTAAGCAGTTAGTGTCCTTATAGCCAGGGAATAGATTTAATAGACAGAAAATGGCAGAAGAACAGAAACAAAATTAATAAATTATCCTAATCTACATGTATCAACATAGGTACAAATTCTCTAACTGGGACTTGAACAGGAATGAATCCTAACATCAAATGTAGCTCCATTCTCAGTTCCATTGCTCTGTCTGCTATTGTTTCCAGTCCTTGTGAAGCATGGTGTTGATACGGAATGATCGGTGATTTAGCAATCATTTGGGATTAACCAGAGTCTTCAATAATTGAAAATTGTACCTGAGTACCTGAGTGTGTTATTTCTACTGTACTTAGTCGGCTGTTAGAAATTGCACTGGATTGTGTGTTAGAAAGTTTGATGTGATTGAAGCAATTCCTTGCTTTCTACAAAGTGTTACTGGGGGCCTGATTTTGATCTCACAATGATATAAATTGGAGATAACTCCACAGTAGTCAATTATGATACACCAAAGTAGGACTCATGTATATAAATCTTTTCCTTGGTTTCTTTTTTGATTGATATGCTAGAAACCATAATAGCTGTGTTTAAGTATTCATATTATGCTGCGTAAGCTTATCCACATAGGCAGCATTTAATATTATATTGTCAGATACCTGTCTGATTCATGTTAATATATTCTTAATTGAATATGAAATGGTGTGCTTTAAGTTAAGGACATGTACTCAGCTCTTCAGTCCACTCATGAGAAGAGCCTGAGACTTTAATTCCTCACTCAGGAGAAATTATATCAAACTAACCCTAAATGCCTTTCCATTTTCTCTGATGTTTCTGTGGTAACAGCATGTTTCCATGGTTTCCATTATAATACTGTAAGATGTTATTACTAACAAGTGTAGAAATGTGGGCTTTTTGTTAAATACATGATTTTTTTAACATGACAAATGTCTCTTTAAGAGTGTTACCCAGCTATTTAAATTTGCCCTGAATTCAATCTTGTGTTAATGGGAGTTAAAACTTTCTGTAACTTACATGCCTTATCTGTGGAATACTCTTCTTTAACCATTAGAAACTCCCAGTCCATATCTTTATTTAAGAACAGGGCAAAGAAACATTTGTTTGCTGCCACCGTTAATCGTTCTTAATTCTGTTATAAGTGTTGTAGAAATGTGCAATGCCTGAGGCTTAGCAAGTGCTGATTTTCTGCTGTTCTGTTTGTCAGATTTGGGTCCTTGTTAACAGAGTATTATAATTTCCCATATATAGCTGCAGTACTAAAAACTAGCCTGACAATGAGACCCCACCAGTTATATGCAGGTGTGTTTGAACTTCTGCAGTTTTAGAATAGCATTACAGTGAGCTTGAACCTGGTTTTCTTTCATTGTGTTAACAGGATACAGTAGAGTAGGCCATTCTTAATAGTTATCATGCCCTAAAAAAATGATCTGACAAATTCTTGGGTTTGTTTCTTCATTATTTAGTTTATAGCTGGTAATGGCAAGCTTCAGTTATTCTAGCATGTGATGCAGTAGGCTGTTCCTCTGGAAACTTAATAGACTTCATTCTATTTATTCTTTATTTGTTTATTTAACAGACAGTACGTTTGCTGGAAAAACAAAGAACTCGCCCTCTATAATATCAAGCCATGTCAGGTATATCTATGTTCCCATCCTCATCCCCTCTGTGATTGGCCTACCAGCATGAGGTAGCGTTTAAGTCACTGATCAGTCTTCTGCCCAGTTAATTTGATACACTTGCATAAGGACACTTTGAGAAAAATATGAAGCATTATTAATGAAATGTGATGACCTGGGTAATTAGAATGAGGGTACTTGATAAAAAAAATAAAATAAAGGAGGATGTATGTAGTTTAGGTGACCAGTGGTCAGAAGATAAATTGAGAAGCCAAAATGATTGATAATTATGAGTTTACCATTATCCATCTGTGGAATAGAGACCAGAAATATACTAAATTCAGTTTTAGGCGGGGAAAAAGTGTTTTATAAAGCAACAGACCCAGTTGGCTTCATAAGGAAAACTCTTCTACAGCTTTTAAACATCACTATGGAATATAACCTGTTCTATACTGACAACTACTGCTAGGTCTCTAGTAGGTTTTCAGAGCAGAGAAAACCAGAGGACTTTTACATCGGTTCTGTCTGACAAAGCAGACAGAGAGAAACTGCTGATCTTCAAGATATTCCGTATGAATGTGATAGAACTACATTAATTGAAAATACAGCTCCATTGTTAGATCTCTCAGCAACCGTCAGTACTTGGCCATACAGTGCTTGTTTCCTCCAGGAGTTGAAGTTAGGTCCCACAGAATACCAAACTGGTATAAATTACACTCATTTTGTATACCCACTGAATGCCAAATTAATACAAGGTACACTGCTTTGCCATTTACACCCATTTAGCGACCAGTGTTTATCCACTGGGTCTGATTCTGCAATAATCCAGAATCTATGTCAATTCATACCCACTGAGGATCTGGCTAAGTGGAATCACAAGCTTTGATTATGCGAGCAGAATGAGATATATAACCTACATTTGTATTTATGTCGCTACTGAATTTTGCCCATTCTCATCAGAAACAGCAAGGATCTTAGAAGAAAGTAATTAAATTATTTGGAGTTATTTCTAATAGTTTATAATATAGCCAGATATAGTCCAATAGATTTCAAAGTGACACTCAGATTAGTTGGTTTCTCTGCCATGATGTTGGCAGGCCTCACTGAAAACTAGATGAGCAATAAATCAGTAAAATATCCTTCTATTCTATTTCCGGTAGACTGTGTCAGAGCTTACTAGAAGAAACCAGGTAAATGTTCAGTAAACCAGGAATGACATTACTAATGCAGAATTAATGGTATAAAATGGAAAGTCACAGAAGTACTGGAGAATAGACAGTAGTGTAGGGACCATCGTTCAATAGCAGGGAGATAGACCAGGGGGCCAAATAAGAATTTCCCACCTCCAGTTTGTGATAAGAGTTGAGAGCTAGCAGTGCAGTTATCTAAAATCAAACTGGGCCTGATGCCAGTGTAAAACAGGGCAGACGTTTGACTGAAGTCACAATGGTTTAACTAGTGTAAAGCTGGCAGGAGTGAGATATGCTATGTCCTACCTTTTGATAGTGCGAGTGAAGGTGTAATGGTGTGTATAAACCCCATGCCTGTGGAGAACAGGGAAAAGGGTTAATGCAGGGCTAGGAAGGGGACCAGATGGGCTCAATTACAATACACTTTTAAGGAGCTTGACTTGGCATGTGTAGCTAGGCGGCGGGAGAGAAGGAAGTTGTTCCTGAGAGCCCTGGAGGAAGGCTGAAGGCATTCAAGCTGAGCGACATTGCAAGTAGCTGGAGGTGCTCCATGTGGACAGAATGATTTACTGACAGTTTTCCTTTGGGGACTGGCTGGAATAGGCCACCTCCTTTTATTCTTTTTGATTTCTTTGGCCTGAGCTACCAAAAGGGGTTTTGCTGAAGTGAGGTTCTTCTTCGTCTTGCTCATGTCCATTCCATATTAGGTGTGTGTGCTCACCACATGCACCGGTGCCGGAAGTTTTTCCCTCAGTAGTATCCGTAGGGGATTGGCTCTGGCGCCCTCTGGAGTATAAGGGGCACCACCGGCTCCCCCCACCCTTCCTTCTTGCCTCCAGTGGTGATTCTGGACTGTCTGCTGCTTCAGCTAGCCTTTTCACTTTGTTTGGTATTACAAACTTTTCTTGTAAAATAGTTGTACATAGTTAACAGTTATCCCTTAGTGTGTTAGTGTGTTTTATTTGGTTAGTCCTAAACAGGACTCAGCCTAGCGACAGGGCATGCCCCGGTCCCCAAGCTTTAAGCCCTGTGATTGCTGCAAAAAACCGATGCCCATCAGCGATCCGCAAAACAACTCTGGACTTCAGAGTGAAACCCAGAACCAATTTGAGGTTCAAAGTTGGAATCATGAATGCTATGTCAGAACTGGACATATCAGATAAATCTAACATATGGGAACTGGCACTGCTAACAGTAGCTGTCTTTTCCCTTATCTTCTTCTTTGTAACCGATACAGACAGAACAAAAATGGCTCTAGGTGCCTAGGCAGTCAGCCCTTTTCCACCAACTGTGCCTTTGAAGAATTGACAGAAGGATCGGGAGCCACAATCCTGAAGACCTGAAACACCTAAAGGAAGCTGAAGATCTGAAACAGGCTTCTTATTCTTCAGATCCTATGACCCTTCAAAACCGGATGGCTTAGCAGCAAGAGCTTCTTTAAGCAGAAGCACCTGTAGTCTGTTCTGCCTGTCTTTGTGTGCTCTGGGCATGAAAGTCCAGCAAATAGAGCACCCAGAAGGAGAGTGACCTTCTCTCAGGCACACAAGGCACCTAACATGTTCATCTGATGCCAGCTGGGTGCAAAGCGCATCTCGTAAAGCTTGGTTTCTTATCTCCAGTTCTCTCATCACTAGCCTTACAAAGTATACTTAAACTATCTATACTTAAAATAAAAGGCTATACTAAGAACAACAGCTATAAATGATCAAGGAACTATAAATGGATAAAGAAACGGATCCAAAGGACCGGAGTGATTCTCCTCTGTAGGCTCAGTGGTTGGAAGGAACTGAGGCTCTAGATGGTGGAGCATTCCCTTATGTAGCCTTACCTTCAGAACGTTCAGAAATGCTGAGGAGAAGGACAGGAGGAGGCGCACATATGCTGTAATGGGCACTGCTTGGGGAAGGTTCTACTGTTAGCTGCCACCAAGGGGCACAATATCCATAAATGGGAATATGAAGAATCACTCGAAGAACTTCTGTTGTCATAGGACGAGATTCTCCTCTTCCCTATTTCAGTGGAATTACTCTGCTTCTACACCCATGGAGCTGAGATCCTAATTTGACTCCTGAGCTATTTCACAAAATAGAAAACACCAGGCTGCAGTAGAAGATCTGAATAAAATGTATTGGAATATCTCCTTAAATCTGAACCTTGTCTTAGGGAAATTCTTATAAAGACAGGTGCTACAAAATGTGGGCCTGATTCTGTGAGGTGTTAAAAGCTGGCTGAGAAGGGAGCAGCCTGGGACAGAGAAAGAGCTCCATGTATGACAGAAGAATCAAGGCTGAGTATGAACTTTTGTGCTATGAGTTTAGATTTATTGAATGTTTAAATAATTTCTGTTATTAAACCAGCGCAGGTGGGGTGCTGTTAGCCTCAGGAGAGGCTCTGTGGCGTTCTTAAGGGGCCTGCAAGAAGGGGCTAACAGAGGCATGGTGCCTGCAAAGTGACCTTTGGCCATGAGGGGGCACTCAGGTGGCGGCCACCATATTACATCCCCCAACTACTTATCTCCTGGGAATGTTGTTCTATAGAGAGAAGAAAATAATTGACAAGGTAAAAATAATTAGACAATATAGAATTCTTCCATCGCTATGAAAGTGTAATGCAAAAAAGATATTCTGTGTAGCATGAAGAGTCCAGAAATCCCATGCAGAGAAATTTAATAAGTATTAATGATATTCTGAAGAAGATACTAGACTTGTTAGTGGTGTGCAGGATGCTTAGATCATGCTAATAGTAAAGCCTCACAGATTCCCTGAAAGCCTTTCATGTTGCGCTGAGATTCTAGTTTCCATGGTAACCTAGACTGAGTTAAGACGGGTACTGTTAAACTGTATTGCAATTTTGCTTAGTCTCTCTGAAAGAAAAATGTTGGTGGAAACCATGTCTGCACCCACTGTTGTAATCAGTTTCCTCCTCTAGTTTCTATTGTCTGCACCTGAACAAGTTCTTTAGGGGAAAATATGAGTGGTTTAGTTAATGACCTATTTGTTGATACTGGAGCTTTACCAGCTGGCAAACTGTGCGAGACATTATACAAACCTCACGAAGCAATCGGAATATAAATAGGAAACATAAACTAAATCCCAGAAACTCTTAAAAACAGAACAAAATGGGCCAGATCCTAGCCAGAAGATCTGCCCCCAAGGAATCCCCAAGCATGGAGTCACCAGAGAAACTCCTAAGGGATCCCTTTCCCAACATCCCATGTAGGCATCTCTAGGAGGCATGGCCAGGACACATCTATACCTTAGCAATCTCCAGCTGGCAGAATGGCCCTTTAGGGAGCATTGGCAACCAATGCAATGCTATAAAACTGCTGTGTTTGAAAGGAGATTTATACCCAGTGGACCTGATTCTTCTAGTACACCAGTTATATATATGTGACTCTGAGGAGGTCAGTGTTTAAAATTGGAGTAGGACAATGGAGAATCAGGCTCATTGTTTCTGGTACAATAGAAAGAAGTATTCATTTCTATAATCTGATGATGACTGGAAACCATCAGATTCACCAGCACTTCTAATTTGCATTGCATCGTTCATCTCCTTATGAAGATAGGCTAGCGCAGAACAGAAGTCTTTGAATTGGGACACATGGATTCTTTTCCCAACTCTGCTAGTGACTTGCTGGGTGATCTTGGGCAAGCCACTAAATTTCTTTGTGCCTCATTTTCCCCATAATTAAAACGAGAAAAATAATATTTACTGGTAATTAACCAACATGGGATTTTTGAGAGTTCATGCAATAACACCTGCACAGTGCATTGATATCCATGGTTGAAAGCTGCTATGGAAGTGCAAGATGGTATTATTATTATTATTACTCAAAGATGAAATATATGTAGCATAGTGTTTCAAATGACACAACAATTAACAGAGTTTATAACAGAAAATAGGAGGAATCTGTAAACAAGAATACAAGTAGCAGTAGGGGCTCACAAAGAACACATATTTTTCCAAATAAACCTTGCTTGAGCCTCATATTGTGAGATGATTCCCCAAAGTAGTGGCCCTTAAATTGTCCTTATGAAAATTACAGTTTTGAAAATGCTGACTGTTTAATGCTATTAAATCTGTTTTTAGGAGGATGTGTGTAAGGGGTGAAATTGCAATGCTGTAGAGTCATTCCACCTATGTTTTTGCAGATATTTTCATTTTTTTAGTGAATTTAATGTGTATGAAAGTTCCTAGATCAATATGGAATATGAAATCTCTGTTTATTCACAGAACAGGCACAACATTGGCAGTGGCTAATCAAGCATCCCCACACTACCCAACCAAAACACTGTAACCTTAACCAGGAGGGGGCACTGCTCATGATTAGAGGATGGCTGCTATTGTTAAATAAGTGTGTTGGAGGTGGCTGGAGAGTTCAAAGGGTTACCCTTCACACTGAGTCACAGATTGAGCAGAACAGAGAGTTGCATGTTGCAGCTGCAAGCAAGCTCTGGTTTGTGTCCTGTTAGGAAGATGTTAAGAAAGAATATAATAATGTAACTGATGATTACAAACTCTCCTTGTTTTTATAAGTACAACAAAGGCGGTTCATTTTCCATGCCCATTCACACCATTAGCTACTCTTTCAGACTGCCAGTAAGGTCCCCCCTGTGATGTGGCCAGCTGTTCATTAGTAACTAGATTGAGACAGCCCCTTCATTTCACATAGGCCGGGAAGCACTTTACTTTGGCCAGATTGGACCATCCATGGTACTGGTGCCCTGTAGGTGAAAGCCAACCTATCCTTTGTCAACTCTGAGCATCCCAGTCCCAGGAGGGAGGCAGGTATTTTAGTAGGAGCATCTATCAGTACAGGTGAACATTTGCACAGTGCGTATTTCTGTTTCATCTCCTCTCTGATAACTAGTGGTACATACAGTAGGCTTCACTTCTTTTTCAAGTGCTAGCCCATACCCTATTCCACAGCTGGCGATCGACCATTGAGTGTGCGTGCATCAGAAAACTTTTTAGTTAGCAGTCCCTAGGTGGAGGAGGGGGTGGGGCATGCACCTTTTTCTCCCTTTTGTGTTCAGCAAGGGTGTAAAGGGTGGAGCCACCTCAGTTTCTTCTTACCACTGTGGATGTAAAGGAGCAACTCCATTCAGAGCAATTTACCTCTGTGGTTAGTAAGTTGCTACAGCACGTTTTCTGGACCAGGGTCATCAGAACCATCATTCGTCTGTGGGGCCGGTACCACTGATGGTTCTGCATAGTGGACTGCATGGCCCCCAGCTTCAGGCAGTGCCCCTCCTGCAAGGTTGTCATGCCTCTCAGTGACAGTCGCAGTGAGAAGCACGTTCCAGACTGGTGTGAAATTTGCAGCTTCTTCTCAAAACAGAGTCAGCATTCAAGGGGGTCTCACTTGAAGCCTTCCTTCTGGTGTGGTCCATGCATCCAGACACCAACCCTGTATGCCAGACCTTAAGATCTTCAGGAGACCTAAGGTCTTTGAAGTCCATGGTGGAGACATCTTTAAAATGTCTGGAGGCGCCCTCCAAGTTGACCTCAGTGCTGAGGAAACTCTGGGACACTGAGCAGAAGTCCTCAGGGGAGAGGAGTCATAGAATGCCTTCCCCAGGCTCAGATGCTAATCCTCATTAAACTACAAGGCCATCCAATATCAAGGTTGCTTCAACGCTTAGAAAAAAGCTCCCTGATGTGAGCATTAGCTGAGGAGACTCAGATGTACCACAGGTCTCGCCTAGTACTGGATCAGTCATACTGGCTTCATGGATCTCACGAGCACCTGAGTGGCCACTGGTATTGGGACCGGCTCCATCCTGTGAAGCACCAACAGCAGCAAATCAGCTTTAGCCAGTGATCAATGTCTTCCCCTCTGCACCAGCACTGAGGCTCCCCTACTACAAGCTGAAATCACTAAAGAACTAAAATTACTAAGAGCTGAAATCACTGAGCGCTGTGTTAAGTAGTGTGGGGGGCCCCTGAAGATATATTGCGGAGCGGCTGGCAGAGCAGAGCAGTTTGCAGGATGGCTGGAGGGGTTCACTGGACGGCTGGTGGAGCAGAGTGGCTGGCGGAGCAGAGCAGTTTGCAGGATGGCTGGAGTGGCTCATGGGACGGCTGGTGGAGTGGAGCAATTCGCGGGACGGCTGGAGTGGCTCACAGAGTGGCTGGTGGAGTGGCTGGCGGAGCGGAGTGGCTCATGGAGCAGCTGGCGGAGCAGAGCAAATCGTGGGATGGCTGGTGGAGCAGAGTGGAGTGGAGCCCCACGGAGAGGCGGGGCAGTTGGCTTCGGGCCACGTAAGGTGCCCCTTCCCCCCCATTTCCACCCAGGCTGGGAGGTAAAACTCTGCAGATAAACTTTCGAACTCTGGGGCTGCACTGACCAGGGACAGAGACTTTTGGGTTGTTGGACTTTTGGGACTTTGGGTGATTTTGGGTTGCTGGACTTAAGAACCAAAGGGAAAGGACACGCCCCAATTTGCTTGGGGTGGGGTTTTGCTTATGGGTTGTGTTATGAATCCTGTTGGTGGTGTTTCCCCAACATAATGCCACATTGTTTCTCTCTGTTATTAAAAGGCTTTTGCTACACTTAGACTCTGTGCTTGCGAGAGGGGAAGTATTGCCTCTTAGAGGCACCCGGGGGGTGGTATGTATTTGTCCCGGGTCACTGGGTGGGGGCTCGAGCCGGTTTTGCATTGTGTTATTGGAATGGAACCCCTAGATATTGAACCCGGCCCTCGTTGCTGCCAACTCTGGTGGGCAGAAGGGTTACACATAAGAACAAGTTATCTAGAGACCACATCCTAGATTCCTGCCTAAGGTGGTGTTGGAATTTCACATAAACAAAAACATCAATTCACTTGTGTTCTTCCTGAAGCCTCACGCAGGAAGAGCCAAACGGAAGTTGAATATGCTGGATGTGAGAAGGGTCTTCTGTTCTACCTGGAGCAAACTAAGCCCTTTTGGAAATCCCACGGGCTCTTTGTTGCTGGGAGACAAGTGACATCCACTTAGAGAAATCTTCAACTGATAGCCCAGTGCATGAAATATTGATTGGCAGAGACACATCTTCCATGTCCGCACATTGCTAGCACGTTGCACCAGGATGCAGGCTGCCTCAGTGGTATCTTTAGTGCACTTACCCTTCAGGGACATCTGCAAACCAGCAACTTGGTCATCTGTTCATGCATGCACAAAGAATTATGCATTGGTGCAGGCAACCAGAGACGATGCCAAGTTTGGCAGGGCCATACTACAGCCCCTGTTGGTGTGACTTCCTTATACCATCCTCCAGAAAGGTCTACAGCTTGGGAATCACCAGCAGTGGAAAATAATATGGACTGTCACTCAAAGAAGAAAAGGAGATTACTTACCTATACAATACTCATGCTTTTTGAGATGTGTAGTCTGTGTAATATTCCATGAGCCACATTCTGTCCCCGTCACTTGGGAGTCCACAAGTCATGGGCTCCGGGAGTGGGAAAGGAAGTGAGGGTAGTGGGGCAGCTCTCTGCCCCTTATACCTTCACTGAATGCATGAGGCAGTGAAAGATGCATGCGCTGCCCCACAGTCACTGCTAACTAGAATGTTCTATAATGTATGTGCACCGAACATGCAATCATCAGCTGAAGAACATGCATATGCACTACACATCTCAAAGAACATCCTGTGGCGGTTCAATGACAAGACAGAACACAGCTTTTAGCAAGCAAGCAGGCTGGTCTCTGCTAACAGGCTTTCCGCCTGTCAGCTTTCCACCTTCCCCTTTATTCTCTCTCTCCCCCCACGCATTACATTCTCCAACAGATAAAAGGAATACACTGGCTTTGTTTAACATTCTTATTTACCAATTTCTATCTACCGCATTCCTTGCTCTCGGGCCTTGAGCCCAGTCCTGAGAGGCTTCCCACGGTTCATGTCATCTTGGCGAGATTCCAAGGTTGATGCCCTTGGATGGAGCAGTGTGTGCACTACTCCTACACAACACTCCGGGTGTGCCCTGAATGTTGCCAAGCGCATAAACATTTATGAATCCTACATCCCCTCCTTTTTTGTTTATTTGTGCTCGGCCATCTCATGGTAGCCAGCAATTTGCATTTGCAAGCCAATTAACTCCCGGACAGACAAGGTCATAACTCGTGGAGCCTGCCAGGGCGGATCTCGACAAAGCCTTAACAAAGAGGGAATACATTGTACACAGCAGCAGCAAAAAATAAGCTTAAAAAGGTAAAGTGTGATTGGCCGGGCCCCAATTAACCATGCTAGAGTACTGGGAAGAGAGGTTCGAGTAAGCAGCGAGCATCATCTCATTCCCAATTTCCTCAGGATGATGACATACTGGAATAAGGCACGTACCTAACAATTCTTCAGCTGCTACAAAATCAAATAAACAAAAGTGGGTAACATTTGCTATTGAAGCCAATCTTTCCCATAGGTTATATGTCATTCGGGCCCGTAACGGAGGAAGCGCTCCCGAGTCAACCCCTCCAGGAAATAGCAGGCACAAAAGGCATACAATCAGTACAGAATTAGCAGTAATTTGGGCGAGAATTGCCACAAACAAAGTCTCAGGAGTCTCTGGCTGTTGGTTTGCTGCCAGTCTTTGTTGAGCCGCGGCGACCAATGCTTTTACTGCTCCCCATGTCACGGGCTGGCTTGGGATGCTACGTCTCTTCCGTCTCCGTCCCGCCGTTGTCGACCCGGGAGGCACCGCGTTCTCCTCCAAGGTCAGCTGAAAATCCGGTATGGGGTTCGACAGCCCCTGGTGCCATGCCATGCTGTTTCAGTGCCGGTCGCACACACCAGCTGGAACCCACAACGGTCCTGCAGGGAGAAACACAGCAGCATATCCCCGACCCCAAGTAATTAAAGGCACTGGGCCCAACCATTGCGGATCAGGCAGCTGATGGTAATAGACACGCGGTCTTTCCATTTGTGAAAATGCTGATCCACGGGGGTCTGCTGATCTGCGTTCAGCGTTAAATTATTTAAAGTAAACAAAAGGATATGCAGTTGTTGCTGAATGTCTCCTAAGATTTGGAGATGCAGCTCCCCTTGTTTTAATTGTTTGTCAAGCAAGGTTTTTAGCGTGCGATTTGCACGTTCAACAATAGCTTGGCCTGTGGAATTATAAGAGATCCCGTGTTTAAGACGAACGTCCCATTGGGCACAAAAAGTGGAGAGGGCTGTGGAGCAATAGGCTGGGACATTATCCGTTTTTATCTGGCTCGGGCAACCCATAACTGCAAAACAGGCTAGCAAATGGTGAATAACTTTGGCAGTGGCTTCCCCACGCTGTGGGGTCACCCAAAGGAATCCCAAATAGGTATCAATGAAAACATGTAAAAACGAATAGGGGCAGAATTGTGGCACGTGAGTGACATCCATTTGCCACAGCTGATTCGCTGCGGTACCTCTAGGGTTAACCGCATAAAAAAAGGTAGGGGCAGCAGCGGCACAGCGGGGGCAGGAACAAACAATAGAACGTGCATGATCAGCAGGAATATGAAACTGTCGGGCCAAGACAGAGGCAAACTGATGAAAAAAGGAATGGCTTTCGATGGGGTCAGAAAAAAGGGAATTTACCTGACCACGTAACACGCGATCGGCGCGCGCATTGCCTTCAGTGAGTAGCCCAGGCAGAGGGGTATGACTGAGAATATGAGCAACAAAATAAGGGAAATTACGAGTGGTGAGGAGATACTGTAAAGACAAAAACAGGCGAAGGAGGTCCACATCGACCTGAGGGGTAATGAGGGCAAGGGGTAAATAATCAATTACATGATAAACATAATGCGTGTCCACAATCAAATTAAAGGAACAATCAGCAAAAAGTTGAAAGGCCAAAATAACAGCAGCTAGTTCCAAGGACTAGTAAAGCTCTCCAAGCGCTGTGCATGCAAATATTGTTGTACAAGTGAATGAAGCGCTTTCAGCTTTTCTAGAGGGAGCGGCCACTGGTCAATCCATACGGGCTCTAAGGATTGCCATACCAATGGTAATGCGGATGGCAAGGTGGGTGAGGGAGGATTTGGGGCCATTATATATTAATATCGAGGGTGGTGTCCAGCTTTGTAAGTAAATCACGGCCCCAAATATTGAGGTGGACAGGGAGTACAAAAGGGCTGACTGTAGCAAGGGCACAGCCTCCTGGTTTAGAGACCGTGACCCAAGACAAACTTTGGCGCCCGGGTTTGCTACCCCCGATCCCCCACAACTCTTTAGAAGGAACTGTTGGCCAACCGACTGGCCACTCCGGATCACGAATCACCGTAACGTCAGCTCCAGTGTCCACCAACCCTGTAAAAGGAACATCATTTAAGAGAAGTGTTAATTGAGGTTTCGAGGGGCAGACCGACATTGTCAGAGCAACAAGTGGAGAGGACGTGTTGTGAGACGGCAACTGAGACAGCGTTGATCCAAAGCCGCCTCCGCCCCGGGTTCGATCCTCTGCGGCTGGCACCTGATAGGGGACTAAAATCAATTGCGCAATTGATCGTCCACGCGGGAGCGATTGCGGAAGATGGGTCCATACCTGAACCTTAATAACGCCGGTGTAATCGGCGTCAATGAATCCTGGGATGACAAAAAAACCCTGTTTCCCAGCGTGTGAGCGAGGGAGAACCAGACCCACAAATCCGGCAGGGAGAGGTCCCATCACCTGTGTAGGTATGGCGCAAACCTCCCCTGGCAACTGAAAATCAGTGTCCTCCTGCATGATCAAATCAAGCCCTGCACTTCCGGCAGTCGCCGCCCTCATGGAGTCTATGGATTGTAAGGCAGAGGAACAGTTGTCTGAGTGGGAAACACCCCCGTTTGGCCCTGGGTTCGGGGGAGACCCGTCGTGCGGTTTCCCGACCCGCTACGACACTGATTAGCCCAGTGATAGCCCTTCCGACACTTGGGGCACTTCTTTGAGGGGCGGGCAGGCACCGTCGATGAGCGGCACTCCCGCTGAAAGTGACCCTCCTTACCACAGCGGTAACAACACTTCCCCTCCTTCCCGCTTTTCCGCAGGGCGGTGGCCATAACCCCAGCTTTATGTGCTTGAGTTCCGATGTTTTGGCACGCCCGCAGCATGTCCGACAGCTCTAGAATTCCAGAGGCTTGGGCAGCCTGGAGAGCACGGCGGCAATCCTCGTTCGCATTTTCAACCGCCATTTTTAACAGGATCTCCTGAGCTGCCGCAGGGTTATCCACCTGTCGGAGGATAGCCTCCTGCAATCTGTTGGTAAAATCCATAAAGGACTCTGATGCACCCTGACGGATACTGGCAAAGTTTTTGGTAGGCTTGCCTGAATCCGGGACCTTCTGGAAAGCATGCTGGGCGCAGGTGGAAATAATGGGGAAGACGGCCTGAGGGAGTTGAGACTGCAGCTGAACAGTAGCAAACTGGCCCTCCCCTGCCAACTGCTCATAAATGATATCTTGCTCTCTATATACCTGGGCTTGGCGTTCCGCCATCTGCCGATACTCACTAAGCCAAATAACATACTGACTAGGTGTCAGCATCATGCGCAACAGCGCCTTCCAATCTTCAGGGATCAGGGAGTACCCACTACCTAGCCCTTCAATGAGACCACACACATACGTGCTAGTCAGGCCAAACTCGCGAATCACTTTCTTTACCTTTCTGATCACCGAGTAAGGCAAACTGACCCAGTTTGCAACCTGGTTGCCCTGGCCATCATCCTGCCAGGTCACCGGACAAACTGAGACCAGATCAGCCAGCTCCTCTGCTGTAATATCTGAGCGAGTCCTCGCTGCGTGAACCCTTTGTTGCACCAGCGAAAGCCCCTGAGCAGATGCAGACAACCCCTCGGGGGGCCCCGGAGCATGGGGCCCCACGAGCGGAGGGCGATCACACACCGGCTCTGGTGGGGAAGGCCAGGGAGGCGGTGGTAATAGAGGCACTGGGGGCGAAGCAGGGGGAGGGATGGTTGCAGGAGCGGACGGGGGTGGCGGGATCGGCAGCCCCTCTGTTGGCGCGGGAGAGGGTCTTTCTGAGGCGACACACTGTGTTGCATTGGTAGGAGGGGGGGTGGCTGCAGGAGCCGACGGGCGTGGCGAGATCACCAGCCTCGCGAGGGAGGGCCTGTCCGAGGCTACACGCTGTATCGTGTCACGGCAGAGGTGCCAGGCATGTAAAGCCTGCACGGGCGCCCGAGGCTCTTTGTGCAATGTCTGGCCCAATCGCTTCCAGTCCGCTAGCTTAAGGGTTCCGGCTTCAGGGTACTACGGGCATTGGGCACTCACCTCCTGTAGCAGGAGAGTGAGTTCTCGAGCGGGGCAGTCATGCTGAGCCTTACGCAGCAAATACTGTAGCTCATTGCGGTGTTGCACTTGCAAAGCAGAGAGGGAGCTTCCCATACTTACCACAACGAAAAATACTCACCGGGATCCACGAAGCGGATGAGTGACGCGTCTGAAACCCTTGCCGGGCAAGGTGAGTGCTGAGGGCCCCACGTTTGGGCGCCAGTTGTGGCGGTTCAATGACAAGACAGAACACAGCTTTTAGCAAGCAAGCAGGCTGGTCTCTGCTAACAGGCTTCCGCCTGTCAGCTTTCCACCTTCCCCTTTATTCTCTCTCTCCCCCCGCGCATTACATTCTCCAACAGATAAAAGGAATACACTGGCTTTGTTTAACATTCTTATTTACCAATTTCTATCTACTGCATTCCTTGCTCTCAGGCCTTGAGCCCAGTCCTGAGAGGCTTCCCACGGTTCATGTCATCTTGGCGAGATTCCAAGGTTGATGCCCTTGGATGGAGCAGTGTGTGCACTACTCCTACACAACACTCCGGGTGTGCCCTGAATGTTGCCAAGCGCATAAACCTTTATGAATCCTACAACATCCATTACTGCATAGGTGAGTAACCTCCTTAGTTTAGGATAGTCTTCATTTTAATGCACTAAAGAGCTTATTTCCATTTCAAGGATGTTACACTGATGTTGTAATCTCTCTTGCCCTAGCATGGTTTGCAGTACTGACAATTGTGAGTTGATCTGGCCAGTATTTGATGGCATGCATGTGGATAATGTAATTTTCAGCATCTTTCAAGTTTCAGACAGGCCTTTTGTATCTGATGTGAACCACCAGTTAAAGCTAATCCCTCTAAAGTTTCTAGGACATTTTGAATGAACTGAAAGCACCAGTTGAAGAGTCCAGGGCTGTTCCATTAATCTCACTGAGATTTGTAAACTGTAAACTGTGCCTCAGCACTGTTAAAATACAACAGGATCACACTAGTGGGGCTGTGATAAATGAAGGGCAGGGAATTGCTTGCTCCCTTTTATGGACACCCAGCCAGGCAGTTAGCTATAAAAATTCCTCTTACTAGTTGTTCTCTACTTGCGTTACCTGTAAAGGGTGAAAAAGTCTCCCTGCATAGGTAAAAGAAAGGGAGTGGGCACCTGACCAAAAAAGCCAATGGGAAGGCTAGAAATTTTAAAAATTGGAAAAAAACCTTCTCCTTTGTCTGTCTGTGTTGCTCTCTGGGAGAGGCAGACAGGGCAGAACTATGTTGTAAAAAGCTTGGGCCAGGTATGAAAAATCATCAGATCATACCTAAAAACTACTCATTTGAAACCCCAGATATGTAAGTAGATCAGGAAATGTCTAGGAAGACGTGATTAGGTTTATTTCCTTTATTTCTTTATGGCTTGTGGATTCCTCTGTGCTAACCTCAAATGCTTTTGTTTTGCTTGTAACCTTTTAGCTGGACCTCAAGAAGGTTATTCTTGATGCTGAATTTTTGGAAGTGGGTTTTTTAAATCAAGCAATAGCCCAAGTTTTTCAAATGTATTCTTTCCTTTTGTTTTTAATAAAATTTACCTTTTTAAAGAGCAGGATTGGATTTTGTGTCCTAAGAGGTTTGTGCACATGTTTAATTAGCTGATGGCAACAGCTGATTTCCTTGGTTTTCTTTCTCAGCTCTTCCCATGAGTGTGTGTGTGTGTGTGTGTGTGTGTGTGTGTGTGTGTGTGTGTGCGTGTGTGTGTGTGAGAAAGGGCTTGAGGGTACCCCATAGGAAGGAATTCCCAAGTGCGCCTTCCTGGGTTCTCAAAGGGCTTTTTGCACTTGGATGAAATTGCTCATGCTTTTGTTTAATTCATTCCTCCACTCTACTCTGTGAATGCAGGGGGATAAACTGTACAGTTAATTAAGCTGTTTTCTTCAGTTCTTTTTTTTTTTAACTAAAATTTGGAGATCTCTTTTTTAAAAAAACATATTTACTTGAAAAAGGAAGTGGAAGCCATTGTATTCTTGTCAGTGCTTCATTTATAATCACATTGGCTATTTCTTAAGGCAAATCAGAATGTCTAATAATCGAAAACAGTTTGTGCGCTCTTTGCTGCCACAACACAAGTGTTGTTGCAGATATTTATATTTGCATAGCTTTTACAAAGAGAGGGTTCTACTTGTTTTAATTCATAACACTAAAGAAACAAAGATTTGTAGACAAATGTTTAAATGGTGGTTCTAACCTTGTTCATTAGGACAAGCATTTTGCCAAAAAGTCTTTTTTATAGGATTTTGTTTCTCTACCACAGTTTGTTCAGCTTTGCAATAAAATGTTTTAAGTGAGACGTTTGACATCATTGTTATGTTTATAATATCTGTTTGTTATTTCTATAGTGTGGCACCTTAGAATTCCTCTTTACAGACAAAATAAAACAACGTCCCTGCCCTGAGGAGCTTATAGTCTAAAGTACAGATAATGCTGTAGGCCAAGTTCACCATTGTTGTAACTGGGCACTACTCTATTGAAATCAGAGACATGCCACCTGCATATGCCAACTGTGAACCTGTGCAATGGGTCAAGACAATAGCATGTTCTGGGTAGGTGGATTGTGGGGTGACAAAACAAGGGGGGAGAAGAAATTATTTGGAGAGCATGATCATTTATTTAATTTTTCAATGTTGCTAACTCAAACAATTGTATCATGAGTCCTGCAATATTTAGTGATTGTAATGATCTGAGGGTGCAGGTCCTTGGTTTCAGCAGGTCTGGGACCATGAGGGCCTGAGGTCTCTGACATGCCCTTGTTACCAGAAAGGAATACAGATGAAGCAGCACCTCAGTAATCTTGGAAGATCAGATCCTACAGGACATCCTATTGGGATACCCACAGCCTGGAGCACCTAATTGGCTTGCACCCATACTTAAGACAGGAAGTGAACTGGGTAGGTTGTCTGAGTCACTGTGCAGACGTCCTGTTGCTACTGCATTGGATCCTACTCTTTGCCTGTCTCCTGCGATCTGGCTCCAACATGACTCCTGCTCTGCGCCCATCCTGATCTTGGTTCCTGCCTTGCTCTTGCTCTGTACCTGATTTTTGCCTTCCCCCTGGTTCCTGTCCCTATGCCGCACTCCTGATCATCAAATCTGACTCCAGCTCTGATCCTTGGCTCAACTCCTGAGTCCAACTTTGACCCTGGCCTTTAGGCCAGTCCGCCTATACCCTAGTTCCTTACAGTGATTTTCTTTACGTCCTGGATTCAATAGATCTAGAAACTAAAAAAAAAAAAAAGCTAAGATTTTCCTGGCATCTATTGAATCTTAGCTTTTTTTTTACTTTCTAGACCTCTGGATTGCAGAGAAAAACATGACCCAGATGCATGCTGAAGGCCCAAAAACCAGAAGGCAAATAAAAACCAAAAAAATTACTGTTTTTTTTTTAAACTCTTCACATTGGATGGTAATCAGAGCAGGTTGCGCAGCAGGGACAGAAGGACGGTGAAGAAATTTGGCAGCATGTGACCTCCAGAAGAAGGAAGAGGAGTGTCCATGTACCAGCAATGCAGATACAGGTGAGCAACTGTTTTCATGTTCTCTCCACAGGTACTAATGCGGAGAGTGGACTAGATGATACGTCTGAGGGAAGGGAGCAGAAGGAGATTCCACCGATTGGAAGGCATGAGATGCACTGTCCTAGGGATGGGGGTTCCACGACCGCCGTTCCCAAGAGAAGGAGGTGGGTGGTGGTGGTCGGGGACTCCTTCCTCAGGGGGACTGAGTCATCTATCTGCCGCCCAACCAGGAAAACCAAGAAGCCTGCTGCTTGCCAGGAGCTAGGATTCACGATGTGACAGAGAGACTGCTGAGACTCATCAAGACCTTGGATCGCTACCCCTTCCTGCTTCTCTACGTAGGCACCACTGATACTGCCAAGAATGACCTTGAGCGGATCACTGCAGGCTACGTTGCTCTGAGAAGAAGGATAAAGGAGTTTGAGCTGCAAGTGGTGTTCTCGTCCATCCTCCCTGAGGAAGGAAAAGGCCCGGATAGACATCGTCGAATCGTGGAAGTCAACGAATGGCTACGCAGGTAGTGTCAGAGAGAAGGCATTGGATTCTTTGACCATGGGATGGTGTTCCAAGAAGGAGGAGTGCTAGGCAGAGACGGGCTTCACCTAACAAAGAGAGGGAAGAGCATCTTTGCAAGCAAGCTGGCTAACCTAGTGAGGAGGGCTTTAAACTAGGTTCACCGGGGGAAGGAGACCAAAGCCCTGAGGTAAGTGGGGAAGTGGCATACCAGGAAGAAGCACGAGCAGGAGAGCGCGAGAGGGGAGGGCTCCTGCCTCATACTGAGAAAGCGGGACGATCAGCAAGTTATCTTAAGTGCCTATACACAAATGCAAGAAGCCTGGCAAACAAGCAGGGAGAACTGGAAGTCCTGGCACAGTCAAGGAATTATGATGTGATTGGAATAACAGAGACTTGGTGGGATAACTCACATGACTGGAGTATCATCATGGATGGATATAAACTGTTCAGGAAGGAGAGGCAGGGCAGAAAAGGTGGGGGAGTTGCATTGTATGTAATAGAGCAGTATGACTGCTCAGAGCTCCACTATGAAGCTGCAGAAAAACCTGAGAGTCTCTGGATTAAGTTTAGAAGCGTGAGCAACAAGGGTGATGTCGTGGTGGGAGTCTGCAATAGACCACTGGACCAGGGGGATGAGGTGGATGAGGCTTTCTTCCAGCAACTAACAGAAGTTACTAGATCGCAGGCCTGGTTCTCATGGGAGACTTCAATCACCCTGATATCTGCTGGGAGAGCAATACAGCGGTGCACAGACAATCCAGGAAGTTTTTGGGAAGTGTAGGGGACAATTTCCTGGTGCAAGTGCTGGAGGAACCAACAAGGGGCAGAGCTCTTCTTGACCTGTTGCTCACAAACCAGGAAGAATTAGCAAGGAAAGCAAAAGTGGATGGGAACCTGGGAGGCAGTGACCATGAGATGGTCGAGTTCAGGATCCTGACACAGGAAGAAAGGAGAGCAGCAGAATACGGACCCTGGACTTCAGAAAAGCAGACTTTGACTCCCTCAGGGAACTGGTGGGTAGGACCCCGGGGAGAAAAACATGAGGGGGAAAGGAGTCCAGGAGAGCTGGCTGCATTTTAAAGAATCCTTATTGAGGTTGCAGGAACAAACCATCCCGATGTGTAGAAAGAATCGTAAATATGGCAGGCAACCAGCTTGGCTTAACAGTGAAATCCTTGTTGATCTTAAACACAAAAAAGAAGCTTACAAGAAGTGGAACATTGGACAAATGACCAGGGAGAAGTATAAAAATATTGCTCAGGCATGCAGGTGTGAAATCAGAAAGGCCAAATCACACTTGGGCCTTGGCTACACTTACAGATGTACAGCACTGTGAGTTAAACCCGCCTTCGTACAGCTGAGTAGGGAAAGCGCTGCAGTCTGTCCGCACTGACAGCGCATTGTTGTGGCCACATTTGCAGCATTTGCAGCTGCATTGGGAGTGGTGCATTGTGGGCAGCTATCCCAGCATTCAAGTGGCTGCAACATGCTTTTCAAATGGGGGCGGGCAGGTGTAATGGTCTCAAGTTACAGTGGGGGAGGTTTAGGTTGGATGTTAGAAAAAACTTTTTCACTAGGAGGGTGGTGAAGCACTGGAATGGGTTACCTAGGGAGGTGGTTGAATCTCCTTCCTTAGAGGTGTTCAAAGTCAAGCTTGACAAAGCCCTGGCTGAGATGATTTAGTTGGGGATTGGTCCTGCTTTTAGCGGGGGTTAGACTAGATGACCTCCTCAGGTCCCTTCCAACCCTGATATTCTATGTAATGAAGATATCACAGTGTTTTTACTATGTTGTATAAACTAAATAGTAGGTAAGTTTTGCTATCTTAATGGTGACCTCTGCAGGTCTTTGGTCATAATGTATAACATACCTATTAACGTGCTTACCTCTTTTCCTATTCCTTATGCGAGGGGCAAAGTGTGGATGGGTCTTGTGAATATTTTACTGATCTTTTGCTTGTGACTTAGCTTCAGGCTTTACATGAGGCCTAGGAGGGCAGCTGCATAAAAAAGGACATAAATTTTAAGTTACTTTGAACAATTCCATCACATGTCTAATGATTTATGGAAAATGTGGACACATTCATCTAAAGTTGTAAGGTAATCAAGAAAATGCCACCTTAGCAGCACTGTAAGATCACATCACTAGATGGGAATTCTGAGAGTTCTAGAACACAGGATGAATGTAGGTACTAGTTGGTAGTGAAGCACCATAGGGTAACATGCCAGTCTTCAGATGTGAACAGACAATATGATCTCTGGCCCAAAGAGCCTACAACCTAAAAGCCAAATCCTGTAGTCCTTACAAGGCCTTTTATTCAGGCAAAACATTTAAGCCATTGGTTTCAATGAGCATTTTCCCTGGGTAAGGACTACAGTATTTTGGCCTAGAGTGTGACTATAGTGACCTATTCATTCTCAGATGGTGGTGGTTGGAGTGAGTATTTGTACCGTTCCTTTAAACGTATCAGGAGTGGCTCTGAAGAAAAATCTATGGAGCAGAGATACTATTGAACAGAGAGATACACAGATGCAGTAAGTTTAGAGATAATCCTGTTTTCCGTATTTCTAATTCATTTTTGAAGAAAACACCTCTTTCTGTGTTGCTTTACGGGCCCTCTCAGAGGTCCTGAGAGGCCCAGGCCACTTCCAGCTTTTGAGGCCCCAAGCCATAATACAAATAAAAAATGACAGCACATGAAAACAAAATAAGGCGCCAAAAAAAGTGAGACACAAATTGAATATTTTTTTATTTAACAGATGCTTTTCTAGCCTTTTTCTGTGCAAATGCACTAATTATTGAGGAAAAATCTAGCTTTCATGCAATGTTGCAGTTGACATTAAGCATGGTGAGCCCATTCAAATGCTCTTTTCCCATAGTTGAACAGTGATAGTTCTTTACCTGCTTCAACACATTGAAGGTGCATTCACCTGAAGCCACTGATGCAGGCAAATGGACAAAAATACGCAATGCAATTGTGATATTAGGAAACACCTGAGAGAGTCCAAGTTCGAGTATTTCATGTAGCAATTCCTTTGGCTTGCAATCCAATTTAAAGTTTGTGGAATATACTTGTTTGAGGAAGATGACCTCGTCACTGAGATCTTTTGAGATTTCTTTGTTGTACTGTTGCTGAAATTGTTCAACTGCAGAAAGTAGATCTTCATTACTCAGTCTGTTGACCTGTCAAAGAAACCCAAAAAGGGTACAAATTAGTCAGAGTGACTCAAATCGACATGTAAGACCTGATTGAATAGAGTCAATGATAACAAGGAAGACATTGACTCTATAATGCTGCTCGGCATTGGATTCAGTAGGTAAGTTGCGAATGGTGGAGAACTCAGATGAAATGCCAATATTCTGTGCTACTAATTTGGACTCAGTCAGGATTGCGTTGCATTGTTCATGAATCTGAATGTCATTGTTAAGACTTTCAGTGTTATCCCTCTCAACATCAAGTGTAGCATTGCGTGCTTCAATTACCAGATTAGTTTGGTGAATCATTGTAAGTAGCTTCATCCACAAAGATGACATTGGAATGTGTACAAATTTGGACATGTGCTTCTGAATAGACTGATGTTCAGTTCGAGCCTGTGCAGTGAGATTGAGAGATTCAAGCTCATTTAAAGCCTTTCTCACTGAATTCAGATGCTGCGCAACTGGTTGAACGCCATCAATCTGTGCAGACCATCTAGTTTTGGACATCCCATGCAGTGAAGCAGGAAGATATTGCTTCAGAATTTCCCACCTTTGTGGACTGCTACTGAAGAGATTGTACATTTGCTGATCGGTTCCAAAGTAAGTAATTGCCTCCTTGCATGATTCAGCACAGTCAACACCTACAAGGTTTAGTGTGTGGTTTCCAGAGCTGGAGAAAATACAGTTTGAATTATGCTCAAGCAGAACTGCTTGTACACCTTTGTACTTCCCAGCCATATTAGATCCGTTGTCATAGGCTTGACCAGTGCAGACTTGAAAATCTAACTTTAAAACCTTCTAGAATTGCTAGTACTCGAGCAGCAATTTCTTTTCCAGTTTTTCTCGTGAAATTATCAAACAAAATAAACCTTTCTTTCATTGAAAATTTTAAGCTGTCTACAATCTTAACATATCAAATAACCATAGTAGTCTGTTCCTTGTGAGAACAAGCTGGAGTGGCATCAACGATTGAAAAATACTTGGCATTTCAAATCTCATCAAGAATTTGTTGTTTGTACGAATGACCCACATAGCTCAATAAACTCATTTTGTATGTGTGTGGAGAGATAATGGACTTGCATGCACTTTTGACTCTCTTGCAGTTCTCGAACACATTTAATGTGCTCTGATAAAAGTGGGTCATATTTGCTGAGGAGCTCAACTATGCCTAGAAAGTTTCCATTTGCACGATCACCAATACGTTGACTGGAACCAAAGAAAGCCAATCCCTGCTCAGAAAGAAAAAGAATGACATCCAGGATGCACTCAAGAAGTTTTTTCCAGTTATTAGTTTCTGTAGATAGTTCAGTCAAAAGTAAATTCTCAACTGAACTTTCAGCTGATGCTGCCCTACTGGCTGATTTCCATGCAACATAGTTTTCTTTGTGTGATGTTGAACTCTCATGTGATGGTATTTGGTCTGTCAACTTTCTCCAACCTCTGTTGATGCTCCATCCTGATGGATCAGAGAGAACTGATGCATTTGCAGCACTTTTGTTCAAAATGAAGCAGGATGCACAGTACAGAGATTGTTTCCAGCATAACCAGTTTCTTGTGTAGGTCTCACCATTTGGAAGAGTTTTTGTCAGCAGATGCGTAGGGAAAGCATGATTATCAGCATCATTTGGGCAGCATTGCTCTTGTCAATAATTCCAATGTCAGTCACAGTCAAACCTGTAGTACTCATGAATTGCTCTTGCTGCATAAGATCTACATCTTCCTGTTGCTGTTGAGTTTCTTGATGGAACACAGGATCTTCTGCTGCATCTGTTACTGTTGGCACATCTCCTTCTTTACTACTATCCTCATGTTCAGGTATTGGCGTTGAAATATCACCTGTTGCAATTGCGGAGTTTTTATTATCTGTAGTATTGTTTGTTGGCTAAGGTGTGTTTTCCAGTGGTTTAAGAAATAAAGTTATTGGCTTTGAGCTCTTAGCTGCAGCTTCACTCAGTTGTTTTCGCCATCTCTTGCTTGCACCACTTTCAAATCTCCTCTTCAAAGTGATTTATCTGGTCAATATGTAGCCTATCCACACTTGAAATATTCTGCTATAAATAAGTAGCTTATCTACACTTGAAATCTTCTACTGTAAACATGTACACGAATGCTGAATGGTACACAAGTGCTGAAAAGACTTAAAATGAAGTAATACTAATTAAGAACACAAAATGAAACAGTCAGGTTATTATCCTTATCACTGAATCAAAACTCAAGCATATAATATAACAGGCTGAGCTGAAGACAAAGGGATGACATATATATAGTAAACACAGACACGGATACAGACAGAGGGTTAATGTCCAAAAATTTCAAACATGTGTCCTCACAAAATTCACTGTACAAGATTGTCCTCACAAATTTTCACCTTGAATCTGGGCCTATAGACTATGAAAGCCTGTGATGAAGGCCAAGCTACCAGGCTAGGGCTCAACCAACCAACCAGTCACCTCTTCTAGCTACCATATGAAGATAATAATGAGGAATTCTCACACATAAATAATTCATTCGTCAACTAAACGTAAAACTATAAAGACACTAAAATGTAACAATTCTCTGCCTTGCAACATGCACTTGATCCAGCACCAGCCATTACTAGTAGTTTGTTTATATAATCAGCTGATCTGAGAGGACACGTTCATCACGGTCTAATCTTGTGCCATCAGAGCCGATATATTTTTATTAATATTTATGAACATTTTAAACTCTTCAATATGACAAAATCTATATCAGCTAACAAAAAAATTATGTGTTTTACCAAATCACGTCTCTTATTTGCTTAAATTTGCAGCTCCAAGCCGAGAGAGTGTGTCACATTTTGGTCTGATATGGATGCGCATAAAAAGAAGTTGCAAAATTATCAAATGCCAAAAAATTAACAAGTGTTTAAATTTGAGGCCCCCTTTGAGCTTGAGGCCCAGGCCAAAGGGGGAGTTGTAAGAGCTGGTGAATCTGTCTCTCTCCAGATTCACAGACAGACATAAATTAGTTCATCCAGCCCAAATGAGTTGTTGATGATGCATTCTAGGGACACATGGGGAAACGTATTCCTATGCAACATGGTCCCCATGAAGCAGAATGAGCAGGATGATTCTATTGTGTATTGCATGAAAAGAGATACCTTTAATTTTTAAAGGAAAAAGAAAATGGAAGTAGTGCAACGTGGGTCTTAAAAGGACTAGAGAACCTTTGCTGAAAGGTTTTGTTGTATTTTTCCCAGTGTGACTGCTGTTCTGTGAGATGACCCATCTACATCCTGTGACTATCACTCCTAATTCTTTTATTACTGGACTAGATCAAGAGAATTGCATTTATAATTCAAACAACTGTTACACAAAGAAACTCCTATTGCAAGTGTTATGGACAGGCGAGCAGAAAGAATCAGGGCAAAAAGGGAGGCATAATTAAAAATTAGAAGTTGGGCTTCAGAAAAGAAGATTAAGGTATTAGACAGAGCCAAAAGCTGCAGTGGCTGCACAGGAGCACTTAATTTTCTTTCCGAGGGTAGGCTGCAAGCCCTGACTCCTAGACTCTTGATAATGTTTCTGTGATTGCAGTGTGAGTCAGTACAAAATGTCTCTCTGCTTTCTCCTGTTCAGCCTGGCATTATCACACCACAGTAATTACATTAGATTTTCACAAAATGAGACAAAATAAATATGGGTTTATTGCAGGCATCAATTTTTGAATAGGGGTAAAATGGCAATTGCTTGATTTTTGAAGCAATAATTTCAATGTCGGCTAGTCCTGTTTGTCTTTTCCCCTGGCTGGATAAATGAGACTTCTTATTTCTGCAGTGGTTACTCAGACAGAGGGAATAAGGGAGTTTACCTTTGAAAGGACAGCTGGATTTGGCCCTGTGAATTTTAAGAGTGTTCTTGTTTCCTCCTTTTATTTAGTATATGTAAAATATTAAAACTGATTTATTTCAGTTCTCCTTCTCCATAAGAAGGATCTTTGTGTCATGCTCTTTCTATCTCTACATGGCTGGCAATCTTGTGAACTAAGAATTTTTTGCTTTACATCAAGGTTCATGTTAGAAAAGCACAATTTAAAATAATCTTCAGTGCAATTGAGAACCACAGTTGGAAATGCGTGACTTTACCTTTCTCAATCCTCTCTGGGTATAGTCTACCACTAGCAACTGTACAGGAGTCAATGGGTTAGCTTGTGCCAACCCCTCCCCGCGTTGTCCACACTGAAACCCCCTGGAGCACATGTCTCAAATCAAGTAGAGGGTGAGCAAGCTAGCGCACCTGAGAGGTGTGGGTAAGTATGTGTGTTAGCTGTGGCACGGACCCATACCCATGCCAGTTTGCTGTGTGGACGGGGGCAATGTGCCGATCAATATCTGGGTGGGGAGTATACCGTCCTCCACAATTTCAGCCAAAGCAGCAGGAATATTTACCTCTACTGGGAAGTTTCACAGAGGCAAGAGCAAGTAGTATGCATACTCTTCCAGAGTCGTCTCACTCTCCTTTTAACCCCTTCTATCTTGACAGATGGCCTGGGTTTCATGCTGCTACTTCTGCATGCACACAGCTCTCAGTGACTGCGATGGGAGTTGCAGAACTGAAACAGCTGCAGAACTAGGCCTCCTGATTGCACACAGTAAGAAGAGGGATTGGAATCCTAGATTCCTGGTTTTCAGAGTGTTTTGAGAAATGACTGTATTAGAATGTTACTGTGGGTTTCCAACTTCTTGCTTGTTTCTTCAAGTGAGAAGACATTTATTTGTAAGTGTCAGCCCTGCAGACTTAATCTGCTATCTAAAGTACAGCTGTCTGGCTAGTGCGTTGCCACCGATATAAAAAGAACATGTAGACTGAATTCTACCTTCAATTATTTTTATTATTATTTGTATTTCAGTAGTGCCTAGTAGCCTGGTCATGGACCATGACCCCATTGTGCCAGGCGCTGTACAAACACAGAACAAAAAGATGGTCCCTGCTCCAGAGAGCTTTCAATCTAATTACAAGACAACAGGTGGAGACAGACAGATGGAGGAGTATAAAAAACCAGTGAGACAGTATAGGTCATCCTGATAGGCAGCGGTCTCAGTACAGTAAGATATAGTGACCTAACTGTTGTTTTTTTTGTGGACATCATGGAAAAGATCTTGAAGGAGGATAATGCCTTAGTTCTGCAGATGTTTACAGGGAGCTCATCCAAAGCATGAATGGCCGCGCTGGGGAAAGCACAAAGGTGCTTGTTTAAAAATTGAACAAGTGGCAGATGAAAGGTGATGACGTTGGCTTATCTGAGATGGGAGCTGACAGTTTGATAGTGAATAAAAGATGTCAGGTACGGTGGGGATAGGCCATTTTATCCCATAGTCTTCAATGCAGCTGTGCAGGTGTCAATGAAGGCAGCATTTGGCCCCCCCACTAGGAAATGAGTTAACAATTCTTTTGGTGATGCATGTACCAAGGCAGAAACTGGCTCCTCCCTTAGCTCCAAATGGCCAACAGGGATAGACCATAATAAAAACTTAATTTTCTGACACTTAATCAGTATGGCTGACTCTGGTGCACACAGGGATCAGATCTGTTGAGCAAGAAGCTGCTGCTGTGTGTAGTCAATGCTCAGAGAAGAGCTGGCCTCTTAATTGTGGCAGAATCATTATACAGTTATGGCTCAGTTATAATAACCTCTATGGTAGAGGAGGATGTGAGGTGCTCCACCCCAGAGGTGGCTTCTAGAGGAATTGTACTGTACACAGCTGCAATTGTACTGTACACAGCCACAGCCACATTACCTCCAGTAATGGAGGGGGAGTACAGCCTCTGCAGCAAGCTTAGAGCAGCCTCATTCCTTCCCTGCTCCCTTTGGGGAGTCAAGCCCTTGCAGTGGCACTAGCCACCAGTAGTCCTTGAGTTCATATTTGCTTCCTGCTCCTGTGCAGGGAGCACAAAGGGTGAGAGGAGAGAGGCTACTGTGCTTTCGTGACCTCCCCACCCCTCTGTGTCCCTTCAAAAGGCAAGTAGATAATGAAAGGTTCTGTGAAGACGAAGTATTGTCAGAACATGCATATTGGCAGTTGTAGCTTCCAAGTGGCAAAATGTATATTAAAAGGAGCAATTAACGCTAACAGTCTCACATTAAGAATGAGTGCATAATAAAGAAGCCTCAGCTTGAATTGCCACAGATCATCCCATGTCTAACGGTAAAGAGGAAGAAGGGTGGTACATGTGGGCAAAGGGATCAGCCAAGCTGCCTTTTAGTATCTCTTCCTGTCAATCCTGAAACTGATGACTCCAGCTCATGTACAGTGAGCTGTTTGTCAGTGTCGCAGCACCCCTTAGGCTCACATCCAGCAAAGAAGGCATTTGTGCCTGGTGAGGTGAAGACAGGTTCTCTGCAGTTCCCTTAGGGCCTAACTCTAACTTATACCTTATTATGCTCTCCTGTTACTTGATTTTCTTGATATACTTATCTCTTCTGGGCTTCTGGCATGTAAGTCACACCAGCTTACACTGCCTCAGAATTGCATCTGAATTTGTCCCTGAGCATCATCCTGAATCTGAGAGAAGAGATATATATATCGCCTCCAGTGTGGAAGGAACTAAGGGATTTTCAATCTCTTATTTACATACATAGCTGAATGTAATGATCTGTCTAATCATATCTAAAGTGCCCTTAACTGTAGTAGTCTTTGCTCTTGTGCAGTACTCAAGGATGTGTCACCTAAGTTGAAAGGTAATTACAGTTTAGGTTCTGGTCCTGAAGTCCTGGGCAAAACTCCTACTGAAGTCAATAGGAGTTTCGTCTGAGCCAGGATTGAATAAAACTTGAGGCTAGAGAGGCCTGGGTCATGAACTGATGTACCAGGTGTGTAGCTGGTAGGTTGGGGGGAAGGAATTCTTCCCAGCCCCCTGTGCAAAGGCAAGGAAAAAGCTATAGTAGTAGAACTACATAAGAACATAAGAACGGCCATGCTGGGTCAGACCAACTGTCCATCTAGCCAGTATCCTGTCTTCCGACAATGGTCAATGCCATGTGCCCCAGAGAGAATGAACAGAACAGGTAATCATCAAGTGATCCATTCCCAGTTTCTGGCAAACAGAGGCTAGGTACAGCATCCTGGCTAATAGACATTGATGGACCTATCCTCTATTAACTTATCTAGTTCTTTTTTGAACATTCTCTGGCAAAGAATTCCACAGACTGACTGTGTGTTGTGTGAAAAAACACTTCTTGTTTGTTTTCAACCTGCTGCCTATTAATTTCATTTGGTGACCCCTAGTTCTTGTGTTATGAAAAGGAGTAAATAACACTAGCTTGTTATAAGCAGTATATGCCCAATATTTTAAGAGAGGGGACACCCTGTATCATTTTCCAATTGATTTGATTAACTAGACAAATTAATCAACATTTTAGAATCTTTAAATCAAAACTCGATGTCTTTCTAAAAGGTGACAGGTTTCAGAGTGGTAGCCGTGTTAGTCTGTATCAGCGAAAATAACGAGGAGTCCTTGTGACACCTTACAGACTAACACATTTATTTGGGCAGACGCTTTCCTGGGTTAGAGCCCACTTCATCAGATGCATGCAGTGAAAATACAGGAGCAGGTATACATACATAAAAGGATGGGGGTTGCTTTACCAAGTATGAGGTCAGTCTAACAAGATAAATCAATTAACAGCAGGATACCAAGGGAGGAAAAATAACTTTTTTGTGTGTGTTCTAACCCCCGAAAGCTTATGCCCAAATAAATTTGTTAGTCTCTAAGGTGCCACAAGGACTCCTCGGTATTTTTTCTAAAAGGTATACGCCAGTTCAGCCACAAGTTTCTGGGCTTGATGGTGTTCACAAGATCTATGAATTTTGCTGCATCTATAATATTATATGAATATTAGCAGTGTTCTTCAGAGAATACTGCATGTAGGAGCTGGTTAAAAAGAATATTTTGTGATTTTTATTTTTTTTAAAGGATAACAAGTTTTTTGTTTTAAATTTTTGGGGTTTTTTTTGTTTTGTTTTGTTATTTTCAACAATTATTTTCAACAATTATTTTCAACTAAACGAAAAAATTTTAAAAACATTTTGAAAATTTTCATTTTGACGGAGAAAAAGATTTTCTCGCTTTTAAGCCTTTTTTTCCCTTAAAGAGGGAAAAATTGAGGAGGATTTTCCCCACCAAAAAGAAATAAACTTTTTTTTGAAAATTTTCATTCAACAATGTTGACCAAAATGAAAATTTTCCATAGAAATTTTCAATACGGTTGAAAAGCCATTTTTCAATGGAAAAACATTGACCAATTTTGGGGGGCTAGTTCTACTGCAGATATTGAGGTAACTGGCGAGTTATACCAGATGCTTTGAGGCCCCCTGCTGGAGGCCTCATGGTCCTACCATACCCTATCCCTGGAAAGAAGCAGTAAGGTTGGTCCTCCAGGCCTGCCTAGAAAGGCTGCAGGGAAACAGACTATCAGAGCGTAGCAGGCTGAGATAAAAGGAGCTGCAGGGCCTGAGCAGGTCAGTTGCTGGCTGGGACCAGAAGGGTGAGGAAAGCTGGAAGACACAGAAAGTCTCCAGGCAAAGAGGCCGGAGAGAGACCCTGCTCTCAAGCAGGGATAAGACAGAGAGAGCCCAAGGACTGTAACCCAAAGGCAGCGGTTCCCAAACTAGGTTCGCGGCTTGTTCAGGGTAAGCCCCTGGCAGGCTGTGAGACGCTTTGTTTATCTGAGCATCCACAGGTACGGCCGCCCACAGCTTCCAGTGGCCGCAGTTCACTGTTCCCAGCCAATTGAAGCTGCGGGAAGTGGTGGCCCGGCCTGCGCTGCTTCCTGCAGCTCCCATTGTCCAGAAACGGTGAACCGTGGCCACTGGGAACTGCGGGTGGCCATACCTGCGGACGCTCAGGTAAACAAAGCGTCTCGCAGCCCACCAGGGGCTTTACCCTGAAAAAGTCGTGAACCAAGTTTGGGAACCACTGCCCTAAGGCAATGGGTGAAGGTTATGGGACCGACTGGGAAGCAGACCAGGAAATGCAGCAGCAACTATTCAGGGAAGCAGTTTGTGGCTGCTGTATACAGGGTCCCTAGGTTGGCACCCAGAGTAGTGGGTGGGCCCAGGTTCCCCCAGCAGCCAGTGGGGAAGTGGCCTGAGTCCCAAAAAGGGGACACAATTCTTTACTAAAAGCCCAAGAAAGGGGCGGGAATTTAAACAGGCCCAGAGTTGGGGTGAAGACCCCAGTGAGGGCTGACCAAGCCCAGAAAACAGGGCTGAAGACCTTGGAGAGGGTCAGCCATTTGTTTAACCTTGTTACCCTGGAAGGGGTTCATTCATGCCCATTGACGGTGTGTGACTTTGCTGGAGGGCTGAGCCACTGAAGACCTGCCTAGAGAGATCAGCAGCCTATCGGGGCTCCAGGAGAAAAAGGAGACTGCAGCACTACACCCACGGGACAGGAGAAACTCATGAGATGTGAGTGTGCTCCATGACAGTAACATCATCTAGTTATCTAATGGAAAATTGGAAAATTAAGAATTACTGCTGTATAAGAAGAAGTGTTGGGGAATCCCTGTCGGAGTGTTTATGTATGTTTGTGTCCGTGTTTTGGGCCAGAACATGTTATCCTTACACATGCTAAACTGTACCTTACACCAGGACCAGTCCTGTGAGGCCAATGGGAATAGTGGCAGAATCAGATATTATTGAGTGAGAGAAAGAGTATTGCATCATACTATGGTAGAGGAAAAGACTCTCTTACTTTGAAACTTGTTTGCATTTCACTGGGGAAAATGACATTTGTTAGACTGAATGGAATCAAAATGGTCCTCAGGACTGCTTTCAAGATAAACCAGTGAAATTAGGTGAGGAGCTACACCTCAATATGTATTACCTGATAAGCAGTTTTATGTTTTTGTAGCTAAGAAACTTTTTATATATTCTTAGAAGAAAGAAACAGACTGACTTTGAACTGAGTGGATTCAATGACGAAACACACAATACTATTTCTTTAGAACATTTCCCCCCCTTTTCTCTCCTACTGGGATACCGAGGAGAGAAACTTGTTTGTTCCAAAAAAGTCATGGGGGAAGCACTTGACTCATTCCATTACAAATGGCAATTGAGAATTAGCCAAGAGTCTGCCATGCTCACTACCAGTTTGCAAAAAATACAAGCAACAAAGTAATTTGTAACACACAAAGGGCCAGATCCTGAGGTTCTTATTCTGTCTGGTTTTAGAAGGACCTCAGACTGGGCCTAACACTTGTTTACCTTTGCTAAAGCATAATTTGTATACATAAAGTGGCTTATTACAAGCACAATGTGAGGAGGAAAATGTTAATTTGTTGTGTTTGTTTAGGAAATGGTGAAATAATAGAATAGTGTAATTCCTGAGGTTACTCTGTGCCCCAAACGTATAGGATGACAGTAGCATGGCCGGTGTACCACAGCTTCAGCAGTGTTTCAGCAGTGAGGTATCGTAGGCCCCTAGTAGCCACTCAGACATATAGGCTCCAGAGGTAATCCCGGCAATTACAGGCCGCTAAGCCTGACCTCAGTACCAGGCAAACTTGTTGAAACTATAGTAAAGACCAAAATTGTCCGACGCATCGATGAACATAACTTGTTGGGGAAGAGTTAACATGGTTTTTGTAAAGGGAAATCATGCAGCATCAATCTACTAGAATTCTTTGAGGGGGTCAACAAGCATGTGGACAAGGGGGATCCAGTGGATATAGTGTACTTAGATTTTCAGAAAGCCTTTGACAAGGTCCCTCACCAAAGGCTCTTAAGCAAAGTAAGCTGTCATGGAATAAGAGGGAATATCCTCTTATGGATTGGTGACTGGTTAAAAGATAGGAAACAAAAGGTAGGAATAAATGGTCAGTTTTCAGAATAGAGAGAGGTAAATAGTGGTGGCCCCCAGGGGTCTGTACTGGGACCTGTACATAAATGATCTGGAAAAAGGGGTAAACAGTAAGGTTTTTGTTGCCCAGTCAGACAGTTTTGAGAGATCCTTTTGTAGCTCTTCACAGTCTGCCTGCAAAATTGCAGATGATACAAAACTACTCAAGATAAGTCCCAGGCAGACTGTGAAGAGCTACAAAAGGATCTCTCAGAACTGGGTGATTGGGCAACAACATGGCAGATGCAATTCACTGTTGATAAATGCAAAGTAATGCACACAATTGGAAAACATAATCTCAACTATACATATAAAATGATGGGGTCTGAATTAGCTGTTACCACTCAAGAAAGAGATCTTGACGTCACTGTGGATAGTTCTCTGAAAACATCCACTCAATATGCAGTGGCAGTCAAAAAAGCGAACAGAATGTTGGGCGTCATTAAGAAAGGGATAGATAATAAGACAGAAGATATCATATTGCCTCTATATAAATCCATGGTACGCTCACATCTTGAATACTGCATGCAGATGTGGTCGCCCCATCTCAAAAAAGATATATTGGACTTGGAAAAGGTTCAGAAAAGTGCAACAAAAATTATTAGGGGTATAGAACGGCTTCCGTATGAGGAGAGATCAGTAAGACTGGGACTATAAGACTGGGACTGTTCAGCTTGGAAAAATGACGACTAAGAGGGGGATATGATAGAGGTGTATAAAATCATGACTGGTATGGAGAAAGTAAATAAGGAAGTGTTATTTGCTTCTTCTCATAACACAAGAACTAGGGGTCACCAAATGAAATTAATAGGCAACAGGTTTAAAACAAACAAAAGGAAGTATTTCTTCACACAACGAACAGTAAACCTGTGGAACTCTTTGACAGAGGATGTTGTGAAGGCCAAGACTATAACAGGGTTCAGAAAAGAACTAGATACATTCATGGAGGATAGGTTCATCAATGGCTATTAGCCAGGATGAGCAGGGATGGTGTCCTTAGCCTCTGTTTGCCAGAAGCTGGGAATGAGCAACAGGAAAAGGATCACTTGACAATTACCTATTCTGTTCATTCCCTCTGGGGCACCTGACGTTGGCCACTGTTGGAAGACGGGATACTGGGCTAGGTGGACCTTTGGCCTGACCCAGTATGGCCATTCTTAAGTTCTTATGTTATGTTTTTATGGCTAAGGGAAGGTTTTTACTTGGGCTGGCAGGAAAGGAGGAAAGGTTGCAAATACACTAGGTACGGAGGCTTAAACTGTTACAGTTCAAATGAGCAATAGCAGTTCCTGTTTGAGTCCCTGGGGCAGTCCAGCTGAGAGTCCGGGCTTTTTAGGCCTAGTTCCTGGGGCACCCTCTCCTGTCCAGTCTATTCAAGCAAATAAGCATTTGTGGAGTTTCCAAGCCAGGCTCAGTTAGTGTCTCTCATTGGGGCCCCACTACCCAGCTTCCCTGTCCAGTTGCTGCTGCTCCCCCAGAAGTCCCACACAGAGCTGCAGCTGTGATATCCAACAATCACAGCCAGTTCCACATGCGGCTCTGTCCACGGTTGCTGGGGCGTCTCTCCAGGAACTATCCCTGCTGCCATGTGGCTCCCGCTCCCGAACAGAACACAGTCACTCCCTGGTTCAGGACCATTCCCCTGGCCAGGTGAAGGGGAATTGCAGTGGGGAGGGGCCTGATGGGAAATGTAGGATCTGCTTAGTGGGAGGAAGGGGATGTCTGGGGGAGAGTGGGAATGGAGCTGATGAGAATTGAAGTCCCCTGGTTTGCAATCCATCACAATAATTTGAAGGTCTCTAGAATCTTCCATGAAAGGGTCTATGTGCATTTACAAACATTAATGAACTAAGCTTCACTAAATCCTGTTAAATTGGGAAGTATCATTAACTGTCCATGTTTGACAGATGAGGAAATTGAGGCACAGAGATGAAGTGACGTGCCCAGCGACATACAACATGTCAGAGGCAGAGGTGGGTGTAGACTACAAGTCGTTTGGCTCGCTAGCATAGTGTCCTATCCATTACTAGAGCATGATTCCCTGACTATTCTATAGTCTTTTTAACAGCTGAACAAATTCATCAAACAACTCCTCATTCTGCATTCTGAGGAGAAATGACACCCCCCCCACACACACAGCTACTGAGTTAAATGTAGAAAAAGTTCAAGTATTAATGTGACTTTCACAGAGTGAATTGTTAATCGTTGAGTAAATCCAACTACGAAGGGTTTGCTGAGCTGAAAGGTTATCTGTCAGTTTACTTGCATGTACTTTCAAAGTAGAATGCAGTAAAACTTTTTTTCTAGAGCTGACGCAATTATTGGGAAAATGGGGATCAAGCTGTATAGATCCAGAAGACACAAGTTAGAATGAATTGATGGTTGTGGAGGGATTGATTGCTAGAGCCTAGATGTACCACCCCGTTGCTTCACTTTAGAAGTAAATGAATAAATACAAGTGCTACAGTGTCATCTTTGATTCCCATCCACCGTCTCATCAATTACAATAGGACGATAGAAGTATTTTCCATTCTTCATTTGGTTTCTGTGGTCTAATATTCTAATAAGTATTTGACCACAATCCCTTGGGCATGCACTTGAAAAGCTGGATGTGCCCTTCACTAGGGTTGCTGTTGCTAGCTACCTTCATTATATTTAGCATGCCAGCTGAAACAAGATGTAGCAGGGTGTAGTGCTGCGGTGCACCTGCAGCTACTGGGAGCCACTAATGAGAGTTGAGTAAATATCACTCAATGGGCGAGGCACTGGGGCCAGTGGCTGAGGCAGAATCAGCTTCATCAGGTTTGGTGGTGATGCCTGGAGTCTCCCTCAGTCCCCTTGTGTTGGACTCAGCAGCCGCCATTCCTTGGCAGGTAACTCTATTTTGTTTTCTTGCTCTCAGCTGGAGTTTTGTTGGAGAAGAAACTTTGGGCTGGAACCCCCAGAGGCCCTGTGCATTGTGCATACCACGTGAAAAATTTCTGGGTGCCCCCAGAAATAGCCCCACAGTTGTGAGTTTAGGAGATAAGGAGGGTGGTATTAGTGGCAGTGAAAGAAAAGGAGATGGTTTAGAAGGAAAAATAAGGAACTCAGTTTTAGCCATGTTTGATTTGGAGATGAAGTTGGACAACCAGATTTTGGAAGGTCAGAAAGAGATGAACTGGGGAGGGGGGGATTCCAGATCAGAAACTTGGTCTCTGTAAGTGTAAATGAGAAAATTAAAGACCTTGAAGCAAGGTTAGGATTCAGCTGTGACATCGTTTTTCATCATCCTCTACCTCCATTCTATTCTTCACTGCCTGGGGACATCTCTTACTATCTGAGTCAAGAACTTATACACTGCCTAATGGTGGTAAAGGAGGAAAGCAGTGGTAAAAACGAGGCATCAGCACAGCTTGTCATAGTGCTGCTGCTGAAGGTGAATCTGTAGCGGTGAAAAATAATATACAGTTTTCTAAATGAAACTTTGAAACATGCACATGTGATCCACAGCTTCATATATATGTCTCCATCTAGGGGCTGATCCACAGAGGTTCAGAAGTCTGATCCTGCTGCAGTTACACGTTGTAGCCCTTTACCTCGAGTAGCAAAGGTTCATGGTTTTAGTGCTGAAGGTTTCAGGTTCGCCTCCTGCTGTAGTCCTGGGTAGGGTTGCCTACAGAGAGCCCACCCAGAATCTTTCCCATGAGCCTGTACAGTGCTGCTTTTAAAACATTTTTATTGGACTATTATGAGTTCTTGCTTGACTGCGGAACCATTGTTGTGATTTCAAGCCTGTAATCAGAGGAGATCAATAATTGGCATTGCAGCAAGTGATTTCATTTCTATGGAAATGAGTTCATTAGCTTTTCCTCAAACATCAGTCAACTCATGCATTTATAATTTAAAAAACACCTCATGAACAAGCCTAAATAATGAGGGGAGAGTGTTAGGTGGCAGTTATTACTTACTGCTTTATGAATCTGACAGAATGGTCTAGACCTTAATTATCAAACTTGGAAGCCTAAAATCAGGCTACAAAATCCATATTAAGCACCTAAATAAGTGGCCTGATTTTCAAAGGTGCTGAGCACTTACAGATCCCATTGAATTCACATGCAATATAAAGGTCACAGCATCACTGAAGTCATCTGGAGCTGGGGGAGGTCGGAATCTTTCTTATTCAGGCAGGCCACCTAATTAGATGCCTACCTACGGATGTAGGTACCTAACTTTAGGCACCCATGTTTGACTATTTTTTCCTTATCTTTATTAGTGATAGTTGTTGCCAGTCAATATTCATAAATTGTCAAGAGTCACCACACAGTGTTATGTGAGAAACCATAGTTTTCCCAATAGTTTTATAGGAATTCATGGTGGTATCTCACTTTTTAATGGCAACTACTATGCAAAAAAGTGAGCAAAACAAGAAATCACCGAGACACTGAAGCCCAAAGTTTCAAGGACCTCTGTGCCCAGTTTAAATACACCAACCACTGATACATGTGCAACTGGGGTAGTGTGTGTCCTTCAGGGATTTGCACACCTAAGTCATGGGCACATCATAGAAAATTTGACCCTGAAACTGCTGGGGTAAAATTTCTTCTCATTGTGAGTCACTTCAAGACTACTTTGCCCATAATGAATAAATCTGACTTAAGTGTCATGAAAACATTACTGGTTTAAATTCAGGAGCTTCCCACTTTTGTTAATAATGGGCCCAAACCCCCTTTGACATCAATGGGAATATTTCCAGAGTAAGATCTGAGTAGAAATTGAATAAGGACTTCAGGATTTAGCCCACTCAGGATTTGTGTGTTTAGTCAATTAGAGAATTGTGTAGTTGCCTCAAGGTTCAGATCACTGACTAAACATGTCTAGAAGTCACTGCATTACTTCTATCGGGCCCAATCAATCACTCATTTAAACTGCAATAGCACCTTTCTTGAGAACATCTGATCACTTTCCAGAGGCAAATCCAACTGGAATAAAATAGCATGTTCTAAAAAGGGACTGCTAAATAAAATCTTCAGGCTTGATTTAAATGCTGCTAACTGATGCATGGAACTTCATCTGTGCAGGAAGTGAGTTTCATAGGTGAGGAGCATTGTGTAACTGCACATACTGATGTCTTTCAAGATTCTCTGAGAAGTGGGGAGAGACAGGTGTGGGGAAAGGGTATTTTGTACTTTTCCAGCCAGGTTAAAATCTTCTGTATATAGTGGAGTGTGATCATGCAGGGTCTGCATGACACTCTAAAATGTATCCATTGTTTCACTGGAAGCCAGGGAAACTCTTTCAGCATAGGGATGATGCACTCCAAGGTGCTTTTTTCAGGAAGTCTGGAGGCAACTTTCTCTCTTAGATGAAAATGACAGAGGCAAGTAGAAAGGAAAGCCTTCCATCATCCAAGAACTTCAGTTGTCCAGCCAGGGTATGTCCAATATAAGTGTCACATCATTTCAGTGGAAGCAATTTCTGGAAGAACACCAATTTTATCATAAAAATCATAGAAATGAAGAGCAGGAAGGGACCTTGAAGTCCTCAAGTCCAGCTCCCTGAGCTGTGGCAGGACCAAGTAAACCTAGACCATCCCTGCCAGGTGTTTGTCCAACCTGTTTTTAAAAACCTCTGGTGATGGGGATTTCACAGCTTTCCTTGGAAGCCTATTCCAGAGCTAAACTACCCTTTGTGACAAAGCTCTGTCCTTGCCTCCGTGGGTCCTGCATTTCCTGGCGGATTTTGCTAGCCTCAGACACTCACTGTGACCCTCCACGTAACTCTTCTCTCTCTAGAGACAAGGGTCACAATCTACTGAGCCAATTTCATCATAAGCCAGCAAGGGAGGTGAGGAGAAGTTATCCTTCCTTGCACAGTCTCTGTTGTCTCCCAGTCTCAGTGATTAATCAGGGGGCAAAGCGGGGGGGGGAGCCCGGGCCTACCCTCTGCTCCAGCCCAGGGACCCTAATAGTATCAGCTATGGTAGCTGACCTGGAGCAGCTGCCATTTCACTTATCCTGGTACCAGGATCTATAGCCATCTGGCCTTGCCCCGTCACATATCCCCCCCTCTGCTCAACACCATAGAGTTGGGCAACTTGGGACGTCAGGCAGTATGCTCATGACAGACCATCAGCATTGCCATGGTGGCATCCAGCCCTGTGCCATATGCGGAACTGGAATAGTTGGAGGGGTAAGAACCACCTGGCGACCCTTGCATTCTTTTCCTTATTCTGCTGCATCCACTGGAGGGGTGCATGGTCCGTCACAAGAGTCAATCGCTGGCCTAAGAGGTAATAACGCAGTGTCTCCATAACCCATTTGACAGCAAGGCATTCTCTCTTGACTACTGCATATTTCTGTTCTCTTGGGAGAAGCTTTCTGCTTAGGTAGAGGATCGGGTGTTCCTCTTCTCCCACCATTTGCAACAGAACTGCCCCCAACCCCACCTCGGAAGCATCTGTTTGTAAAATAAATTCCCTGTTAAAGTCCAGGGCTATAAGTACGGGGAGCCGTCCGAAGGTCTGTGAATGCCCCCTCTGCTGCGTCGGTCCACTTTACCATGGCTGGACCTCGGGCCTTCACCAGGTACGTTAGAGGACTTGCCCTAGAGGCAAAGTGGGGAATAAACCGTCGGTAGTAGCCTACCATGCCTAGGAACGCACGGACCTGCTTCTTTTGGGTCGGCCGGGGCCAGTACTGCCTCAATTTTCTCCAAGTGGGTTCCCCTGTTTGGCATATGGATGATGACATCACCTAGGTATGCAGCTGCATAACTAGTATGGGGGCGCAGCAGCTTATTCATGAGGCACTGGAATGTGGCTGGGGCCCCATGTAGCCCAAAAGGGAGGACGGTGTACTGGAATAGCCCATCCGGGGTGGAGAATGCGGTCTTTTCTTTAGCTTCTTTGGTCAGAGGAATCTGCCAGTACCCTTTTGTCAGATCTAGTGTAGTCAAGAATCAGGCACTACCCAGCCGGTCAAACAGTTAGTCGATGCGTGGTATGGGGTATGTATCAAACTGGGATATTTCATTCAGTCGGCGAAAGTCATTTCAGAATCTCATGGTACTGTCAGGTTTAGGCACTAGAACAAATGGCCTGGACCACTGACTGTAAGATTCTTCAATAACCCCTAATTCTAACATTTTCTTTACTTCGGCCTTGATTTCTTCTCTTTTGGCTGCTGGGATTTGGTAGGGTCTCAGTGTTACCTGGGCTCCGGGGATCGTGCGGATATGGTGATAGGTTTCAGTCGCCCGCCCTAGTTTTATAGAGAACACATCTTGGTTGCGATTAATCATGTCGGCTGCCTCGATCTTTTGGATCGGCGTCAAGTCGGATGATGTCCTCACTTGCTTGTGTAAGTTATCCTCCTGGGGAAGGGTCTCCTGCATTACTAAGCATGCCTCTCGATCATGCCAAGATTTTAGAAGATTGATGTGGTAACTTTGCTCCGATTTCCGGCAGCCTGGCTGCCACACCTTATGGTTCACCTCTCCCACGGCTTCGATTACTTCATAGGGTCCCTGCCACTGGGCCAACAGTTTACTTTCTGCTGTGGGCACCAGTACCATCACCCGATCCCCTGGTTGGAACCGTCAAAGCTTTGCTTGGTGGTTATAATGGGTTCGTTGGGTCTCCTGTGCTCTCTCCAAGTGTTCCTGTACAATGGGTGTAACTCGGGCTATCCGATCTCTCATCTGCAGTACATGCTCAACTATGTTCCTTCTGGGATTTGGCTCCTCTTCCCAGGCTTCTTTGGCTATATCCAATATATCCCGAGGGTGGCGCCCATATAGTAGTTCGAATGGAGAGAAACCCGTGGAGGCTTGCGGAACCTCGCGGATGGCGAACATGAGGTAAGGCAATAGGGTATCCCAATCTTTCCCATCCCGGCTCACCACTTTCCTGATCATGGCCTTGAGGGTCCTATTGAAACTTTCCACAAGGCCATCTGTTTGCGGGTGGTATATAGAGGTCCGTAGGGCTTGTACATGGAGCAATGAACAGAGATCTTTCATCAACTTGGACACGAAAGGTGTCCCTTGATCAGTCAGTATCTCCTTGGGTAGCCCAACCCGGGCAAAGATCTGTACTAGCTCCTTAGTGATTGTCTTGGAAGCTGTGTTGCATAGGGGAACAGCTTCCGGGTACCGGGTTGCATAGTCCAGTACAACAAGCACATGTTGGTGGCCCCGAGTTGTCTTCTCTAGGTGCCCTACCAGATCCATGGCTATCTGTTCGAAAGGAACCTCTATTATTGGAAGAGGTATCAAAGGAGCCCGCAAGTGTGGGCGAGGGCTATGTAACTGACATTCCGTACAAGAGGTGCAGTATCGCCGGACATCTTCATGTACTCCTGGCCAGAAGAACCTCCGCAGGATCCGTGCCTGGGTTTTCTCTACTCCTAGGTGTCCTCCAGACAGGTGACTGTGGGTGAGACTCAATATGGCTTTTTGATGTTTTCGTGGCACCAGAAGTTGTTGTATCTCTTGCTCCTGTATTTGCACCACATGGTACAGGAGATCTTTCTTCACTATAAAATAAGGTCCGGGACCCTGGACCTTCCCATCCACAGGTATCCCATCGATCTCGGCCACCTCTTTCCTGGCATTATCATATCTGGGGTCTTCCACCTGGTCCCACCCAAAAGTCTCTCTCCCAGGACTAATCTGCCCAACCTCCCAGGGGCTGGCTTCTGCATCTTCCAATGGCTTGCCGCCGTCATGGCTGGGGGCAGCCTCTTGCTCACCTTCTGTGGTGGAAGTTTCTCTGTTGGCTGCTCGTGTCCATCTGCCTACTAGGGAGGTCTTCTGGCCCTGGCTCAGGATCCGGGTTCCCAGGGCCTTTGTGGCCTTCCTCTCTTTTTTTGTCTTCCGGTCTTTCGGGGGGCTGAGAACAGATCCTGAGAAATCTCAGCGAACATCGGGGGTTGACATTCCCCCGGTGATGAGTCGCTGTCCTCAGGGTCCCCACCTCCCTCCAGCCTCTTCGAGGGGAGTAAATTATCAAACCCTGGATAGTTCCTCCAATGACTACAGGATATGGGAGTTTAGGAACTATGTCCACGGTCACCTTGATGGGGTTTCCCTGAACCTCTATCTCCACTGGGATGATGGGGTAATGGCTCACGGCCCCATGCACGCATGTCACTTCTACGCGTTTGGCTTGTAGCAGCTGCCTGCTTTTTACCAGCTTACCCAATAGGAGGGTGATAGCACTCCCAGAGTCCACAAGCGCTGTAGTCTCTGCTCCATTTATCCTCACTGGCCTGGTGTAATTATGCGGGGCTAATGCGACCCCCTGCGAGGTGGATAAGGGAGCATGGGATCTCCCAATCCCCCAAGTTACATTGCATAGGCTCCTCGGTGCTGGGACACTGTGCTGCTATGTGTCCCCACTCCCCACATGCATAACATCTATAATTGCTTTTAATTACTCCCCTATCCCGGGGGCTAGGGGGTTTAGTCTCGGGGTTCCCCCCACTCAGGCCAATCCCTTCCTTCTGGGGTCCCCACTGGTTTTTGGCCCCCCCTTCCACCTAGGACTCCCTGGGGGTTTGGCTGCCCAAACTTCCAGGGTTGGGGTCGGGTGCTTGCTTCGAAAGGGGCCTTCCTTGGGTAGTTGGGTCAGTTTCCTGGCTGTCATCTGCCTTTCTACCAGCGTGATCATCTCATCGTACGTGGACAGATCATTCTGGCCTACCCATTTGCTGAGATCTGGCGGCAGTCCCTGCATGTAATGGTTTACGACCAGGGTCTACAAAATCTCCTCCAGCCTACACACCTTGGGCTGTAACCATTTCAGCCCGAGGTGTATGAGGTCGAATAGCTGGGACCTCGGGTGTTTGTTCTCCTGGTGTTTCTACTCATGGAACCTCTGGGCCCTTACCGCTGCCGTTACCCCTGATCGTGCTAGGATCTCTGCCTTCAGATGGATATAGTCAGTGGCATCCATGGCAGGCAAGTCAAAGTAGGCCTTTTGGGCCTCTCCACAGAAAAAAGGGGCGAGAATGCTGGCCCACTGCTCCTGGGGCCACGCCTCACGCTGAGCAGTCCTTTCGAATGAGAGAAGATATGCCTCTAACTCATCTCCTGACGTCATCTTTGGCAGACAACCAGTAGCCCTCAGGGTTCGCGTCCCGTCGGATCCCCCGGGCCGGGTGGTGAGGATCTTCAGCTGGTCCACCACCTCTCTCAAGAGGGCATGATCTTGGGTCACCTGGCTCATCAATAATTGGTTTCCTGCTGTAGCCGCATAGACTCCTGTTGTGCCATTGCCTGAACCCAGGTGGCCTCCTGCTGGGCTGCTGTGGCTTGTACTAGAGCTCTTACCACCTCCTCCATTGTGGTACAAAGCAAACAAACAAACCAAAACAAAAAAAAAATCCAAAACCCCAGTGCACTTTTTTTTTAAAAAAACCTCTTTCTTCCGCCATGCTGTGAACGAAATCCCACTGTTAACACCAGTTATGACAAAGCTCTGTCCTTGCCTCCGTGGGTCCCACGTTTCCTGGCGGATTTCGCTAGCCTCAGAGGCTCACTGTGACCCTCCACGTAACCCTTCTCTCTCTAGAGACAAGGGTCACAGTCTACTGAGCCATTTTCATCATAAGCCAGCGAGGGAGGTGAGGGGAAGTTATCTTTCCTTGCACAGTCTCTGTTGTCTCCCAGTCTCAGTGATTAATCAAGGGGCAAAGGGGGGGGCCCAGGCCCACCCTCTACTCCGGGCTCCAGCCCAGGGACCCTAATAGTATCAGCTATGGTAGCTGACCTTTTAGAAACATGACATGTACAATTCCCTGGGCTACTTCCCCCACAGCAGCCCTCACTTCCTCAAGCTCCACTTCACCCTTACCTCAGGGCCTCCTTCCTTGTGCCTGATATGGTGTGTACTACTCAGTCTCTCCAACAGCGCAACTTCCTCCCACAGCTCCTGACATGCACACCCAACTGACTAACTGGGAGGCTTTTAGCTAGTTTCAGCCAGCCCCTGATTGGCTTCAGGTGTCCCAATCAACCTAGCATTCTCCCTGCCTTCTGGAAAGTTCTTAATTGGCCCCAGGTGTCTTAATTGACCTGGAGCAGCTTCCATTTCACTTATCCTGGTACCAGGGATTTGTTTAGCCTGGAGCTAATATATCTCTCTCCCACTACTTTTCTATAGCCATCTGGCCTTGCCCCATCACACCTTATAGTTAGAAAGTTTTTCCTAATATCTAACATAAATATCCTTTGTTGCAGATTAAGCCCATGACTTCTTCTCCTACCCTCAGTGAACATGGAGAACAATTGATTACAATCCTTTTTATAACAGCCATTAACGTATATGAAGCCTGTTATCAGGTCCATCCTGAGTCTTCTTTTCTCAAGACTAATCATGCCCAGTTTTTTTTAACATTGCCTCATAGGCAGGTCTTCTAAGTCTTTTTATCATTTTTTGTTGCTCTCCTGTGGACTCTCCACATTGTTTTGGATATTTCTGTTATTTATTCTACAAATGCCTCGTCCACCTCCTCTTCCTGATTTGGTGGTGTATAGTAGCTCCTACCCTGATGTTACCCCTATTATCTTTACCCAGAGAGACTCTGAACTGGTCTGCTTCCCAACTCCTTCTGGACCTCAGAACAAGAGGATATATTCTCAATGCATAATGCAACACCTCCTTCCTTTTTACCTTGCCTGCCTTTCCTGAACAAGCTATCCCCCTCTATACTAATAGTCCAGGCATGAGACTTATCTCACCAAGTCTCTGTGATGCCAATTAAATCATCATTAAGCTAATTTATTGAGACTTCCAATTCATCCTGTTTATTCCCCATAAATTGAGAGGCCAGAGTGTGGATAGTTGGTTTACTTCCAATGATTTCCTGTGGGTAAATAAACGACCATCTTTAATAAGTTCAAAGTTTTATTTGAGTTATTTCTTCAATTTCTTCCTTTTTAAGTGAGGGCCTAATCCAATGGAAAGACTTTCTTTGACTTCAGTGGGAGTTAAATCAAACCCCTGAAAAGGATCCAAAATAGAAGTGAGTCAATAATTCACAACAAATAATTTATACAAAAAATGTACTTTTTCTTTTTGCTCAAGGACTGCCTGCAAACAAACTGAGATTTCCCCAGCTGTTGTTTCAATTTGCTCAACCAGTTTTGGGGAGATTTTTACATTTATTTTTATTTTGTGGATTGATTATACGTAGTTCACTTGTGTACTTCATATTTAACATTCAAAATTCAATCTGTGCTGGTTAGTTATGACTTAGCTGAACTGTCACATGATACTGCTTTTGGGATTGAATTAATACAACTCTTATAGGGCCTGACCCAAACTCACTGAAAGGCAATGGAAAGACTCCCGTGGGATTTGGATCAATCCCACAATCAAGAGGACGACTTAAACTAATGTAATGGATCTTTGCCTCACTCGGGGAGTGGGAGCGGATGAGCAGACAGGGGATTTTAGAAAATGTTAAACCTTTTCTGGACCATAGAAAGTCTTGCCTGAGGCAACATTTCTAGAGAAATTAAGCATCTGCAAAATTTGCAGACTGGTTGTAAAATACATATGTAACTTTGTGACATTTGTACGGAGTAATTCATGTTTGTGCAATTGTAGCTGTGAAGGGGGCATTCGGAACCTTGGCGGTCTTATGTAATTGCCCCTGCTCCAGGGTTCTGTTACTCCTATCCTCTTGCTTTTTTCAAACAGAGCCCCATACTACAGGAAATAGATCACTTCTGTGCAAATATTTGTGTGTAAGAGTTTTAAATTTGCTGTCTACCAGCCCTTGAGTGTGCAAATTTAAAACTAGCTCATTGAGAGAATTTTGTGTGATTAAAATTCAATTGATAATACATAAAGTAAATCCAAAATTCAAATAAGCCTGTCCAGTTCATTGTTAAAGTCAAGAAAAGGGTTAAGGATATGTGTTAATCTAGCTTTATTCCAAAACACAGGGGTATTGTGAGTCACAAAGTAGCACCTCTCTTGTCTTTTGCAGAATATCTGAAATCTGAAGTAAAGATTGCACCTAGTCTGCAGTTGTTTTAGGCTTGCATAAATATTAAACCTAGGAACTAACTGTTTTACAATAGTGTAACTCCATAGACTTCAGGAGAGATACTCCTGATTTACAGCAGCGTAACTTAGAGGAAAATTGGGCACATGATGTGCTAAATAAAGTCTTTCAAATCCTCCTTACTCCAGGCTTTGATTGAATGGCTTCATTACCAAGCTCTTCCATGCTACATTATGCTTCATACTCTGTTCAATGCTTATGGGAACCTTCAGGGCACTTAGGGGAATTAATATTCACACATCTTTATTTTTAGTATGTAACATTGTGTAATATCTCATGCTAGTGCCATTCTTATGAACTAGAAATGAAATTGTAAATGATTTAGGTTTCAGCAGGTACTTCCAGATTTTGCTTTTGTGAATTGTCTACCCTACTTTTCACTTTTCTCATTGCCAGAGAAAATATATGTATTCATGTATGTGCTGTTTTAAAAATGTATTACTTCCTACACTGCTCTTTTAGGTAACCTGTCTCATTAATTAACATTCATGTGAGCAGAAATAGATATGGTGATGAGTATAATACATTTTTTGTAATCAGCCCACTGAGGAAAAGATATTTAACTCCTGCATGTTAATACTGCTTTATCCTTTGAAAAGTGTTCCCCCTGCCCCCTCTGCCAGGATGCAGAGAGAGAATGATTGAGAAGATGGTGAGGATGAAGTTGTTTCTAATGCTAAGGTATTTAGCAGCACTGACTATGTTGAACAGAAAGACCCAGTAGTATTTGACTTTAAGGAATGAAGGAACTTTTCATCTCCAGAGAATAGATTTTTTTTTTCTGAGTGTAGCTGACATTCCAGTATCATGGCTGATCTTAAAATTCAACTTTTAAAACTGTTGTTGTATGCTTGACTGGTGATTAATCTAAAAGAAAAAAGCAAAGCATTTCATTAGGACATTTATTTAAGAGTGTGTGTGTGTGTATTTATATAAAAATGTTGAGTGGGTAACTTATTTTTTAATATGCATCAGGAAATGAATAGGGAATTGGAGTTTTCTTCAGAATACAGTAGGAATAGAAATGGACAGGATTACATATAAATGCTACACAAAATCACTGCCTATTGGTCCTAATTCTACTCTCATTCATACTAGTTTTATAGCAGTTTAACCTCATTGGCCTTGTGTATAGCAGTGTGGGGGTTTTTTATTGTCTTTCCATAATTTTCATTAATCCATTTTTTCTTCAGATGTCACTAGCACCAATTTAGTTCCTTTGATGTAGCAATAGTGGGAGTGCTGATGTAAATATGAACCCACAATCAATTGCATTTTAACCCTTGTCTTGTCTAGACCTAGTCATGAATAGATAACATGATGGCTAAAATGTCAGCAGCCAGCCTACGCTAACTCTCCCATTGTTGATAGCATTGGTGACAGTGCAAAGGTTGGAAGTATGAAAAAAAATGCTAGTGTAGACACTGTTAATGGGACTGATTCTGAGTGAAAAAAAGAGAGGAACTGGACCTATTAATTATAGTATAAACTACAGAATCTTTCTTCTGATTACAGGTATTGATAAATAGGGCACAGCAAAATGGAATTCAAAAGCCAGATTGTTCAAATTAAATTACAAAGAAAAACAAAGCACCTGGGATAGCACATGTTGATTCAACTAGTAAAATCCATATACTGAGAATAATTTATTCATTTCCTGAACTTCCTTAATCAGGAATTAGTTAATTAAGTTTGTTTATTTTTATTCTGAGTTATATGGTTCCTATTCACAGTCTCGTCCCCTAGTCACAAATAATTGGGGAATGCAGAGATGTATTTCATAATGAATCAGGCTGTTCAGAGATTGTTTGCTCTCTTCAAATGGAAAGACATTGTTTCCATCATTCTACAAGCTGATTCTCAAAACGATCTTGTCCTATAAAAGATCATCCGAAACTGAGTATCAGTCAAGGCATGGCTCAAATGAAAAATCTCCCACTATAATAGAGAAAGATGTCAATCTTATTCTGACTGCAGCTGCATTAGTACAGGTACAGATAAGCTGACATTTTTTACTTACTTTGATTTCTTTCTTCTATTTTGTTTAAGTCTGTAGACCCAGACTGCAAATGGTCCTCTTTACATTATGTCGAAAAAATGGTCAAATTACTTTATTTTCAATCTATTTCTCTATGCAATATTGTGAGCCTTGTTTCAGTGGATGATAAATATGAGACACTCCACTCATCAGCGCTCACATCAGGGAGGGAGAGCTGATGTATGACATCACTGTTTAAGTCTTCCAGATTTCAGCCTCCCTATGTTCTTCCAGCAAAGAGGCAAGTCAGTGCCTAATATCCTTGACGTAAAAAAATAAAAAATAAAAAAAAATAACAAGCAAACAGAATGTTAGTTTATAGTTTGAGGCTGTCTTCATAGAAAGGAAGGTAGAGGTAAAGGGAAAACACTTTTTGTTATGCAGTTCAAATTTGGAAGTGACTGTGCATGCAATAGTGGTTAATATTATGCCATTGGGGCACTCAAAGAATATGGGAGGGGGGAACATTTATTTTACCTTGATTTAACTTCATTCCATAGTAATGTGCTAATCTGAACAGATTTACTCTTCCAGATGAACAATCCATTGGAGACGTGGTTCGGTGCTCCAGGCTATATAGTGCACACTCCAGTATGGGGTGCCAAAACAGGAGCTGCACAAATTCTGGCAGCTAAAGTGGTCTGAGGAGTTCTGTTAAATGTGCTGTTAATTACATCTACAGCTAAAATGATTTTCAGTGCCCTATGTAAAATTTTGACCTAGCCTCCTCACTGTGTAGGGGGCACAGCAAGAGTACTAAGAAGTGCATAGTTTGTCCCAAGTTAAAAAATGAGATGTTTTGAAGGTGTATAGGTGGATTGGAAGTGTCTCTCTCTTCTATCTCTCCATTAGACTCAGCCTCAGATCTGTGGGTACTCAACACCAGTTTGGGTCTGAGCCTATAAATCCTTGCCATGTGGAGCCCTTCCCCGTCCCCAGTTTGCACAGTTTGCAAGATCAGGTCCTCAAACTTTACTTAGATTTAAAAAAGAGAGACCAAAGCAGATCAGGTAAACTTTTAAAGCAGTGTGCAGGGTTTTAGCTGCTCCCATTAGATTGTAAGCTGTTTGAAGCAGGGGCTGTTTTTCTGTTCTGTTTTTGTACAGCACCTAGTACAATGTGCTTCGGCTCCATGGCTGGGGCTCATTGACACAAGCATAATATAACTAAGACAGAGGGATCACATGGTCACCTCTGTTATTGTCAAATATGTTTCCTCTTAATTTGATACTAGTTGCATTTCATGTGAATGTCTGCAGTGCTCTAAGCACTTTGTAATTAAAATAAAATAAGGTGTGAGTCAAAGACTGTGCATTGATAAATTAAAAATATTAATGTTCTATGGGGTATGAATGTTCCAACTAAAGTAAGAGAAAATATCTCTGCATTACAAATAACATAGATTGGCTTACGGCTGAAGATGTGAAAAGTAATGCACTGTAAGTGATAATATATCAGGGTTTCTCAGTTCACTGTCAGCATAAACGACCTGATATACATAAAATGTAGGTCATAGCATTCCATGTAACACCATATTTATCTTTAACATAAGTAGCTGAATGTTACTCTAAAACAAGAGGCATACTGATAGGAAATTTAAGTGACAAAAGCCACTGTGTGTCTTTAAGATGACTGAGTGCATCATGTGCTAGGTTCTTTTAGCAGGAGAACGTGTATAGCTCAAATGCTCTGCTCTCAGGGCTGTGATGCATTGGCTAACAAAGAGAAGCAAATAGGATTGCTGGCTGTGCTAATGGTTATATTTAAAGATGAATATGAAGAAGTGATCAAAGGGACATGATAGTTACTGCAGGTGCAATTGGAAGAAGATAGACAATTAAGAGAAGTGTAATAGCTATTTTCTAATTTGGAAGAAAGGCTGACGGAATTAGTAGTTTATAAGAAGAGACAACAAAAATTGGAAAAGATAGTAAATAGTTGAGGCAGGGGTAAGGTAAATGTGACAGTATTTGACTTTCCAAATATCAAAGAGAACCCTGTAGGTTATATTTAAGGATAAGGAAGTAGACTACAGAATTTAGGAGGAGAAGGAGGATGACAGTTCTTGGAAAGTTATTGTTACTTTTTAGACACTGTTCTCCTAAAGGATATGAAGAAATGTGGTGGGGATTTGACTGCAAGAACCATGATCAAAAACACTGATTTTATTTAGTAAATAGTATTCAACAGGCAAGCGAGAAACCAGCTGTAGCTGCATAAAGAAACAAAGGTTTAAAACTTGACAACAAAACATCTCATGGAGAATGGGATAAAAATAATGCTTTTCACTTCTCTACCATCTTCCATTTGAAGATCTCAATATGCTTTACAAATATGAATGAATGAGGTCTTTCAGCTGTTCCATGATGCCAGTTAGAGCTCAGATAGTCAAATACTATTCATCAGTTTTATAATTCACAGTTGTTAAACTTTACAATTTTATTTTTATTTTCAATATTCAATCAGCTCCACTAAGTATTACTATCCTGTTTTTATAGATGGGGAACCTGAAATACAGAGAGATAAAGTTACTTTTTTACCCCAGGTCCCAGAAGAAGTCTAGAGCAGTCATAAATAGTATCCAGAGCTTCTGATTCAGAACAGCGGTAAAGACAACACTCAATTGTTATGCTGAATAGTGATGGATTTAGGCATGTTTGCTGAATTGGGCCCTGTCATGGGGTAAGCAGCCTTCAATGGGATTAAGACCCTGTCTTACCCATGACAACCCTCTGAACTCCAACTGGGAGCAACTGTGTACTCCCAAAGGTCCTGGAAGTAGGTGTGATGGAGGTGTGGCCGCACCCCACAGCTTGAAGTGGTTTCCATCATATACAGGGTTTACAGTTTGGTTCAGTGGCTCTCAGCACCCCAATATAAAAATTGTTCCAGCACCCCTGGGTACTCCAGGTAGTTTATTGGCCAGTTAGGGGTGATCTGATCCCTATAAAACAGCTATCTGAGCAGTATAAAGAGCAGCTCCCTGGGCAGGAAGGGAGGCGGTGCCTCTAGAATAAGAAGAGGTCTGTAACAAAAAAGGTAGCTTTTTGGGAGGGAGCAGAAACTAGAAGGACACTCTGATGGAATATGCTCCCAAGGTGGGAGAAGCCAATTGAGAGACAACTCTGAAGAAGAGATTGATAACCCAGCTCAGACGAGGGAGAATAGCTGGGGCTGGAAGGCAGGGGATTTGTGGGGGCTTTTGGGGAGAGAAGAGCAAGCGTTCAGAAAGAACGGACTAGAGGCTAGGACTGGTTTTAAATGTAAGCTTTACTTGTGTTAATTTCCACTGTCAGTAAAGGAAGCCCTTGGGTCAAGGAGTTTGTTAAAAGGAAACACTAGTTTGGCCTAGTTCATACTGGGGAAAGGGAAACTGAGGTATGATATTGGGATGGGATCATGGACAAGGCCTCAGTTCGTACTTCAATCAGAAGACCAGTTGTGCTTACTGGTTTTGTGAGCTTCATAGGGGGAGTATGGGAGCTGTAGCTGAATAGAATTTACTACCTGGGAGATAGGGAATAAAACTGAAAGGCTGCAGGTAGTGCTTAGCTGCCTGCTCTGTAGTCTACCAAATGAACCAAAAGTAGTGATCTGCATCACAACAGGAAAATGAATGAGAGAAGAGGTGCTGCCGTTAAACATTATGAAAATAATTATGTAACTGAATATATGTGCAGTAGAAGAGGATGCAAAAGACAGTGACGGCTACTCTGATGAAAGCTTCCGGTAGGTTAGTGTTGACCAGAGAATTACTAAGGAGAAAAGACAGTAAGTGGAAAGATGGGAAAATATTAATATCCACAAAGAAGAGCAAAAGTAATGAAAAATTAAAACTCCCTCTCTCCTTTCCTGACAAAGGCAAAAAGAATAAGCAGTGAGATGTCAGGAATGCAGACATAGATCACTGAATAGCTGAAATTTGTCTAAATCAGGATGATGAGTGAGACATTAAAGTGCAGGAATGAAACCTATAAAAAGAGATTCAGCAAGACAGGAGGGGGTGTTACAATATGGATGAGGAACAATATTACACCTGAAGATAGGAATAGCATAATATACTGGCTTTACCAGCAGGGAGGTTTGGATTGACGTGAAAGACAAACTTGGTAAAAAATGAAACTTATAAGCAAGATGAGAACACAAGCTAAAGAATATTAATGGGGATAAGAAGATTCTTATCACAATTTTCATTTTATCATTGCTTATTCTCAAATAGCACCTAAAATTGCCAGTAGCTCTGATGTTGCAGAATCAGACTACCAAAATAAAGTCCATACTGTGTGGCATTCATTGTATCTGAACAACTATTGCTCACGGCCTGTTGTTGAAATGTTAATTGTTAAACTTCAACTTCATTTTTAAGCATTGTATATTAAATTGAAGAAATGGTTTGTGTCTACATAGAAAGCAACAGAAAAATACAGAAGGATAATCCTTCAGAATGAAAGTGGAGAATTAATGCAGGGGTTGAGAAAATAGTTAAGATATTAAATGAAAAGGATTGACTCTTTCCTAAATCAAAAATAGAACTGTCAGGAGGCGTAAATGGAGAAACTGGGAAGCAATATTATGCTCTACATGGCCATTGACAGCTCTTAAAACCCAGTAAAGGGTTTAGAATCAGAAAAAAGAAGTATACATCTTAAAAAGACCAGGGAATGCAGGAGATACTGTCACAAATGCACAGAGCTCAGAGGAAGTTTCTGAAGTCTCACAGGTGGCCAAACTTAATACAGCATGTGCCGTGATTGGAGGGGAATAAAGCTAAAGAATCACCAGGATATTACAGGTCATTCAGCTGAACTTTTGGTTTGAGAAAAGTTTTAGAAACTAGAGAGAGAGAGAGCACCTAGCAAAGCACAGTTTAGATCAGGGATATCCAATGTAGTTTTAGGGAATAGGAAATCTCAGTGACTCTTGGAGATTCTTTGAAGATATTTCACCCAGGGTAGGCAAAGGAGAGCCCACAGTGGTACCATGTAGTTATATTTTCTGCAAGCCTGACAGTTTCATACTGGATCTAAGGCAAATAAATCTCAGAATAAGAGAAAAGTTAGCTGATTGGACAGAAAATCAGGTAAAAAGGAGGAAATTAAGAGTATTTTTGATGGAGTTTTTCCCCAAATGTAAAGAATCTGCCAATCTGGATTTATTTGTATCTGAGTGCCTTGCAGGCCTTTTATCAACAAAAGTGACTTAAATGACACTATTGTGATGGGATCCCTGGGGTACAACCTGGAACTGGGGTATTCCTGTGCCCCCTTAAATCTCCAGCCTGGGCTGTCTCTCACAATGCTTTGCTAGGGACAAGCAGCAAACCCTTTCAGGCGCTGTTATCACTTAGTACAACAGCATGTGTAGCTCCGCTCCCAGCTAAATTGCATGAATGCTCCCCGAGCCACACACAAATCACACAGAGAAAGGCACCAGCAAATCTCCAAGCCCCCAGCCTTGCACCTCCGGAATATACAATCTTGCCCTGGTCAGAAGCTTGACCAGCGTAAGTTTATTACCCAGTATACACCTCCCTCAATGTGGAGAGGACACACGCTAGCCTTTGTAAACTGAGCTGAGATTTCCCAGGCACTTCACCCAAAACATACTGTTTTAGGTAAATATAAAACAGATTTATTAACTACAGAAATATAGATTTTATGTGATTATAAATGGTAGGCACAAAAGGTCAGAGATAATTATCAAATAAAATAAGTGCACAGTATAAATCTAAAACATTATTAGAGTAGGCGGTACTTGGATCAAGCAGTTTTTCTCACCCAACTGGAAGTTTCAGATAAGTTACAGTTCTTAATACACAGGGTTTTCCTCTAAGCCTGGGAGCAGTCTCCTCAGTTCAAGTCTTTGTCTTCCCAGCATTCTTGTTGTTTCCAGCATAGGTGGGGGAGGAGAAAGGCAAAAGCATGATGCCACTGTCCCCTATTTTATATCTTCAGTCCATGTGCCTGGAAAACACTAGTCCACACGGGCTTTGCTGAGTCACAGAATTGAGCAATCCCCCATTGTGTGATGCTTGTGCAGCACTCTTACAGCATTGTAAATCCCTTGTTTACAACTCCCCTGCTGATAAATGGTTGGTTAGCACCCTCCTGGGAGTGGACCCTCTCCTCTGTTGTCACTGAAAAACTAGCAGAGGGGACTCTCAAACTTACAACGTATTCCCATAACAACCATACAGAAAAGTCTCATAACTTCATACACATTAATGATATGCATATTTTGACAGAACAATGGGTTTCAGCAGATCATGACTTTTCATATGTTATCTTACATGGCATGCTTTGTATGCAGTATATCATAATTATATGATGGGTGAATATGGGGGTTTCATGGTGCTGCTTTGAGGTACAGAGTTTCAACATTTGTAGGTGAAGATGAACAGCAAATAATGAAGATTAGACCAGTGAGATAGGGAACCCCCTGCAAAGGATTATTTACAAATCTGAGCCAACAAAATATAATGCAGTTTTGTACAGATCAAGGTAGAATAATTGTATCTTTGTAGGTTTCAGAGTGGTAGCCGTGTTAGTCTTTATCAGCAAAAACAAAGAGGAGTCCTTGTGGCACCTTAGAGACTAACAAACAACTAACAACGACACTGATACTCACACCTTCTTGTCAACTGTTGGAAATGGATAATGTCCGCCTTGATTGCATTGGCCTCGTTAGCACTACAAAAGTTATCAACTGTTGAGAACAGGCCACTTCCACCTTAATTGAATTGCCCTTGTTAGCACTGACCCCCCACTTGGTAAGGCAACTCTCATCTTTTCATATATATACTGCTTACTGTATTTTTCACTCCATGCATCTTATGAAGTGGTTTTTAGCCCACAAAAGCTTATGCCCAAATAAATTTGTTAGTCTCTAAAGTGCCACAAGGACTCCTGATTGTTTTTGTACCTTTGTAGTTAATATAAAGCAGGAATATCTGCCAAATTGAAATACTTTATTAGACTGCCTTTTTTGTTGTTTTAATATTTGGCATAAAATTGCTGAAAATTCTTATAGCTAGTGAATATCAATGCAATCCAAGGGTATAGTGCGGAATCTACAAAATATGAAGGGATAGGGAAATTCTGTGAGTTCTTCCTTCTTAATCTGAAGGATTGTACATGTACTTGTAACAGCAAGAAATGTTCTGCTATTGCTTCCTGCTGTGAGGGGGGAGGCAGGAAGACTGAGGCACTTGCTTCTGTTACCTCTAAGCCCTCATTAAAAAAGTTGGTTTAAATAAAATGCCTTCTTTTCATCAACTCAAAACTCCATTAAGTGCAATTCAATGAAGTAGAATTCCAAGTTCAAAATCTCCCCACTGTATTTTCTACTGCTTGCATCCGATGAAGTGAGCTGTAGCTCACAAAAGCTTATGCTCAAATAAATTTGTTAGTCTCTAAGGTGCCACAAGTACTCCTTTTCTTTTTGTGGATACAGACTAACACGGCTGCTACTCTGAAAAAAGTTCAGGAGAGTTTGTTAGGGAAGTAAAGAGGTAAAAGGAAGGGACAAGTCATAAAGATGACACCAGGCCTGTTCTATGGGTTCTTTTGCAACAGAACTCTCAGGCTACACCTACACTACAAGCTAGGAGTGTGATTCCCAGCTCATAGTAGCCTCAGTGAGTGTGCAAGGAATACAGGATTGGATTGTGATGATCTAGGTTAGTAGAAAGTTTGATCCTACATCCATATCAGTCAGTGGGAGCAGAATTAGTCTCAAGGGTTCTTAAGAGTGCTTACATCCTTATATGTATTTATTCTAAATGGAATTGTGCATGTGTGCGCACATGCAACTAGCTTTTGGGACAAATTTTGCTCTTGATTTACATTGGTATAACAGAGCATATCTGTCACCTTGAATAAAATTATTCCTGAAAACAGAATCTTGCCATCATTTCCTTCTCTATTTTCAGAATTTTCATGGACATGTTCAGAATTTTCTAAATGTATTGACTGGACTTCATATTTAAAACTGTAAAAGCCAATAAAAGAGTTCTAGAAACTTTAAGTTATCAACAAGCCACCACTCAATCTGGGAATAGCATTTTAATTAACGCTTGTGATGTAAATTCCCATTACAGGTAATAAATTCAGCTGTAAAAATTTAGGAAGAAGCTACTATGCTTATACAGTAGCTACATTTAAAAACAGAAGACTAAGGCCATGATCCTGCAAAGACTTAAGAATGTGTTTAACACTGTGAACAGCCGTATGGCTTTGGCGGGTCTACTCAAAGTGCATAAAGTTAAGCATGGATATAAATCTTTGCCAGATTGAAGCCTAAATTTTCAACTGGATGCAAAAGTGCGCAAACACTTGTTTCAGAGTCTGGTGTGAGGTTGCAAATATGTGATGCACATGTTTCATTTGCAGTTTATAGATATGCAGAGCTACATGTCCATGCAAACCCTAACTTGAGATATTTGTACAACTCAGTTGGGTTTTGGGATGTTTGAATATTTGGTCTGTCTTAGAGGTCCTAAATGTTCTGCAGTTATCTAAAGGTATATTTATTTAATATGAATTTTCTGTATTTTTTGGCTTTTTGCATGTGTTGGGCAATAGTGAGACTCGTTTGTAAAGGAGTACATTTCCACTGACATTCACTTATACCTTGTCTGAATTTGGCTCTTTTGGGTTAAGTCTCTTCTCCCCCATTATGCTTCCCATAAAAGTTGTTTGAAAACTTATTCAAATACTAATGCTTTACAAAAAAATCAAAACCCTTCATTCTAAACATGTTTAAAGATAAAATTATATAAATGCTGAATGTTTCTGTATGCTGCCATTTTTCTGCCTAATATTATTTGAGACCGCACTCCACCAAACTCACATGCTAGTTTAAGTGGAAACACCGACCCTGGATACACTGCCATGTATTATCTGAGGAATAGGAAAAAACCATTTGGTGCCTTTTGAGCCCTATTTAGCCAAAGTTAATTTAATGTAAATGCTGGCTTTGGAAACTCAGTGATCTTCTACAGCACCATGGAGCATATGCCTGATTCACCTGATGAAGAACAATCTCTCTTTCTCCCATTCTGTAGTCAATCTCTTAGCTTGTCCACAGCAATTCACTCCATTCTGACCAAACTGCTGCTGATACTCTGTGCCTCTTATGTGGAAAGTGGTGTACATGGATGATGGGTTAAGCTCTGAGAGGACAACAATGTGTCCATATCGGGGAGGGCTTTCAGGGTCTGACAGCACATCTCTATAGATGGGCAACCACACTTCATGTCAATTTGAGTATCTGAAGGCTGTTGAGAAGAGGCATTTCCAAGCTGTGTCATGACATTGTCAATTAAAGCTAAATGGAAAGTAGTTTCTAATCTATGAAATTGTGCCCAAACACTGCTGTTGTCATAAGTGATGTTACTTTTCAGCAGCATTCTGGGCACCAGTGGCCTCACTGCTTGTAGTTCATAGTAAATAAAGAAATGCAGTAAGGCTTTGCAGGTGCACTCACTAGCCCACCCTCCCCCCAAACTATCCAGATGTCTGTTCACATGGTAACACATTTGCCATATATTTTGGGTTCACTTAAACAGATGTTTTTAACATATATTTGTAGTGTTCTGTTATCAAGAGTATCCTTACATTACTGAACTGTTTAATTCAAGATGTTTCTTTAACACTAAACTGTCATCTACTGGGACCCTTCTTTTTTGTGCTCTGTATGAGCAGATAAAAGAAATTGTCAACCTACTTATTACATTCAACATATAAAAATTAATGAAAAATTATAGCATTCTTTTAATAGTTGTAATGAATCCATCAAATACTGATGTTAAATAATGTCAAGAGCAAACAGGCTACCCCTCAGCAAACACTGGCACATATAAAGAGCATCAGCATTGACGTAGTGAGGAAGGATGATCTTGTGATTAAGGCTCTGGACTGGTCTCCAAATGTGGTGGGTTCAGTTCCTGGCTTTGCTACAGACATTCTGTGTGGCCTTCAGGAAAGTCACTTATTCACACGCTGCCTTGGTTCTCTGCAAATGATGCGGGGCTGATCTCTAATAACTTATGAACACTGGATGTAAACTGGCTATCAAAATAGTTAGTCTACTGGGTTATTGGAAAGTTTAAGGCATGCAGGTTGGTCTAGTTAACAGCCGGGCTGTTGGGAAACTAGCAGAAAGGCAATACAATAGCTCCAGCATAACAACATCCCAGTAAACAAGACAGGGGTCATTATGAAACAATGTCTGAGCTATCAGTTGGGAAGATGCTACTTCTAAGCTCCAGCCAAAGTTATAAGACTTGTTTGTCCAAAGCCTGGAGGCAAAAGATCAAAAGGACACTAAACAGTTAAGCCCCTCTCTAGAGAGGACAGACAAGTATCACAGGGCTGTTCATGAAGAACAGACAGAGATAGATCCGCTGGGTCTGCAGACACAAAATCTATCTTGACCACTAACACAGGGTGTTGTGGCTTAGGATAAGACAGACAAGCATGTAGGCCTTTTGTTGAATTAAAATACTTTTTCTCTTTGTTCCTGCTGTTAAGATTAAACATTACTTTGGTTTGAGAAAGCTGCCTGGTCAACTGTATTAAGATCTTGAAGGAGAGAATTCCAGGTGCTGAACCCAGCTGGGCCTAGAGTACACAATCCCAGGTGGTAAAGCCCATGGTTTGGTCTAAGAATGGGAGAATCTCATGATGACACCCCAGGACAGGTAAAGGCAAGATACCAGATGGTGTGCACACAGTGAGAACAGAAGAGGGGTCAGAGATGAAGCTAACCCTGTAACCCTGACAATATTGGTGGTAATGTGGTGGGATGAATGTGACAGTGGTAAATTTCCACTAAGTGACAAACACAGAAAAAAGTGTTGTAGAAGAAAAAAGTGTCTTGTCTTTTGGGGAAGAAGTAGGAAAAGATAGACCGGAAGAATTAGATATGAACTGTTCATGAAAAAGCAGCTAGCAAAGTTCTGCAGAGAAAGGAAGCTAACCTCTTAAATGCTGGAAAAGACACAGCTAGTGAACCTACTGTACTTCAACAACCAGCAAAGTAATTGTGGTCCAGAACTGTGTGAGGACTTGAAAGACACCATTCGGCAGTAAAATTTGGGGGAGCTACAGGCAAAAATGAACCTGTGGGACAGAGAGACCAAGGAGGATGACTTCCTAGCAGAAGATGTAGAGGACAAAATCAGAGCATATGCAGCAGCTGGAGTGGCAGCCAGGCTCCATCCCTACCAGGTTCCCTGAATCCATTGGCTCAGGCGTGACAGAGGTTGCAGCTGATGAGGAAAATGCTGTAGCTCGAAAGAGATGCTGCAACTAGAATGCCAGCAACTTGCTGACTCAGAGAAACAGTGCCAGCACAAGCAGATACAGCAACAGCAGGATCTGGACCTGGTGCAGCCAAAGAACCAGGGCATGATAAGTCTGGTAAACTGGGACAGAATATGGAGTGTCAACTCTGTAGAGAGCAAAGATGTTAAATTGCTACCCCAAGGTTTGACTGGGAGGGTAGGGGGTATAGATGCCTATCTCACCACCTTTGAGAAGGCATGTGTCTAAAAGCAGATAGAGCGATCTCCAGGGCCTATTTTCTTACTCCCTTACTCAAGGTGAAAGCCCGCAGCCAAATGGAAGGGACAGACTCTGTGAACTACGGACAACTTAGCACCCTGTAACCATGACACATCCCTATCTGTATAATGGAGATTGTAATGTTTCCTTTCTCTGTCTTCCGTATTTAGACTGTGAATTCTTTGGGGCAGAGACTCTCCCTTACTGTGTCTCTAAACAGTGCCCAGTATTACCAATTCTTGCAATTTTACTGCAAATCTCCTGGTATTTGGTGTTTTTTCTTAAAGCCTCAGCTCCTGGAGTCAAGTAATTACTTGAGAAATTCAGCTTTTCTTAAGTTTCATCCCTGATAGCTCTGGAGAAAAACTAGAAAAATATGACTCCTACAGACTGAAAAGTTTTGGATTCTTACTAACCTTCTGTTTTACTATTTTTAAAAATCTCATGATTTTCAGATGAACCTTGATTTTTTTGTGGGGGTTGGCTCATAATTTTTGCATGCTTGGGGCTGACAATATTGAGTGCCTAGCACAATGGTCTTGGTTGGCCTGCATACAAATATATAATAACACTTCATCTAACCTACAACTGGAGGACCACAGACTCTTTGAAACCTGATTCTGCATTGCTTGCCAACCCTCCCCTCTCATTGACTTCAATGGGAATTTTGGTTGTACATGGAATGTCGGATTGAGGCCTTGAAGAACGAAGGAATCCCAGAGCAGTTTTGGTAACTGACTAGGTAGCACAAGGAGGGGTGGCAAGTTATGTGGACCCATGGTGCCCATGGTCCAGGAATACTAAGGGCCCAGGGGCCTGGCTCCACCAATGTTCGGGGCCGGGTCTCTCCCCTGGCCCCACCTGCCACCCCACACACCTCCCTCGGAGCGTCTCCTGGGCCTGCTGCCGCCCCCAGGCGATTTAAAAGGGCCAAGAGGCCCCCAGCTGCTGTTGCCACCACCAGCAGCACAATGGGGCTAAGACGGCTTCCTGCCCGGCCTTGCTCCACACCACTCCCGAAAGAGGCAGGCACATCCCTGTGGTTGGGATGTGTGTATCTCCGCATGCTGTCCCCGCCCCGAGAGCCAACTCTGCAGCTCCCATTGGCCAGGAACTGTGGCCAATGGGAGCTGCAGGGGCAGTGCCTTCGGGCAGCGGTGCACGGAGACCCCCCAGGCCACCCCACCTAGGAGCTCCAATGTGATATATGCCATCATGTGTCAGCAGTGCCCCTCTACCATGTACATTGGTCAAACTGGACAGTCTCTACATAAAAGAATAAATGGACACAAATCAGACGTCAAGAATTATAACATTCAAAAACCAGTCGGAGAACACTTCAATCTCTTTGGTCACTCGATTACAGACCTAAAAGTTGCAATTCTTCAATAAAAAAACTTCAAAAACAGACTCCAATGAGAGAGTGCTGAATTGGAATTAATTTGCAAACTGGATACAATTAACTTAGGCTTGAATAAAGACTGGGAGTGAATGGGTCATTACACAAAGTAAAACTATTTCCCCATGTTTATTCCCCCCACCCCCACCCCCCACTGTTACTCAGACATTCTTGTCAACTGCTGGAAATGGCCCACCTTGATTATCACTACAAAAGGTGCCCCCCCCCCGCTCTCCTGCTGTAATAGCTCACCTTAAGTGATCACTCTTGCTACAGTGTGTATGGTAACACCCATTGTTTCATGTTCTCTATGTATATAAATCTCCCCACTGTATTTTCCACTGAATGCATCCAATGAAGTGAGCTGTAGCTCACGAAAGCTTATGCTCAAATAAATTGGTTAGTCTCTAAGGTGCCACAAGTACTCCTTTTCTTTTTGCGAATACAGACTAACACGGCTGCTACTCTGAAATCTGCTGAACTGTCACTCATTGATAGCATCTCTCTCTCTCTCTCTCAATTTGTTCGATTGCAAAGGAAATTGATTACGTAACAAAAATGTAAAGTTGGACTAGCTTTATCTTTTTCTGATTTCTTATCACCAACAGTGGACATAGAGAAAACAGTTCCTGTATTATTATTCTCATGTACGCACGCTGCAACTTGTTGATGCATGACTTCCTACATTTTTAGTAGAATACTCTGTACACTGGTAAAAGTAAGTCTTAACATAAAAAAATTCATTTTAATGAACTCAGTATGTTTATTCATAACCTGTTTAATATGACTATGAAATTGATTCTTAGATTTTGTAGCCATCAAAAATGTGATTTACTTTTTATTTTTTTGCCACTGAAAATCTTCTTCTATTTTAATTGGCAAATAATCCACTGTAAAGTCCCAGAGAGCATTCAACCCATCAATTTAGCCACTCCAATGCCATTATTTTTCAAAAATGCTGTACCATTATGTGAATAATTAATCATGATTTGTAACAGTGTTTTACAGTCCAGTATTGCTACATCAGTATTGTGCAGCAGGTATCACTTTTAGTGGGAATTTTTATTTATAGATAGGAAACAGTCAACAGAGAATGTTCATAAACAAAATAGTGGACATGTCATGCATAAGTTACAAGTCCAGTGTGTGGGCTTGATCCAACAACTTACCTGAATAGTTACCCTTACTTACCTGAATAGTTCAGTTGACTTCAGTGAGTCTACTCACCTGAATGAGGGCTTCTTCTTCGAGTGATTGCTCATGTCCATTCCACTGTTGGTGTGTGTGCTCGCCACATGCACCAATGCTGGAAGTTTTTTCCTCAGTGGTATCCATAGGGGACCGGCTCTGGTGCCCTCTGGAGTGGCATGCATATGTGCCGATATAAGGGGCACTGCCGGCTCCTTCCCTCCCTCAGTTCCTTCTTGCCACCAGTGTCGGTGCTGGAACACTCGCCTGGCTTTAGCAAAAAGAAAAGGAGTACTTGTGGCACCTTAGAGACTAACAAATTTATTTGAGCATAAGCTTTCATGAGCTACAGCTCACTTCATCGGAAGTCGCTTTCCTTTCAGTGGTTCTTTGAACTTTTATTGTGTAAAAAGTTTTAAATAGTTATCAGTGTTCTTTAGTGTTAGTGTACTTAGTTATTCAGTCACTGAAAGGAAAGCCATTTGCTAAAGTAAGGGGAGCATTCCAGCACCGACACTGGCGGTAAGAAAGAACTGAAGGAGGGAGGGGGCCGGCAGTGCCCCTTATACCGGTGCATCCTTTTAACATAACTGTCGATTATACCAATAATGTCACATTGCAGTAATGGGTATTATTTGCGCTGCTGCATCATCTTGCAGAATATTTTAATCATAGTTTACAACAAAAGGTTTTGGAAAATGACATTATTAGTAGTAATTATATAAAAATTATATGTAGGAGAACAGTACTTAGAATCCAACCAAAACCAAAGTCCCATTGTGCTAAATGCTGTACATACACATAGTAAGAGACAGTCCCTCATTTGTTTTATATTCTCAACAGCCAAGAGAGACAGAGCTTGGAAAAAAGAAGTACTATTAGCCCCATTTTACAGATGGACAACTGTGTCACAGAGAGATTAAGTGACTTGCCCAAAGGTTCATAACTTCACAGACTTTAGGGCAGAAGGGACCATTGCGATAATCTTATCTGGCCTGGATAACACAGGCCATCAGACTTCCCTAGATTAACTTCTGTTTCAGATTCAATAGCTGTGGGTGAACTACAGCATATCTCTTAGAAAAACATCCAATTTTAATTTTAAAATGTCCAGTTATGAAGAATACACCACATGGTTCTAATGGTTAATTATCTTAAAAATGTGTGCTATATTTGTAGTTTGTATTTGTCTACCTTTAACTTCCAGTCATTTGATCTTGTTATGCCATTAGAGAGTCAAGGTGGGTGAGGAAATATCTCTTATTGGACATGCTTTCAAGCTTCCTTCAGGTCTGCTAGATTGAAATCCCTCTATTACCAAATTTTTGTTCCCAGTGTAAGTACTTAGAGACTTTGATTAAGTCACTCCTGTAATGCTGCCTGCAGTGACCCAACAGCCTGAGTATCAACCTCAGGGCAGACTGTTAAGAACCAGGGCACAAACCCCAAATTGATTGTGCATTCTATACTTAGATTTCACCAACCAATTATCAAGTGTATAGCCCTCAGGCACTGTAACAACCTAATGATAGAGTCACAGACAGTCCCCTTGGGTTTATCTGTCTTGCCATCCAGGTAAGCCTACCTTTGTGAGAGATGGTTTCTTACACCATCACAGCAAGGTTACTCTCAGTCCCAAAGGACCAGTTACTTACCCCAGGTCAGAGGCATGTTCGATCTAAGACCAAAGACAACACTTGTATCCAATCCTATAATAAACTATTTAAAGACTTATTAAATAGGAAAAGGAAACCAGAGAGGTACTGACAAAGTTAAAGCAGATAAACATATGTACACAAATAAGTTACAACCTTAAGTTTCAAAAGGTAATAGAAGCTTCTGTAATAAGCAAATTCTATATGTTCTTTAGGGCTAGCCTAGGCTGAGCAGCTGGGGATCTCTTGCGTATTCCTAGAAAACCTTGCCCCCCACAGTCCAAGCAGAACAGAGATCCAGTTCCTTCTTGTTAGGGATTTTTACTCCCCTCTTCCCTTGTGCTTTGAACTGCAAACTCAGGTGATGGGAGGAATCCACTGCCATGACTCATCTTCAAGGGTCAAGGATGGCAGAACAACCAATGCTTTTGTCCCCTTTAATGTCCTACAATAGTCCATCTGGTGTTGATCGACTTTTCCTGTTGGGAAGGACATAACACTTTCTCTTGGAGATCAGCACTTCACACTAGTTAATGTCTCTCTCCTGTCTGTTAATTTACACAGTCACAGAGACTCACAATACAATCACTCAAATATTACCTTACAAATGGGATGCCGAGTTATAAGTGAGGTTAATGCATGCAGCAAATCACAAGCATTCCATAAAGTCTAAACACTAAGCATACTCGTATCATTCTAATATTTATTTTAACAATATTAGCACGTCATAAATATAAAGGGAAGGGTAACCACCTTTCTGTATACAGAACTATAAAATCTCTCCTGGCCAGAGGCAAAACCCTTTCACCTGTAAAGGATTAAGAAGCTAAGATAACCTCGCTGGCACCTGACCAAAATGACCAATGAGGAGACAAGATACTTTCAAAGCTGGAGGGGGGCGGGAAACAAAGGGTCTGTCTGTCTGTGTGATGCTTTTGCCGGGAACAGATCAGGAATGCTCTTCAGAACTCCTTAAGTTAGTAAGTAATCTAGCTAGAAATGCATTAGATTTCCTTTTGTTTAATGGCTGGTAAAATAGCTGTGCTGAATGGAATGTATATTCCTGTTTTTGTGTCTTTTTGTAACTTAAGGTTTTGCCTAGAGGGATTCTCTATATTTTGAATCTGATTACCCTGTAAGGTATTTACCATCCTGATTTTACAGAGGTGATTCTTTTACTTTTTCTTTAATTAAAATTCTTTTAAGATCCTGATTGCTTTTTCATTGTTCTTAAGATCCAAGAGTTTGGGTCTGTGTTCACCTATGGAAATTGGTGAGGATTTTTATCAAGACTTCCCCAGGAAAGGGGGTGTAGGGCTTGGGGGGATATTTGGGGGGAAGACGTCTCCAAGTGGGCTCTTTCCCTGTTCTTTGTTTAACACGCTTGGTGGTGGCAGCACAGGGTTCAAGGACAAGGCAAAGTTTGTACCTTGAGGAAGTTTTTAACCTAAGCTGGTGAGAATAAGCTTAGGGGGTCTTTCATGCAGGTCCCCATATCTGTACCCTAGAGTTCAGAGTGGGGAAGGAAACTTGACAGCACACAAGTGAGGCAGACTGCTTCCAGCTATGCATTTTTCAGTGTTCAGTTGAGACATGGCAACTTTGACAAGAGCTGGCACCTGGTCTGGTACTGGCACAACCTCCTTAACCTTCTCTGATAAGCTAAAGAGATTGTTTTCCAGTTCTCTAATCATTCTTTGATTCTCTTCTGAATCCTCTCTAATTTTTTACCATCCTTCTTGAAGTGTGGAGACCAGAAGTGGACACGGTTTTCATGTAGTTCTAGCACCAGTGCCCCATACAAAAGTAATATATTTTCCCTACTCCAACTTAAAATTACCCTGTTTATTCAGAGAGATCATTAGCCCTTTTAGCCATAGTGTCACACTGGAAGTTTCTTGTTCAGCTGGTTATCCATCATGACCCTCAAGTCCTCTTCTGAGTCACTGCTGCCCAGGATAGTTACCTGTCTGGTAAGTACGGCCTACAGTTTTTGTTCATAAATATATACATTTACATTTGACTGTATTAAAATGCACATTGTTGGCTTGGACCCAGCTTACCAAATGATTTAGTTTGCTCGGTATCAGTGACCTCCATCCTCTCCATTATTTACCATTCCCCCAATCTTTGTGTCATCTGCAAATTTTAAGTCAATTATTTTGTTTTCTTCCAGATCATAGATAAAAATGTTAAATAGCATAGGGCCAAGAACAGATTCCTGTGGGACCCCAGTAGAATCACACCTTCTCCATGACAACCCCCCATTTACAGTTACATTTGGAGAGCTATCAGTTACAAAGGATGTCTGTGATTAAATTCTGGGAACTGAACCAAGGTCTCCTGTGTCCCTCTCCAGTGTCCATCACATCATCCTTTTACTGGAATCTGGTTTGCACCAGCTCCTCTATTCCTGTACTTCAAATCTTCTTGCAACTGAGGGAGAAAATACTGTTTCAAACCCTGCTGTACCATATGTACTTAAGGGCAGAACACCAAATGTTGTATCATTTAAATGAAAGAGGAATCAGTGATGTTTCAGAATCTAGGAGGGTTGGCTTAGGAAAAGCATCCACAGTTTCAAGCCGCAGATTCACCTCTGGTGCAAATACACTGAAGTCAGTGGAGTTATATCATGGAGGATTATGGCCCCAAGTGCTTATCCCAGTTTATCCAAAGCATCCTTGGGCTACAACGCAGGCAGGATAGGTCATAGGAACAGACCTTTGCATGAGATTTCTGGTACTAGCTTCCAGCAAGATGCCAATTACTGTGGGACATATCTTAACGGAGCTATGCTGATTTACACCAGTCTTAGCCAAAAGTATTAAAGGGAAAGGTGCAGAAAACGGAGAATAAACCAAAATTAAACTAGAGAGACAATGTGGGTGAGGTAATATCTTTTATTGGAACAACTTTTGTTGGTGAGAGAGGCAAGCTTTTGAGCTTACACAGAACTGAAGAAGAGCACTGTGTAAGCTCAGAAACTTGTCTCTCTCACTAACAGAAGTAGGTCCAATAAAAGATATTACCTCACCAACCATATGTCTCTAATATCCTGGGACCAATACTGCAACAACAATATTGCATAGAAGTTAAACTAAGCATTTTCAGAGTTCAGGAAAGGTCTACTTTGGATTCATTTATATTTCTTGAAAGCTTTTGGTTAGTTCTTATTTTGTCTGGCCGTGTTTCCCCATCTCTTCACTCATATGATTATTATTACGTAGTCTGTCTTGACCCCTGACGGTATGCTTGGCTCTGTATAAAACACCAAGTGAAGACTGGAAATTATTAAGAAAGTATCCAATTCTATCAATAGATACTAATACACGTAGTGCTCACCATAGCATGTTGAGCCTGATCCAACTTCCTTTAAAGTCAATGGCAAAATTCCTGGTGATTTCAGTAGTGTAGGCTTCAACCCATTGTCCCACTGAAGTTGCTGGAACTATTTGTAGTAGCAAGCACTACTCCCAGTAGCAAATGTTTGCAGGATGGAACCCTAGAACACTACTAGCACTGATATTACTGTACTTTTCCATCACATCTGTGATATGGGAAATATAGGGGAAAGTAGAATAGGACCTAACATATAAAATACAAAACAGATATATTGCAGAGTTAGAAATTGGCCCCAGCCAAAACCCTGGATCTTAATAACAACCACCATTTTTTAAACAATCTGGATCCAAATTCTGTGGCTTGAACCCTTCCCTGTTAAACAATTTTAGCTTACTGCAGGCTGAGAGCCTTATCTCCTGGGAAGAATTTCTCAGCTCCTTACAATGCATGGCAGCAATTAATGTGGGTTTTTAGAAACTACTTACTCTGCAATTGAAGGGGAAAAAATGAACACTTACCATGGCAACTAAAGCAACACGAAGTACTGTATGTCCTCAGAAAAATAGAGTATTTATAAAGAACTACATTTGCCTTATGGACTATACTCTTGTCCTTTGCAAGAGGCAGAAATGTGCCTAGTTTTATAACATTAATATTTATTAAAGAATTTTATGACAAAGTATGAGGAGGATACAAAATCCTATTCAGCACGCTGAATAATTTCTAATGCTTATTTTTAGACCAGCATAATTATATTTGATTTACACTGCTCTGTTAATAGTGTATGTAGAGCCAAAGGGTCACAGTCTTAATCCTTTTGTGCCATTCAGGTTTCAGAAAAGGGCTGTAATCCAGCCACAAACCACCAGCGGGGCAATCCTCTGCTGACCTGTCTATGCCACTGCCTGGCCCTAGACCTGTACTCAGCCCTGACATAGGGGAGTGGTTATGGCAGAGCTCCACACTACCATGGCAATCCTATACAGTCTTAAGGCCCATTAAACACAAGACTGAGGTAGCTTCCACAGCCACTGTGTCCCTCACCTCTGTGAGAGTGTTGTGTGGCAAATTTGCTTAGCCATAAACCCAGTGGACATGTCCCCCACCACCACCCTCATCCCAGAGTTGCTGCCATTTTCCAAGGACATAGCTGTTGGCCCTGATATGCTGCTGTTCATCCGAGACTGGCACTGGATGGGCAGCACTAGATTTCAATGCATGAATGGCTGCAGCAAAAAGATATTGTGAAATCAGTCATGGCAAGTCAGCATGAACTGCAGATGTAGGTGTTTTCTTCTGAAGGGAGGCAGATCTTCTTGTGGGAAGTGTGTTGTTTATTTACACCTGCTGGAGCCATCGTCAGCCTTGTGTGCAGCAGGGTGTTTTCATCTGTTATAGCCCTGCAGGCAGTTTTAAGGGTGATGGCATCTTGTCAAAGTTTTGGGGATCTATACAAGCCAACACATATATATTAGATGTAAATGTGTGTCTAAAGCAAACATTAATGATACAGGTGGCTATATTTAGCACTGATTCAACTAGATCTGCCCTAAACTGTTGCACAATATTCTGCTGGAGTGAATACCAGTGTCAGGAGTGAGGTTCGCAGAACATTTGTCTTTGCTCCCCAAGAGGTTCCTGTTAGCTTCTGGATCAAGGCCATGTAGGAGGTGATCTTTTCCTTTGTGTTCTAGATGGGACTAGTATGTTAGATTATGGTCCAGTTTGACTCCTAAATAAGTGACAACTGGCTAGAAAGGGAGTGGATGATCCTCAACACAGCCCGGAAGGGGTTGATTGGCCAGGTTGCATTGTTCAGATGCAATGTTGTAAGAGCCATGCTCTTAGACTCTCCTAATGTAAGTCTCCACTGATGAAAGTAAGAGGCCAGAGCATTCATGTCCTGGCTGAGTGAGCCTTCGATGTCATGTAGATTGTTACCCACATCAGTGAGACAGATATCATCCACCTATACATACTTATTAGCCTTAGTTGTTGGTAGGCTGCAATCATGTATTTTGAAAAGGAGTGATGCCTAAGCTGCCTGACTTTGTCTCCAGCTTGCAAGTTGAAGCTCTGGTTCATTTTCATTTCCATGATGAACTGCATCATGGACTTACAAGAAATAGTCTGCAACAACTTGGTGGTCAGGTCCATATGCCAAACAGCATCATATGCATCAGACAGATCGACCAGAATAGTGCAACTTTCTTGCCCTTCTCAAAGGCATCTTTCATGTCTTGTGTTAGGTGAATGACCTGATCTTGGGTACAGTGTCCTTGTCTGAAGCCAGCCTGAACAAAGGGCACTTGTGGTTCAATAATCTTGTTGCTGCACATCAGAATAAGTCTCTCAGTAAATTTGTATGTGACACAAAGGAGAGGGATTTGTTGATAGCTCTTGGGATCTCCCAGAGGCTTTTGCAATTTCAGAATGGCTACGACATTTGCCCTGTGCCAGATTTTTGGGATGCAGTTGTCCTGGAAACACCTTTTGAGGAACCGAAGCAGCCAAGTTTAGGCCTAGGTGGAATAGGAACTGTATATGGATATGATCCAGGCCTGCAGCCTTTCCTATTTTCATAATCTTTATGGTCTGCTCCAGCTCTTTGTCTGAAAAATTAGTAATCAGGTTTGAATCCACACGTGGAGCTTGCCACCTCTCTGTAATCTCAGTTTTGACTGCACAGCTGAAAGACTCATCCAAGTTCTATGTAAGCCATTAGCCACTAGCTAGGATGCAACAGTATTTGTGGTGACTGGAAAATCCTTTTGCCAAGGCTAGAATCTTCTGAAAGTCTTTGGATGATCTCCCAGGCTCTCTGGCTAGAATGAATAAAGTCCATCTTTGTGACTCTTTCTCTCTATAGATCGTGCCTGGTTTGATCTAGCAGTTGAATAAATTCATTTCTCTATTTAATTGTTCATTGCCAGAAGATTTGAACTGCTGGTAGAGCTTAATTATCTGTGACAACCACCCAGGGATTATTGTTGGCAATAGCCTTTAGGGATTGATTTCTTAGCAGCTGCCTTCCCTAATTCACACAAAATTTAGTAGGAGTCATTTATACTGGCCAGACATGTCAGGTGTAACTCAGCCTCTTCGCTGACAGATGTCTCTAGTTCTGCTTGAAAGATCTTCCACCAAACTTTCTGAAAATTCCACCAGACTTTCTGAAAGCTGTTTGTTGTTTGATATCTGCAGGCCAGTTGTGATCAAAGATGGCCTATATTGAGATTTTGGGAAGCTTCAAGCACCTTCTGCTCTGACCACTGTCAGCAGTTGCCCGGAAAATGAAAATTGATATTTAGGCCCTATCAAATTCACGGTCCAGTTTGGTCAATTTCATGGTCATAGGATATTAAAAATAATAAATTCCATGATTTCAGCTATTTAAATCTGAAATTTCACAGTGTTGTAATTGTAGGGGTCATGTCCCAAAAAGGAGTTGTCGGGGGTCGCAAGGATATTGTAGGGGAGGTTGTGGTACTGCTACCCTTAGTTCTGTGCTGTGTTGGTGGCAGCGCTGCCTTCAGAGCTGGGTAGTTGGAGAGCAGCGGCTGCTGGCCGGGAGCCCAGCTCTGAAGGCAGGACTGCCACCAGCAACAACGCAGAAGTAAGGGTGGCAATACCATACCATGCCATCCTTACTTCTGCGCTGCTGCCTTCTGCACTGCTGCCTTCAGAGCCTTCGGCTGCTGACTGATGGCCCAGCTCTGCAGGGAGCAACACAGAAGTAAGAGTGGCATGGTATGGTATTACCACCCTTACTTCTGCACTGCTGCTGGCAGGGCGCTGCCTTCAGAGCTGGGCATCCTGCTAACAGCCGCCGCTCTCTGCGGACCAATTCTGAAGACAGCACAAAAGTAAGGTGGCAATACCATGACCCCCCCTAAAAAACCCTCTGCAACTTTCTTTTGGGCAGGACCCCCAATTAGAGAAATGCTGGTCTCCCCCATGAAATCTGGGGTGTTAGATGGGGTGGGATCTGAGTTACCCAGGAAAGAATTTTCTGTAGTATCTGGCTGGTGAATCTTGCCCATATGCTCAGGGTTTAGCTGATCGCCATATTTGGGGTCGGGAAGGAATTTTCCTCCAGGGCAGATTGGAAGAGGCCCTGGAGGTTTTTCGCCTTCCTCTGTAGCATGGGGCACGGGTCACTTGCTGGAGGATTCTCTGCTACTTGAAGTCTTTAAACCACGATTTGAGGACTTCAATAGCTCAGACATAGGTGAGAGGTTTTTCACAGGAGTGGGTGGGTGAAATTCTGTGGCCTGCGTTGTGCAGGAGGTCAGACTAGATTATCATAATTGTCCCTTCTGACCTTAGTATCTATGAATCTATCTGTGTAGTATAGGGTAAAAGCACACAAAAGACCAGATTTCACGGTCCATGACGCAATTTTCATGGCCGTGATTTTGGTAGGGCCCTAGTGATATTGGTTGAAGAGCCTGTTGCCCATTTGCTACTGTGAAAGCTTGGCATTTGTTTTGGGCTGTAGAGCAGTTGTGGGTTAGTGACTGATCCCCACTCTATTTCTCTCTCTGTGTTGTTGTCAGGGTATTTCCAAATGACATGGTGGTAATTGAAGTTGCCACAGTAGATGGAAAGATGTGGAAAGATGGCAGAGTGGGGGAATCCCATTTAACTGATGGAGGCTTATAGACATTGATCAGCATAAGCTCATTCACCTTTATTGTCTGTCATTCTACTATGTCATTTGGAGCAGATGTTGATATAGTGACAGAGGACTGCCTTTCTCTAATGTGAGTTGCAATCGCATACAGCTTGAGATGGTGATGAGCCACGACAGTGTAGCCTGGAACTGAAAGTTGCACGTCGGTGGTGGAGTATCTCCTGAAGCAAGATTATGCATGTCTCAATGTTTGTAGCTAGGTTGAGGAAGATATCCCTTTTTAAAGCCGATATCCCTCAATATTGAAATATAGCATCTTGAACTGGCCCCAGTGCTAGGTTTGTGGCACTGGCCCTGAAAGGGACCCCATTGGAGGATGGCTCTTTCGGGCTGATTGTCACTTAGAATGTAAGCCTGTGTTCCCCATTTTGTCTACATTCATTTTTCTTTACGCTGCTGACCAAGGGCATCATGAGAGAGCAGTAGACATGTCCCTCAGACATAGCCAGAGTAGCTGCCATAATGCAGGTATTTGTCTTAGCCCCATGTCCACAGTGGGGACTGCGGGGCAGCGATGGAGATGGTAAAGCATGTGGAGGAGGAGTGCACAATTACAAGATTGGAGGATGGACTGCAATCCCTTGCTATCCTCAGTAATGCAGCAGAAAGACGGCCTATCTAGTTATTGACTTGTGACACATACAAAAAGTCCATACCCCAGTCTCAAACTAGTGTGCCCATTTCCCAAATTCCTTTACATGGCCTATATTCATCCCCATCTTCAGTGTGGTGGGACATACTTGCTCCTCTGTATTCAGGGACTATGGCAGTCTTTACATAGGCCGGAGCATTTGATTTTAAGGACCCAATCCAATGCTCTTTGAAGTAAATTAAAAGACTCCCACTGTCTTAAATGGCATGGCATGGGTCCCTAATACCAAAAGAAGTGCTGTAAACTGCATCCTGATAGGAGCAATTTAATAGGGAAAGAGAAGAAGATGACACACCCAGCACTTCAGTGTACTTAAGTAACCTTGCAATACGTCCATCTTTTTTTTTTAATGCCGGAATACATGAACTACCACGTAGTCTCATAATCTGGTCAGGAAATGCAACCATAGACTTCATGATATTGGTTGTTTAGTCTGTGTGCGGGTAACTAGGGGCCAGGGCTGGTGCAACCACAAGGCAAACTAGGCGGCCCCCTAGGGCGCCAAGTGGTTGGGGGCGGCCAAAAGCGCGCTCCAGGGAGGAGGTGGAGCGGAGGTGAGCTGGGGTAGGGGATCGCAGGGAGAGCTGCCTGCAGCAAGTAACAGGGGGGCGGCGTGCAGGGGAACCGCTCCCCGCCCCAGCTCACCTCTGCTCCGCCTCCTCCCCTGAACACCGCCCCGCTCTGCTTCTCTCCCTCCCAGGCTTGTGGCTCCAAACAGCTGATTGGCACCACAAGCCTGGGTGGCGGGAGAAGCAGAACAGTGGTGGCGTGCTCAGCGAGGAGGCGGAGCAGAGGTGAGCTGGGGTGGGGAGCTGCTGCATGGCTCCCCGGGCCGAGGGTAGAGGGGAGCTGCTGCACAGCTCCCCGAGCTGGGGGGGTGGGGGAGGGCGGGAGCTGCTGCATGGCTCCCTGAGCTGAGGGGAGGGAGGAGAGGGAGAGCTGCCACATGGCTCCCCGGGCCGAGGGGAGGGAGGGAGGAAGGGGGGGGAGCTGTCGCACGGCTCCCTGGGCCGGGGGGGGGCTGCTGCAGGGGGGATGCCTCAGGACGGGGGAGGGGGGTGGGGAGCTGCCGCAGGGTTCTGGGGCGGGGGGGGGGGTGCAAGGTGGAAGTTTCGCCTAGGGCCCTGCTAAGGGCTTGTCCATACGGTGCCTTAGTCCACACTGAAGGACCATAAATTGTAGTGCACACTAAAGTATTGCCCACTAACTTGCCTGTGTGGACCCTGTTGGCATGCAGTAAAAGTTCCCTAGTGCATGTTTGAAAGGGGACTACAATGAAATACATGCTAAAAACTTGAGGTGGAAGTTGAAGAGGTTGAGGAAGAAGAAAGGTTGAGGCTGCCTTTCAAATGTTTTTCTTTAATCACAAAACACACGCATCATATGTGCATCTAAAATGATAGAAAAAAGGTTAGATGCAAAGCAATCCACAATTCAGCTTACCAACAATCTTATTGATATAACAGTATAGAAGAAAACTCTATATTTTCTATAATAAAATTTGATGAATTATTAGTCATATTATATAACTTGACTTTATTTCAGTTTAAATAACTACAGAGACAATTAATCCAAACATTGGAGTCCCAATACATTACTAACAATGCCATTAAATCTCAGCGGCATTACATCATCAGTTCAACAGGAACTCAGCCTTTCATCTACAAAAACTCCTTTCTCCCTTTCATCACCTAGGAATAGGGTGACCAGATGTCCCATTTTTATAGAGACAGTCCTGTTCTTTGGGACTTTTTCTTATATAGGCACTTATTACCCTCCCACCCCCGTCCCGTTTTTTCACAGTTGCTATCTGGTCACCCTACCTAGGAAGCATAACCAACCCTCTCCAAAAACCCTATCGAACAAATGTATTTTGCAGTGTGCTAAGAAAGTAATGAAATTTGGGCTACTTCAGACCAAGATTCAAAGCAAATGCCAGAGTCTCAAAGTCCTTACAGAGAACACCCTGACCCTGACCCTTCGTATGAGTTGGATCCAGCTCAATCATCTCTGCTGACTGCAGCTGTGTCAGTATGGCAAGGCAGTCTTTCAGTGTTGCCTTTTTGTTATAATATAACAGTATAAGTATATCAGTATAATAAAAGACCTTAAAGTAATGAAAATATGCAAGGGGGCAGAGTTAAGGTGTGACTTCTGTGTGATTTAAATCATAGAGATCTGCTCCTGTATTTCTTGTGCACTCAAAACTTTTGTAGGATTGGGTCCCATTTACATAGGGTATTTTTCCCTGCATTTCATTTGCTTGGTTATTTTTTAAGATAAAAATCAATTTCCAAGAGGAAAGTAATATATTTCAATAAATATTTTGTACCTGCATGTATATTTACTTATTGATCAATGGACTTTCTTCAAATTTCTACAATACCTCCCACCCTCAAATGAACACCTAAACCAACCACTACAACAACAAAAATTACTGTGGAAAATTATAAGACACTGAAAATAGGGTTGTAGAATGAAAGTGTTACAATAATAAAAGTTAATGCATTCTGGCAAGAATAAACAAAAATTATAAAGCCTCATGTGGACAATGCAGAATACAGGAAGCTATCCAAGTGAGCAAACAACAAATGAAGAATAATCCTTACTGGTAAAGAATTAATTCCAGCAAGAAATTGAATAGAGGACTTCTGCATCTGAAGCAGCAGAGTTATCTATCAAGATAAAGAAGATTATGTTTTCTGTTGTTAGTAGCTCTACAGTATGTGAGGCCTAAAAGCAGCAGTCTCTTTCACAAAGTACACATACTCTGTAGATACCTTTTTCCATTGGTGTCCTCTCCAGTGGCCTGATCTATTCACTTGAAGTCAATAAAAAGACGCCAATTAATTCAGTGAACTTTGGATCTGGGCCAAAGTACCGACCGCTCTTAGCACTGGTTACCTTTTAAAACTTAAAATCAGTCTATCCTTGCTATTTAATTGGGACCTGCAGGGGGAAAATGAGTTTGTACCCTTTTAGGCTTCTTTATGATATTTGTTATGAAGACAGGCTGTGACTTTTTGTTTTTTACTTTATACAAACATGTTGTCTTATCTTGCCTGTTTTTGCTGGAGGAAACTTATATGACTCAGCTGTAGAATGGGATGTGAATGACTCAGTGATGTGGATTTCTCAACCGAAATTTCTCCTTTAGTTGTCAGGAGAGGATGATGTTGGTTGAATTTTAACAAAGAGCACTTTTCTCACCCCCATGAGAAGTCCCACTGAAGGAACTGGGACAGTTTTTGTAAGTAAGGTGAGCAAGGTTTCACACGTTTTCTGAAGCTTGAATAGACTCATATACTCCATAGACTTTAAGGTCAGAAGGGACCATTGTGATCACCTAGTCTGACCTCCTGCACATTGCAGACCAGAGAACTTCACCCACTCCTGAAATACACCTTTAACGTCTGGCTGAGTTACTGAAGTCCTCAAATCATGATTTAAAGACTTCAAGTTACAGAGAATTCCCCATTTACACTAGTTTAAACCTGCAAGTGACCCGTGCCTAATGCTGCAAAGGAAAGCAAAAAATCACCCGTGCCTCAGACAATTCCTTCCCGACCTCAGATATGGCAATCAGTTATACCCCGAACTTGTGGGCAAGACCTACCAGGCAGATACCTGGGAAAGAATTTTCTGTAGTAACTCAGAACCCCCGCCATCTAGTGTCCCATCTCCAGCAGTTGGAGATTTTTCCTCCGGGCAGTTGCCGATGGGCCACATGCCATTGTAGGCAGTCCCATCATACCATCCCCTCCATAAACTTGTATAGTCCTTAACAATGTTCTTGTCATGACTTTACTGACAGGCACGAAGACAACCTACACAGAGCTTACTATCTAATAAGATAATCTATAAATCTATCTGGCTTTAGCAGCAATGATTGGAGGTAGGTGAGCAACAGATTTTTTGGTTCACTGGCAATTCTGAAAAATAGAAAAGAGTTTTATTTCAGGTCAAACCAAAACCAGACTATTTTGAAAATTTTGGCTAATTGAAAAATCAAAAACTTTGTTTTGGGTCAAACGAAATATTTTGTTTCAACTGAGCCCTTTTTACATTTAAAATATTTTAAAAATAAAATTAAAGAACATTTTGAAACAAAATCAGAACTTTTTGTTTTAGAAAATGTTGAAACAAACTGTTTTGATTTTTTTCAGAATAATTTGATGGCTTTTTTATTATACCAGAACAACTGGGTGAAATCCACATGAATTCATGTCATGTTTCATTGTTGCCAAATCTTCATTTTTCACTTAGTTTTGTCCAAAAAATTTTGCTCGGCTCTAGAGGACCCTCTGTAAAAGACCTCTCCTATGTCATTGGAAATACCAAAGCTCTTCCTCTAAATCCTGTAAGGTGCAGTGTGTTACCAAAGCCTATTGAAGTTGGGAGCACGCATTGCTGCATGGGATTGTTCAGCACCTTAAAGAATTGCAGCACCAATAGAAGCAGCATATATGCTCAGAACTTATCACGGAGAAAATTATCTTCAAGAAACAATAGCCTGGCTACTAGGGAGCTGATACAAAGCGTCACATAGACCATGATTTTCTCCTGCCAAGCAATAGCTATATAACCTGTCCACATCTCTCTGCTTATCCACATCCTGTTTCCAGCCTTCTCTCTACCTTTCTGTCTGTCTCTCTTGTTGTATTTTCTGTCTTTTCCCTGTCTTCATACTAATGCTCTTACTTAAACTTCAGGTACTCCTTCAAGTAACCCAGTGTGAATGTCAGTTAGACTTTTCTTATCAACATGGCATTCTTTATCCTTCCAGTATGTGAATGTTAGGGGGTTTTGTGTGTGTGAATGACAATGGTTAATATCTACATATGTGAGCCAGATTTTCAGCTAATGGCATTGCTCCATTGATGGCAGTGGTGTCAACTGATTGACAGCAGCTGAGGATCTGGCCCTAGCTGTAAAAGTGAGGGACTGGGGGTTTGAAAAGCAGCAAACAGTAGCATGATTAAGTGGAGCATGGGCTTTCTCAGTGCCACAGTTCTAAAAGAAATTGCTGTATATAGTGTTTTACTGATTGTCACATTTGTTAACACTTCCCTGTGACAGGAAAGTGGGGGAGTGAGTTTGTGTATGTCTGGCTGGCTGGCTTGTTTCAAAATAATTGAAATAAGTGTGCCTGATATTTTAGAGAATCAAGTCAAACATGTGAGGTCACATGTCCGGGCGCACAAGGGCAGTGACCTTCCAGAGAATCATACCTTTCTCCTGCGAGGGGTTGGAGCTGCATTATTATAAATTCCTTTCATTTGACATTTCATCCAGCGGATAATGAGTTTCTTTGACTGAGGGAAAACGTAGTTTACTGACTTGTAGCAAAAGGACAAATGGAGTAATAAAAGAAAAAATAAGTTGGCATTTAAAAAAAAAAAGGAAACAGATTGAACTGTAGCATGTTTCCATAGCTACCAAAGTTCTTTAACACAACAGATAAAATAGCAAACAGATTGTGGAGTATTACAATTCAGGATTTGAGTGAAACATTCTCCTATTTCTTAGCTCTAGGTATCTCATAGATGAAAAAATTAATTCCTGAGAAGATGGCTGTTTGTAATCTTGTGTAAGACCCTGCTGATGTATTCATATGGAGTGCGGTGAAGCCTTCTCAAAACTGATTAGACCCATAGTACTATACAGATGCAGTTTCCTGGTTTTCTAACAGATGAGAGAGAGAGAATAAAGCACAAAACATGTCATTTCAGTGGGGGCAAATACAATTAAATATTCCCAGAAGACATATTGGAAATATACCATTTGACTAAACTGAAACCAAATGTAAGAGTACATTAGAGCTATAAATAAACAGATAAATTCAGTAAAACAGGAAAAACTATTTCCTTTTCTTCAATTTGTGTTCTTTTTAAATTGATCATGATCACAATGTCTACTTGATTATACCTTTATAACAGTAATTAACAATGACTAGGGGTCTCTGGAGTGCTGTAGTCTGCTTATTTTTGTATGTAGGCTTATGTTTAAATCTGTCATGCACTCCCAGTGGAGGACAAAAGATATTCTGCTGGAGCATTACAGCATTTATTAAAATGTTTTGTGTATCAAAAAAGAGAATGAGAAAGGGGGGGGGAGCTTTCAGTAATACTCTTGATTCTTTTAAGGTAAAATTGAATATTTCAATTGGAAAACTGTATTTTTAAGAGTATTTGACTTGTTAAAAATCGCACCACTTGTCTGAACTGATATCTAAAGTATCTCTTTCCACTGAAGTGTCACTAAAATTTTTTGCAAATAGATGGCTAGCCATGCCCACTCTGTTCATAAGCAGTATGTGATTTGATGTTTCCTGAGTGTCAGTGAAAGCACCCTGGATGACAGTAGGACCTACTCTCAGCTGCACAGAAAAAGAGTTAAATTCCTTCACAGGAGAAAGGGAATCTGCTCTTCCCTATAAGGACTGTTTTAGTTACAAGGCCTGGAGGGAAGGACCTCAATCAATGGTTTATTAAGAGACAGTCATAAAAAGAGAGGATTTGAGGGGGCTGCCTTTCTTCCATGGGGGGAAGGAGATGAACTTCTAACAGTGAGCATAGAGAATCTGTGGTGAAGTGTTCTGACATATGGCTAGGTATGGAGGATTGCTTATTATCAGCTCTACAGGGAGGTCTTATCTGCTAAAGAGGGCATGGGAGGGCCTTTTCTTATCTACTAAGAAAGAGGAAAGTATATGGGTCTCTTATTCCTTGAGGATGTGGACCTCGTAAATAAGCATCACTTCCTACCTTTTTAATGTCTCTTGTGTGCCCAGAAGATAAACAGTTGCTGCAAATATTGTTCCACCAGTGACCTTTGATTGTTTGGTTAATTTCACGCAAAGCTGGGCTCTGTCTCCATTACAGTATTCATCTCGCATGGTTAAACCTAATCATGTGCGGTACACTAACAGGAGCTCTGTACTCCAGTGAAGGCTCTTCTTTGGTCCTGTTAAACACCGTTTATCTTCGACACACCTAAGATTTTAAAGGTGACCTGCCAGGAAAAAGAATTGTTTTGGGTCATTAATGCTTGTTTAAAGGACTGAAGTGTTTTTTTCGGGGGAAGGGGTTCTGTTTGTTTCTTGTCTTTTGTTTGCTTTTCAGTAAATTAGCTAGGATTCACAACAAACATACAATTCCCAGGAGGGAAAAGTAGGGAAGACCAGATTTACATCCCTGAGACTTTAGGGTAAAACACATGCATAATATTTTCATAAACCTTTCAGGTCTTCCTTGTTCACCAAAAACAAGCAAAACTGAGTACAAACCCAATTTGGATTTTTTTTGTTTATGAAGGCCACCTTTAAAAAAATCAATTTATCTCCATTAAGAGTAACATAGTTATGATGATCACCTACTCATGAGAGCTTACCAAAAGCATTTTATAGTAAAATAGCACTCTACCCACAATTTCCATATTCCATACAAGTCCTTTATATTTTTATTTTAAGCCATCGCAAATTCTTTTGCATCCCACGTTTAAAAGGAGTATTAAAAGTGCAATTGCATTGCCCTGTATGGACAATTAACAGAACTCCATATACATCATGGTCCTGTAGCTGTAGAATTTCTTACAAAATTCAAAACTTGCTTCAGAATTGTGCTGCAACATTTAACTTCTAATTTAATTTCATTTTTAATTTTAATTTCTAAGTTTGTAGTCCTTACAGTTGCAAACAATTCTTCCAAATGTGCATGTGAATAGAGTGTAAACTGATATATTGTTGCTTGCCTGGATCTGCAGACATCCTAAAACCATATCTCTGGGGTGTTGATCCTGAAGTCTAATAATATCCAGTTTTAATGTAATCATTAACTATTTCATGGCTGGTTAGAGTTAGTGGACATACCAAGATAATATGCATATTCCACAATACCAAGGATGAAATCCTGGCTCTATTGAAATCAATGGTAGTTTGGTCATTGACTCTAACGGAGTCAAGATCTCATCCAAGTCTCCTCCCATACTTTCCTAGAAGCCAAAAGCTCCAGCATCCAAATCTTCCAGGTTCCTTCCTGAAAACTTCTTCCATTGAGTTATTTAATTTCAATGCAGTATTCTGCCACACATTTTAAATTAAAAATTTAGTGACAACAGAAAATACATTCAATAATAGAGAGATTAACACAAGGATTAAATACTGTTTGGATTACATTATTTTATTATGTTTTTATTTCATTATTTTTCATACATAATTCAATGAAACTACTTCAAATTATAATTTATTTGCACTGTTTCAGAATCTCTGTTCTGCTGCACTGGAGAGATTGCTGCAGAGTTCATGTAAAACTTCCCATACTATACTCAGTACAATGGCAGTCTTAGTATTCCACTAGCATATAAAGCCATGGTCTTGTTTATAAACAGCCTAACAAACAGATAAGCCATAGGACCTGAGGCTGCTCAGTTACACAGGTGCGAATCAGGGATAACTCCACTGAAGGTAGTGATGTCACACTAGTTCAGAACTGGTGGAAGTGTAAGTAGAATTAGTGTCACCCTGCTTAAGCAAGCGGCACCTACATATACATTTTTCATGGATGAGTCTTGTCTTAATCCAAACTTTTGGATACCACTTTGGCCCAGTTGTTATGGATTTGAAGCTTCTGTAGTGGTTAGCTGCAGCTGACAGAGCCCCTTTTAATTTTTTTTTATGATTAATATAAAAATTTGTTTTCATGTAACCGTAGGCACACATTAGCCAAGCATGATAGTGTGTGTTCTCCACACAGGCCCTGAATTAGGCAAGAGCTGAATTAGGTTAAGTGGGCCCAATCAGCTAATTAGGCCGCAAACGGGGGAGCTTTAGGCTGGAGGAAGCTAATTAGAGAGAAGTTCATCTGTGAGGGATAGGCCGGGCTTCTACAAAAGACAGAAAATTGGAAACAAAATGGGTAGCAGGAAAGAAACCTACAGTCGCCCTCTCTGAGGTTGGGGAGAAGAAGCAGCCTGGTAGGAAGGACTCCAAGAGTGAGAGCAGTAAAATGGTAGAGTTACACACCTTGCCTGGACTGGAACCCAGAGTAGAGGGCAGGCCTCAGTTCCCCTCCCAGCCACTGTAGAGTGGTACTATTTGGGGGCAGTGAACAGAAAGATGTCCCGAGTCTCTGTTGGAGTGATAGGGTCAGGGCAATGGGCATGAGGGCGGCCTGATATCATGTGGACAGAAGAGATTTTGAAAGACTGCTGCAGAAGGGGAACCTACTGAGTGTCCTGGCTGGAGGGTTGAGTCAGAACAAGGAAGCTGTGGTTCCTGGAGTGAGAGAGGAGCTGCAGAGGAGCAACTGATGGGGTATAACCAGCTGGAAGGGGTGTCAGCCTGACTGAGCTAATTTCCAGAACTGCCAGGAAGTGGTGCCATCTAGTGGTGACTGGAGTCCCCCCACTGTGACACCAATCGGTTTTACTTCCTACTTTAAAAACCATCACAGGGTGAACGTGTCAACTAACCACCATACCATAGATGACTATAAACCCAGGGTAATATCCCAGTAAAGTTACTAAAAGCTATTTTCACTCTGTTCTGAATGCTGCATTAATCTTCAGAAAGGATCAGAAAATTCTCCTACTGTTTTTCTAAAACCTAGTTCAGAGACATAGAAATGTGGGACTAGAAGGGACGTTGATAGGTCATCTAGTCCAGTGCACTTAGGCAGGGCTAAATACTATCTGGATTGTCCCTGATAGGTGTTTGTCTGACCTGTTCTTAAAAACCTCCAAAGACAAAGATTCCGCAATTACCCTAGGTAATTTGTTCCAGTGCTTAACTTCCCTTACAGTTAGAAAACTGTTTTTCTAATGTCTAACCTAAATCTCCCTTCCTGAAATATAAGCCTGTTACTTTTTGTCTTCTCAGTGGTTAAGGAGAACAATTATCACTTTCCTCTTTATAACAAGCTTTTGCATATTTGAAGACTTTCCATCTTCCCCCCCTCAGTTTTCCCTTCTCCATACTAAACCCATTTTTTCACTCTCCTCATAAATCATGGTTTCTAGACCTTTAATCATTTTTTGTTGCTGTTCTCTGACTTTCTCCAATTTGTCCACATCTTTCCCAAAGTATGGTGCCCAGAACTGGACACAGTACTCCAGTGATCTACTATAACCCCCAGATACTTTTTGCATCGTACTCCTTCCTAGGCAGTCATTTCCTGTTTTGTATGTGTGCAACTGATTGCTCCTTCTAAAGCGGAGTAATCAGTTACACACGTACAAAATGGGAAATTACTGCCTAGGAAAAAGTACTGCAGAAAGGGATCTGGGGGTCATAGTGGATCACAAGCTGAATATGAGTCAAGTGTAACACTGCTTTCCTTTCCCCTCCCTCCTCCCCCACAACAATCATTCTGGGATGCATTAGCAGAAATGTTGTAAGCAAGACAGGAGAAGTATAATTCTTCTGCGCTGATTAGACCTCACCTGGAGTATTGTGTCCAGTTCTGGGTGCCACATTTCAGCAGATATGGACAAATTAGAGAAAGTCCAGAGAAGAGCAGCAAAAATGATTAAAGATCTACAAAACATGACCTGAGAGAGACGCTGCTCAAGTGCTAGGTAGAGCCAGTGGTCCCAATGCCTGGCCAAGCTGCTTCACGCCCCTGCAAGATCCCCGTGCCTGCCGCTTGCTCGGAGCATCCCTTCTCACTCCCCCTCCCCCGAGGAGAAGTGACCTGGTGAGCAGCAGGGACCTGGGGTGGGGGAGGTGGAGTGCAGATAGGCACTTGTAGGCAGCAGGGGCAGCAGCAGGCCCGGGGGAGGGGCTTGAAGAAGCGGTGGGGCCACTGTGGCTCAGGTGTCCCTTGGGGGCGACTGTGCCAGGGGTGGCTTTGCCTTCCCTGGCCTATTTTACCTGCCACCCATGTTCCTAACTGTCAGGGTGGTTAAGCACTGGAGTAAATTGTCTAACCTGCTCTTAAAAAATCTCCAGTGATGGAGATTCCACAACCTCCCTAGGCAAACACCTGTCAGGAACGGTCTAGAAAGATAACACTTAGTTCTGCCATGAGTGCAGGGGACTGGACTAGATGACCTCTCGAGGTCCCTTCCAGTCCTATGATTTTACTTAACAAAAGTATACCTACTTTGTGCCTTAAACTGCATTTCCTATAGGGTGCTATAATTGCTTCAAAATCTTTTAATAAAGATGTGTGTGGTTTGAAATATTTCGAAGGTTTATCCTCTTCTACCTGCCGATAATGAAAAATTGCTCCCTTTAAGTGCTCCACCTGATGAATTACCCATTAGTACTTACTACCGAAAATCACTTATGGCAGACAATTAGAAAACAGTGAATCAATACCCTGGGGAAAATTATAATAGACTTTTTTATTTTCTATAGAAGTACAACAAATTTCTTAAATGATTTGACCTATTAATAATATGAAGGAAAAAAGAAATGAGATGGCAAAAGGAACATATATTCTCTTGAGGAATGCTCTTATGGTGTCTATGCCTTTGCACAGACACTTAAAAATCAGAATGTATTCAGTTAGGAAAGCTTAGCTTAAATGAGTGTCTGGTTTGCCCAAAAAGTGTGTGTGCACAAGAATGAGAGCTTAGCTGGAATTTTTTTGCTTTCTCTCATCAGTATTAGTATTACTACCATCTTCTTAGTAGTTTTATTACAGTGACATTTAGAGGTCTCAATGGAGATCAAGACCCCATAGTGCTAGATGTATGTACATTTTGTGAGCAGGGCTGTCTCTTACTAAAAGTTTATCTAAGCCTACCAAAGTTGAGAGCAAAGTAGTATAGCCCCAATTTAGAGATGGAGCACTGAGGCTCTGAGAGATGAAGTGACTTGCTTAAGGTTGCACAGGAGAGCTGTAGCAGAACTAGGAGTTGGAACCCAAATCTCCTGAATCCCAGCCTTAATCACAAACCATCCATCTCCTTCTCAATGCTAGGGAACTGTTTATTGTTAAAAATTATATGTAATTATTTTCTGTTTTCCTGAAACTGCTTTTTCTCAAAATACTTTAATTTCTGGGGTGGCTTTGTTTCAATCAAGGCAAAGCTTAACTCAGTGAGCAAAGATTGTTTAAAACCATTGTCACTCAGCTGTAAAGCTAGTGATACCTCTTCTTCTTGTATTTGCAGCTCCATAACCTTCACCTTGGGAGTCGTGTGTGGGAGTTAGTCTGCTGTTTGTCATGGCACAGGTGCAGGCCAAGGGACGTGCTGGCCGCCTTTCCTGCAGCCCCCATTGGCCTGGAGCGGCGAACCGCAGCCAGTGGGAGCTGCGATCGGCCGAACCTGTGGACGCAGCAGGCAAACAAACCGGTCCGGCCCACCCGGGGCTTTCCCTGAACAAGCGGTGGACCAGCTTTGAGAACCACTGCTCTATATAATTATAGGATAATATAAAAATGGCTTCCCAGTCAGTGCTCATTACTCATAGGAATGGCTTCGCCACTAAAGCTAACCCTGTTGTAAATGTGAATGCTGAAGATCCCAAGCGTGATATGTGACTCAAGAACATACTACTGGAAACATGGTTTATGGCCTTTTCATTTTCACAGGCCCTTTCTTAAATCTTGCTTTCTTTAATTTTAATTTTATCTGTGTCAATTATAGAGCATGTACAGCAATATTTGTTTATAGATTACGTAGGGCTACTCTCCTCACCCCATGGAAAGATCCATGGCAGGGATCCAAGGGGAAAGAAAACTGCTTTCCCTTATGAAGTTCCCAAAAGATGGAACACTTGGATCCCCAAGATCTTTTGGAAGCCAGAGCTTTCTCCTGACCACTGAAGTTCTCCATTTCCCTGTGGGAGTTACACTAGATAGTGGAAGTGGGAGCGATTTCCACAACACGTGGATGCTCTGTTCAACCTCAAAGCTGTATTAACCTCTTGGCATCCACCCTCAGGGTTTCTAGAGGGTGAGGTGAACAACTCCATGTGGCGCTGGAAAAAATGACAGTCAAAGCTGCTTGGATTCAAGTGCTACACATGCAAAGCAAATGAGCCTTACACCATTAAATGTTATTCTGGGTAGGCCCAATCACTGTGTGATACAGAAAATATGCATGTAGCTTAGACTAATGTGATCTAGCCATGATTAGTGAAGAAATGTCTCAAATTGCCTTCATGTGTTAAAATGCTTTCTTGACACAACATTTGTGTTTGGCCTAATATAAACTGACTGATTCTCAGACAAATCTATCCCCTCCCCTCCCCCCCCCACGTCGTCATATGCTACAACCCCCCTAGATCTCCAGTTCTGATTGGGACCATTAGGCAATACTGCAGTACAATAAAATATTACTTACCCTGTAGGCTCTTTGGGACAGAAACCATCTGTCTGTATAGCATCTAGTACAATGAGGCCCTGATCTCAGTTGGGGCCCTGAGATGCTGCAGTAAAGCAAATAATTACTAATTTTGCACAGAATTGGTAGTTATATGAATATATATAAGTGCCCCATATAATTATGCTAAGATAAAACTGTTTTGCCTTGTTTTCTCCCCAACCAAACATATTTGCCTAGGGTAGAATTGAACATACCAATTAGTAAATAGATGAATTCTCTAAACTGTAAGATTATTAATAGTGTTGTCTACCAGATGCTCTTTCTTTAAATTATCCTTCAGTATTTTCAGAGGAAAAGAATCTGGTTAACCTATATAATATCATACCCTTTCCTAATATTTTTTAGACCGTGTGCCCTTCCTAGAAGAGATCATATCTTGCTAAATGTTTGTACTGCACCCAGTAGAGTGGGGCCCTGAGGCTGAGTGCGGTTTCTGGGCACTATTCTAATACACGTAATAAATACTATTAATCATTAATATTGCATTTCAAAGCTATTCTCTTTTGCCAGAGGCAGGTGGTGGGGGTATTTATGTTCTAATTTTTTTGTTAACATTTACGTCACTCTGTATTCAAATTTCAGTATGCCTCCAGAGACCAAACACATGGGTGTTTTTTCAAAGCAACTTTTTAATGATATGTTTGACCACCAAGCAATTACACCCTAGATAGCCAAACAATGAGCTTCCCGTTTTTAGATTTAAGGTCACAAGGCCTGACATTATGATCACCTAGTAGTCTGACCTGCATAACATAGGCCGTAGAACTTCACCCAGTGATTCCTGCATCAAGATCACTTATTACATGTTATATTTAATATTTTTTACTGCACTGTGACCCAAACAGACTCATAGACTTTAAGGTCAGAATGGACTATCATGATGATCTAGTCTGACCTCCTGTGCATTGCAGGCCACAGAACCTCACGCACCCACTCCTGTAATAGACCCCTAACATCTGGCTGAGTTACTGAAGTCCTCAAAGCATGATTAGACTTGTTACAGAGAGTTCACCATTTACCCTAGTCGTTCTTTTCTACCACCCATCCCTTTCAATTCAGTTTTCTGCCCACCACTGTTCCCCAAGTGTGTTCGGGAATCTTACTTCTGGCAGAGAGGGTAAAGATACAGTAGCCTTCGGGAAGGCTGACATTGATACTATTCCAGCTGGGGCAGCAGATAGAGCTTGATGTCTTTTGAGAGAGTTGATTTCCCTCAGAAATCTATTGGCCTGAAGAACTTAACAGGGTTCTTCTCTGTGCGTGCACATGGCGGTCGCCAAGCAGCGAGGATGGCACGGCACTACAGTATCTTCAAAACTTGGGGGGGGGGGAATGTAAAACTGATCCATTTGTAATTGATCCTCTAGTGAATAATTCAAGAGCCCTAAGGCTTTTTAGTTTTTGAAAACCACTCTTTCAAGTTTTTTTTGACACCCACTGCTTAGCATGACAGCCATTCCATATGCAGATGTGTGTGAAAGATTGATTCACTGAGGGAGAAAATTAGCATCTGGCTGTAGGCTGCAGAGAGGAGCTTCACAATGCAAATGGGGAAAACACAGGAAAAACAAAACACAGGAAATTACTGTACAAATTTGGTAAGTAACTTCTTGGATCTGTGGTGTTAGTTGCTACAGGCACAAGCTCATGTTAGTCCCCCATCAGCGCCCACTACTTAACTCCGAAGAATCCTTTAATAGGAAGAATAGTGTGTGAGTGTGTGTGTGTATATATATAGACGACAAAGGCTCTTGCGTATGCCTTGGGTGTGTAGTGTGGGCTAGAATCAGCCCTAAGTTTTGGATGCCTTGTGCAAGACATGCAGGACCTAATGTGGGCTTCCATAATATGCACAGCACTCTGGGTATGGCAGTTGGGTGGGCCCGGGATGCTAATTATCATGGGGTATTGGGGAAGCGTTAATAATTAATGAAGGAGTTCAAGATACCTCACTGTGGGGTGATCAGAAGGATTTTGTAAGATAGAAAGGCTGGGGATGTTTTGGCAACTGCCAAGGGGATTGGTACCCTGGAATTGGCTTTTCATTGTTCAGTCGTGAGGCTGAGGTGGCCATGGAGTGGGCTGAGTACATGATGCGAAAGGGTACTGACAAAGTGATGGGCCCAGAATAACGTAGAGAGATAATTGGGAAGTGGCAGTGCCTGGCAGCCAGTGCTTAGCACACATGTAGGTCTGACCTTAAGTGAGATGTAAGCCTGGAGAGCAATTTTTTTTCAGCTGCAGAGAATTATGTACAGCTTTATTTGATGGTATACCATCAAATATAGACTGTTATAACACACTTAGGTAAAGGATCCAGCCCCACCTGTGACTCATTCAGATCTACTCTCCAGGTGGGGAAAATTAGTGTAGCCACAGGACAGGTACATCATGTGGTTAAATCAGTCCAGGCCTCAAGATATCCACCCTGGAAGCTTCTCTTTTTAAGGGGAAGACAGCTGACCACTCCCAGTGGAGGGGGAAGGGACTGAGTTAAAAGGAGCCAGCTTAGAGAAGCTGAGTGATGGCTGCAGTTGGCCTGAATTACCCACACAGACTTCACATGGAGGGCTGTGGGGTACCTGACTTGAGGAGGTGAAACATATCTGAGTTAGTAGCCTGGGAAGGAGGCCTGTGGGACTCCTGATCCAAGGAGGGGAATACTGAAGAGACCCCAGAGGAGGGCTGTAGGATCCCTGAATTGGGGGAGGAAAGGTTGGACTTGAGGGGTGAAGGAGTAATTTGATTTCCTGTAAGAGATTTAGTAAATGAGACCTCTCACAGGGGAATCTTAGTATGATGTATTTTGGCTTGGAACTGACATCTTACAAGAGCCCCCAGAGAAAGCTGAGGGCAGTGCACTTGCAGGGCCGCGTTGTGGCATAAGGAAAGGTCCTGATAATGGCTCCCTGCCACATGCTGTTTTTATAGCTATGGCACACATTGTTTAGGCCTTATTACTGTAATGAACTCCATGCAGGCAGTCAACTACACAGAGCCCCTTTATAGGCACAGGTGGATTGCCCACCTTACTGAGATTTTAATATATTCGGGATTGCTCACCTTACTGAGATTTTAAAATACAGCCTCTTCTGTGGATGTACAGTGCCTAGCACAATGGTGTCCTGATCTGTTTCTGGGGGTCCTACACACTGCTACAATACAAATAAAGAATTAATAACCTGAAGCTCCTTGCAGTATTGGGGCACGGTTTTCAAACTGCCTAAAATCAAGTGTAGTTCTTTTCTGTAAGTACAAAAATATGTGAGGTTTTGTTTGGTTTTGGCTGATGGTATTCTGAAGATATGTGGACACTGAATATATTAAATGGGAAGTTGGAATCTGTGTTCACTGGAGAATGTCTTGGAAATGGCATACACCCTTACAGTGGCACAAGATATTCAACAGAATTTTTAAGAACTGTAAAGTCCAAGGAAGATAATCACTGCAAATGCTTTGGAAGGTGACGCTTACTGCTGGGAATGAATATGTTTCATTGTTCTCTATGTGAGCCCTCATTGATTCAAAGGTGAGAAATGACTTCTCTTACAGAATGCCATTTGCACCAATGCACAGAGATCTGATGGATAAATCTGAGCTTTAGATTTCAGCAAGTTTACTGTTAAGGCTGGCTAGCTATCGTGTCAGAAAAATGGAAAGACAAGGTTTTGTCATGACAAAAACAAAAGTTCCTATCGTTTTTTTAAAGGAAGTCATAGAACATACTGTTTTAATTAATATTATGCCATTTACCATGGAAAATTATAAGGAAAAGTCCTGCTCTGGCTGGGGGAAAATTACAAAAATCATAAATATTGTGACAAAGTTCCTCCTCTGCCTTAGTGGGTCCTGCACTTTTTGGCGGATTTGCTCACCTCAGAGGTTCACGGCAGCCCTCAGTTTGGCCTCTTCTTCTAGAGGCTCAAACCTGCCGTTCACTCAGCTAACCCTATCACTGGCCAGCATGGGGAGAAATAGAGAACAATCTCTGCACTCTCTGTTGTCTCACCTAGTGGGTTGGGGACAGGCCAGATCCCTTTCCAAATTAGACCTTCTCTTCTAGTGTTGCTCACAGACCAGGTCAACTCCTCCTGTATCTGATCAGGAGTTGGGGGGAACCTGGGCCCGCCCTCTACACTGGGTTCCAGCCTAGGGCCCTGTGGATACAGGAGACGTAGACAGCTGATATCAGCTGCGTGACAGCTGCAGCTACAACTCCCTGGGCTACTTCCCCATAGCCTCCCCCCAGCACCTTCTTTATCCTCACTGCAGGATCTTCCTCCTGAAGCCTAATCACGCTTGTAGTCCTCAGTCCTCCAGCAGCACGCTTTCTCACTCCCTGCTCCTTGCATGCCCTCCACTAACTGATGGGAGGTCCTTTTTAAGCCAGGTATCCCGGTTAATCTGTCTGCCATAATTGATTCTAGCCCCGTGGACCCCCCCCCCCGCCCCTTCCACTGTGAGACAGCTGTACAATTTCCAGCCGGTTCGTTTCCAGACCGTGCCAAGGAAACATCTATACACACTCGTGCTCCACACCCTTCACGTACTCACCCTTGCGTCCCACCCCAGCACAAAGTGGTGGGACCTCCTGCCACCTCTGGAGGGCGAGGAGCCCTGGTGGGCCATCCTATATTCCACCCTGGTCCCAAGGCCTGCCGGGGATATCAGTTGGCGGCTCCTTCACGGGGCCATGAGCACGGGCGTGTACTTGGCGTGGTTCACCCCAGTCCTGGACACCTGCCCCTTCTGTGGCATGAGGGAGACCCTGGTGCACGTTTACCTGGAGTGCGCCAGGTTGCAGCCCCTATTCCGGCTCCTCTTAGACATCCTGTTACATTTTTGGTTGCACTTTTTCCCCTCACCTTCTTATCTATGCACTCCCTATCTGTGGCCCCACAAAGTCACGGGACCTCCTGGTCAGCCTCTTTCTAGCCCTGGCTAAAATGGCCATCTATAAAACCAGGGAGAGGAGGTTGGCCAATGGGGTCTCCTATGACTGTGGGGCCTATTACTGTGGGGCCGATCCTCCGCCCACTCATGCATCCGGGCAGAGTTCCTCTGAGCGGCGTCCACTGACTCCCTTGACGCCTTTGAGGAGCAGTGGGCACTGTCCAGGGTTCTCTGCTCGGTGTCCCCATCAGGTTCCCTTTGTTTGACCCTTTGACCGCACTCCTGTCCCTGTTACTTCATTAGTTGTCCCCCAGAATCATTTGGTTTCCAGGTCCTGTGGATCCTCCCGTTAGGCTGGGGGCGGGGGGGTTCCTTTAGCAGTGGGCGGACTTTTGCCTGCCCACTTCCTGGATCCCAATAGGATAACTGATATTAGTATGTTCTTAATTGGCTTCAGGTGTCTTAATTAGCTTGCCTGTCTTAATTGGTTCTAGCAGGTTCCTGATTGCTCTAGTGCAGCCCCTGCTCTGGCACTCAGGGAACAGAAAAACTATTCATCCAGTGTCCAGTATATTTGCCTTCTACCAGACTCCTGTACCCCACTGGTCTGGGTCTGTCACAATATATAGAAACATATGAAAAGTCACGAGTCACATTATTTTAAGGAAAATATCCTTTATTTTCAATTAAATGGCTTAAAAATCAGTGTATAAGATTTAGGGAACAGCTCAAAACCATTTAAAAAAAACTCCTTACTCCACTTCACTGGATAGCAGTCCTTCACAGTGATGGCAGTCCTGTGCTGCATGAGGACAGCTTTGCACAGTTTCTCTTAAACAGCTTAACCAACTACAAGATTTCTCTTAAGCCAGCATGACCAACTCCCAGCATAGGTAGATACACCAATGGTTCTACTAGGGCAGCCCCATGTCCCTTGAGTATCCACTTATGTATGAAAGGCTGTGGCCAGACAAATGGGGTATGGTGCAGGTGTCCTTCCTTGATCTCTGTTACCTGTAATTCCCTTGGGCTGCTCTAAGACTGATGCAGGTTGGTCCATGATCAGCAGAGTAAAAGAGTCTCAAAGCCACCTTTGCATATGTTTCATTTCTGAGCTGTGCTAAATACTTCTCTGATATGGCTTGGGATTTTCACCCTTCTGCATTCAGCTAAATGTGCAAAAACCCATGGAAGAGCCCTACTTAGTAGTAAGTTGGCGGGTTTCTACAAAAAAACACTATGGCCTTTGCCACCTGGCCAAATTCATGATTTGTCACATGCACCACAGCTGTGACAAATACACAGCCTTACTCATGGCTCATCAGTGTTAAATATTTTTTTGGGGAAGCAGAAATATACACTGTCATTTTGTCAGAGCACCAGCCAGAATTGGTCAAAGTATCACTTATCTGGAGAAGGACTGCTGTACTTGTCAAATTTTTCATAATTGCTTTGTTCCTTTACTTGACCAGCGCTACAGATCATTGAATAATATTCAGCAAATAATTCATTCAACAATTGTCTCCATCAATGGCTGAGTAGATTGTTTGTGAAGAAACATTTTCATTAATTGAACGGCTTTGCAAAGCACCTAATCCGGCTGGGAGGCAAACTGAATCCTTAACCATCCTAAACTGGGAAATGGAATAACCTGACTGCCAGTAGCAGGTAAAATACCACACAATCAAGGAAACAATGTTAGAATATTAGAGTGCCAGCTACAGTAGCACGCTAATCTAGCCAACTAGCCATGGGTTTCTAAACGCCAGTGTGCACAATTGTAAAGATCTGGCTAATAAGGAACAGTCTCAGAACAATCCTATGGTTTTCACAGGGGAGGCATAGTTAGTCAGATATGGAATTGTTTGTTATGAGTGAAATGTATGCCTCCCAGTAGAGCAGTAACATTTGCAGGGGAGAGGAAAAATCTTGCTGTTTCCCCACCACTCTTGTTATGCACTGCACTTGTTACATAACGTTTAAAAAAGCTCGTGTATAGAAATCCCACATGAAACATGGGATTCTGTACAAGAAACATCTGCCTTGACCGTCAAAAGTAGATGCAAGTGGACCATACCAAGGCCACCAATTTGATGGCTCTCCTATTCTAACCACAGAGTGATACCGTGACTAATGAATAACTCAAGATTACCATTAAGTCACTGAGCATTATCTGTACATAATTATTTGTACCAATTTTCAATGCAGGAGATATTAAAGGCATATTGAAGGGCTTGCTTTTCATTTTTACTAATCAAGAGAAAAAAGTCATTTAAACTTATGGTTGATTTCTGCCTGAGAGTTTGTCCTTTTTACCAAGAGGACAGTGGTTCAATTACCTCAATAGCTGTTTTAGCAACTTTTTGAGATTACTCAACTAAGGGACATATCAATTCCCATTATAGAATAATGGTTCTTCATGGTTAACTCCTAAATTCTCAGCAAATGCATCACCACACCTCTGTTTTTAATTAAAATTTCTTTCAGGTTCATAGCATTGACTAATTCCACTTAACAGAAAAGGTCAGATGCCTTCCAGATGGAGGCTGAGATCTGAACTCCATTTAAGTTAATGGGTGTTATGTCATTGACTTCAATGGGGCCAGTATTTCACCCAGATTAGAGGAAACTACAGCTGGTCACTGATTTAGGATCAATTGTAAAGCATCTGCTAGGAAGCTTTGATACTGAGGAATGGTAATGATGGGCTGTGGACTAAGTAATTATTCAACTTATCCATACCACTGTATAGTTACACTTCATAACACAGTGATTGTAATTTATAATAGTACCTGTAGTTACACTGCATTTTCAGATGCCATGGACAATGCAGTACACTGATGGTTTTTATATTGTAATGATACTTGTAGCTAGAATGTTAACTACATGACAATTACTTAATACCCTTTTCATTTAGTAATTAATACATTTTGAAATCTTTACCTACTACAACATCCTATGATGGGAAGGTTAACTATGGGGGTTGTCATTATAATTGTAGCTATTCTATTATTTCAGTCATTGTATTAAAATGGGTGCTAAAATACTTATCTCTGAAGTGGCTAATGCTTTTAGCACCATACAATCCTTATTATATGGTTCAATACCTTACCTTTTTTTTCATATTGTATCTGTATCATTTGACTAAGGTCCTCTTCTGACCCCTTCTCCCCCCCCCCCCCCAAGTTTTCTCTAGTTAAGTGGCAGGACTTTTCTGGGAAAGAGGTATTTGAGGGGAGAGAGACTATTCCTGCATCTGCATTCCTATGGTTACTCCAAAACACATTTCTAGTAGAGTCCACATGATGTATGGCATTGAGTGAATCAGCAACCCCTCACATACTCTGGCCTGTGCTGTGTGGCCTTGGGAAAGCCACTTAACTGCTACGAGCCTCCATGTTCCCATCTGAAAAATGAGAATGATGGATTACTTCACAGGTATGTTGTGCTAACTAATATTGTACAATGCTTAAGATGTAAAATGCTTTAAAAGAACTAAGAATCATTACTAGGGGAGCAGAAGGAGCTTAGGCATGTCAGAATTCAGCATGTGTCATTAGTTTCCTGTTGGCTCCATAATTTAGGGCAGCAACTTGAATCCCAAATAAACTTATTGTTCCTGGATGCTTTAATCAAAGAAGGATGTGCTGTCTAGCTATATAAATTAATGATACATCTTTGTATTCTTGGGATGTATAGAAGAACCTGCTGTGTTCAAAGACTTCAATATATGGGGCCAACGCTAAGTCAGATTCACTTGATCTGATCATAACAGTCCAATAGTCTATGAAGAAATTTCAGTTTTTATAGGGGATGGAAAGATACATCAGTGTTTAATTCTCCATTAAATGCATTTATACAGTATAAGATGCTGCTCAAATTATGTATCTGACAGCAAACTTCAATGGAACTTGGTGAATTTTCACTGATGGATCTTCTACTTCAAGATAAATTCTTTCATAAATATAAGAACACAAAAGAAAAGATTACATCTTACCTTCCACTGAGTTTGATATAGTCATTTGGCTTTTCCCACTTGGTGACTGCTGCAGAAAAAACAGCTATACCATTATGACAGAGCTTGGTAGCTAGGAATGTCCAACCAGGCAATGGTTCCTAGGAGCCCCTTGTTATAATTCTGCTGCCTAACTGATAGGTCATTTGAGAGTGATTATCCCTGCCTCTGATGAAGCCCTCCCCCGATACTGCCAAATCAGCCCTGCCAAAAATGACTTTTATCCCTGGGGCTCATGCGTCTGAAGAGCACACTTCTTTGGCTTTGGAATACCTCACTGTGCACTCTGTTACGCATCCTGCTTCAGTGGGTGTTCTTCAGAAGAGGTCACCATCTAAAGGAGTTACTGCTTGAACTCAGTTGGTGTGGCAGCTCATACTTTTTAGCATTGGAGATCACAGTTTCAGTTCCTGTTGCTGACCAATGAAGACACTTGTTTCACAAGCTTCAGGTTGCTTTTAAAATCTTCAAGGAGGGAATTCCCATACCTCCCTGCCAGGTCTCAACCTGCCCAATCCTTATTTCAAATTATACCAGTTGAAGGCTGTGTTGTATTAACATATTCAAAGTAAATTCAGTAACAAAGTATAAGCATTTCCAAAATGGAACAAGTTTTTTGTCTTTGAGCTAATGCTTCCCATTTAGCGGTTTAAATGTTGAGGACTTTTTTTTTTTCTTTTTTCAACTCATCGGATGAGGCCAAGGTCTTTCATGCATGTCACAAAGGATGAACTGTTTGATTCATCAAAGGGCATGTGACGAACTAGCCTTTACTTTTTCTTGTTTGGCTTTTTTCCTATTTGACAGGATAGTAACATTACAAGAGATCTACAGATTATTCAGGCCATTGAACAATCCATACTAAAAAGAGGCTTCTGTTTTTGCAGACAAGTTCTGTATCTAATTACCTGATTATGGCTGACAATGAAGTAATTAGACATTTATAAATGCATGTGCATCTTCATTTATTTGCTGTGTGTAAGAAATTAGAATAACAAAATGGAAAGCAAGTTGAGCCCCTTACCCAGAATCTGATTCTAAAGGCCAGATCTTCAGTTCCAATTCCATTAATTTAAATGGAGCTACACCAGCAGAGGTTCTAGTTATAAGTTGTTGTTTTGTTTGTTTTTAAAGGTTACTATATGACATTAGGCAGCATACTGAATCTTTTTGCTGCTCTATTTTGGTTAGAGGTCATCTTGACTTGTAGCAGCCATGTAACCTGGAAATTCATTTAACATTTGGGTATTTTTTGTATAGCATTGTATTCTTTGTATCCGAGATTTTGAAGCAACTTTTAATATCACTGACTGCTTCCTCCCCTCCCCCACACACACTTGTTCTAACAGGTCTATCAATTCTCAAGTGATTTTTTCCTCTGAAAAGTCTTAGCTAATTGAAAATGTCAGCTATTATATTTGATGGTACTTTCTTTGTCATTCTAATGCTTGCTCTTTCAGCAGTATTTCTGGAAAGGAACTTTATCACAGATCTAGCCATGAAGTGATGCTAAGCTCGTTTAAATCAATGTTTAATTCAGTGGAACTAGCCCAACTAACAGCAGCTAAGGAACTGGTCCACTGTCTAGATATGTTAAATATCTGATGGGAGACAAGTCATTTTTCTCCTTGTTGAATGGACATTAATGCATCAAAATTCTGTTTGACAGTTGTTTGGGTATATATTTTGCATCCTTATCAGTGAGACCCTGGTGTACAAATAGTGAATAGCATGAAATTTAAAAAAACTTTAAGGCAGGAAAGTTACTACTTCAGTGATGCTGGTGGTCACTTCAGTAAAACCAATGAAGGGAACAGGCACTTTGCATCTCATTATGAAATGAACATTTGGTGTCCATTACACAACCACGTACTTTCAGTAATAGAACTCTAGCACCTCTAAACTGACAGGCATTTTAAATAACATCACAGCAAACATCATGGAAACAAACATACATCATGGAAAAACCGTCAGTCCTTTAACCATTTATTGAGGAAAGATCCGTAACACTAAATGGAAGGAAGGGTTCAAAAGTTCTTTTCTCCTAGGCATTTAGAGTTTGGAGACCCATAGATACATGGGCTGAAGACTGATATTGTCATTTTTAAATTATAGTTGAGTTGAGTGCCTTTTGTTTTTGATTAATTGCAATGTGTCATTAGGAAAAATTAATGAACTAAAGTATTGTAATAAAAAAATCTGAAATGTTCATTTTATGTTAAACTTTGGAAAGAGGCTGCAATTCTGGATAGCACAGAGAAACAAAAATAAATCAAAGTTAATGCACGGAAAACTTTCAGGCCTGATTCATCCTTTGTTCAATCCCCTTGAAGTCAAATATGTCTGTATAGGGAGTGTCCTTTCTGCACTATTATTTAAACTGCAGCATAACAGTGAATACATTGTTTTAGTGTAATGAAACTCTAAGGGTTTATGGGAGTGGACAGAATTCTTCCTCAGAAGCAATGGAATGTGACAATTCCACATCATGCTCTTTCATGGTCCCATGGATTCCCCTCAGCAGGGTTTGGGCACCTTATGTGGGGAAGGGACAGAGAAGATGTAGGTGTGGAAAGAGCAGCCATGTTGTAGCTGGTTCTTCTCTACCCCAAATATATATGAAAATAAGTCAGCAATAATTTCTACCGGTTATATATTCACTCTAATGGGGAATTTTGTTCATCAATTATTAAAATTGGTTTATATAATACAATAGAAAATTCTTTGGGGCATTTGTTTTGAGAATTCAAATTCACAGGTACGGAAGATTTTATTTAAAAGTTGAAACATTAAAAGTGCTGATAATAGTGCTACTTGTATAAGATGATGGGCAACAAAATAGCTGATGAAATTCAATCATAGAATCATAGAACTGGAAGGGACCTTGAGAGGTAATCTAGTCCTGTCCCCTGCACATGTGGCAGGATTAAGTATTACCTAGACTAGTGGCTCTCAACCTTTCCATACTACTGTGCCCGTTTCAGGAGTCTGATTTGTCTTGTGTATCCCCAAGTTTCACCTCACTTACACTACTTGCTTACAAAATCAGACATAAAAATACAAAAGTATCACAGCACACTGTTAATGATAAATTGCTTACTTTCTCATTTTTACCATATGACAAAATAAATTAACTGGAATATAAATATTGTACTTACATTTCCGTGTATAGTATATAGAGCAGTATAAAATAGTCATTGTCTATTAAATTTTAGTTTGTATTGACTTCACTACTGCTTTTTATGTAGCCTGTTTATAAAACTAGGCAAAATATCTAGATGAGTTGATGTACCACCGAAAGACTTCTATGTACCCCAAGGGGTACACATACCCCTGGTTGAGAACCACTGATCTAGACCGTCCCCGATGGGTGTTTGACAATGTTATGTGCTGCAAAGTAATGCACACTGGGAAAAATAATCCCAACTATACATACAAAATGCTTGGGTCTAAATTAGCTGTTACCACTCAAGTTGTTGTGGGTAGTTCTCTCTGTGTGCAGCAGCAGTCAAAAAAGCTGACAATGTTAGAAACAGTTAGGAAAGATATAGATAATAAAACAGAAAATACTGCTATATAAATCCATGGTGCTTCCACACCCTGAACACAGTAGTTCTGTTCATCCCATCTCAAAATATATATTAGAATTGGAAAATGTACAGAAAAGACAACAGAATGATTAGTGGTATGGAACAGCTTCCATATGAAAGAGGTTAAAGACTGGGACTGTTCAGCTTAGAAGAGAGACTTGTAAGGGGGAGAGGGGATATGATAAAGGCCATCAAAATGGTGTGGAGAAAGCAAATAGGGAAGTGTTATTTACCCCTTCACTTAACACAAGGACTAGTGGTCACCTGAAGAAATTAACAGGCAGTAGGTTTAAAACAAACAAAGAAGTACTTCATGCAACAGTTAACCTGTGGAACTCATTGCTATGAGATATTGTGAAGGCCAAATGTATAACTGAGTTCAAAAAAGGATTAGATAAATTCATGGAGGATATGTGTGACATTACCCAGTGTACAATCTGGACTGAACAGCTGTGTCCCCTCAATTCTCCAAACTGAGGTGCATTTTACGCTGCTTTTCTGTGAGAGCTACCACTCTTATTCTGCTCAAACACAGCCTACAGCATATAAATTACTCCCGGTTATATTGTATGAGTTCTATAGCCAGCCACCCTTAGATTACACTGCAGAGCAACACCAGCAAATGCCTAGTCCCAGACTTTCCTCCAGAAATGTATGTCTTGTACTGCCAAGCGCTCTCCTGGACAAGCTCATAAAAAGTCCATTTTTTTAACAGAAAATGATATGCACAAGTCCAGTTATCCCAAATGAATTTCCCAAAAACTTCAATCCGTACACACTGGTTTAGATAAAAAAGTTTATTAAGTACAAAAGAGATTTTTAAGTGATTACGAGGAATGAGACATAAATTGGGATTAGTTACAAGAAAATGGAAGTAAAACGCAATACCTAACTTTACAAGCTAAGCAAATTCAAAGCAAAGGTCTCTCTTATCATGTGTTTCAGAAGTCTTACTGGCTGAATCTCCTTCAGTCAGGATCATTCCCTCAGTCCAATGCTGTTTCTTTTGTTCAAGTGTTGTGGAAGCTGTGGGTAGGGAGAAAGAAATAATTTGAGGCATCTGCTCCGCCTTCTTATAGCTCTTTGTCTTATTTGAGAATCATTTCCAGCGGAGGTTCAGGAAACAGTCTGTGTGAATGGGAACCCCCAACTGTTCCTTTTTCAAGATATAGATTTTTCAGCCACATCCTCTTTCCTGCCAAAGAATGGCCACTTAACACCTGGCTGAGGCATCAGCTAGCCTTTTGTGCCTTGGGAACTGGTTCATGGCTGCTCCCCCAGACTTGGAACATGTCTTTAATATCACACAGTAGAATCTTATAAATTTACATACAATGTCACATATTTTACCAGGACAACAATGATCAGTAAGTTATGAGTTTTCAAATGATACCTTATGAGGCATATTTTGTACAAGCTTTATCATAGTTCTATAAAACAGGTGAACATAGGGGTCCAGACTGTCACAAGGTCTATCAATGGCTATTAGCCAAAATGGTTAGGTATGCAACCCCATGCTCTGGGCATCCCTAACCCTCCAATTTCCAGATGACAGAGGATAGATTACTCAAAATCACCCTGTTCTCTTCAGTCCTTCTGAATCATTTGGCACTGGCCACTGCCGGAAGACAGGATACTGGGATAGGGGTGGACTATTGGTCTGACCCATTATGTTCTTATGCAAGATTGTTGAAAAAACAGTCAATTACCAGCTTCTGCTCCCTTCATCTTAGTTTGTGGGATGAGAGGATGACTTTGCTTCCTCTGGTTGTTTTGCACAGACTGGGAGATAGACTTGTGGGGACCCCGCACTACAGGTTATGTTTTATTTTATGACTAATCGTCTGCACACATACCACTCTTTTTTTGTAATCACTGTATAATTTATTTCATGTTACTAATGAAAGTCCGTACAAGCTTACATTGCAGCTTTTAGGTCTGAAATTGAGTGACTAATTGAGTGACTCAATTTCAGACCTAAAAGTGGCAATACTACAATAAAAAAAAACTTCAAAAACAGACTCCAATGAGAAACTGCAGAATTGGCATTAATTTGCAACACCATTAAATTAGGCTTGAATAAAGACTGGGAGTGGATGAGTCATTACAAAGTAAAAACTATGTCCCCGTGCTAATTTTTTTCCGCTACTGTTACTCACACCTTCTTGTCAACTGTTTGTAATGGACCATCCTGATCACTACAAAAGGTTTTTTTTTTTCCCCTCCTGCTGATAACAGCCCACCTTAATTGATTGGTCTCGTTACAGTTGGTATGGCAACACCCATTTTTTCATGTTCTGAGTGTATATATATCTTCCTACTGTATTTTCCACTGCATACATCCGATGAAGTGGGTTTTAGCCCACGAAAGCTTATGCCCAAATAAATTTGTTAGTCTGTAAGGTGCCACAAGTACTTTTTTTTTTTTTTTTGCTGATACAGATTAACACGGCTACCACTCTGTAGCCTAGTTGAGTCATGCTTTGCTCATTAACCTCTTGATCTTGCTATCCATACTTCAGGCAGTTGTCTTGCCATAGTCATATGCATGTTGACCTGTTTTGCAGAATGGAATCTGAAACTTCTATTCTCCTTTTACTCTGGTTCTGCTGTTATTCTTGGTGACACTTGAAATACATTTTAAAATTACTGAAGTGGTCTCAGGTCACCATACAGGTGCACAAATTAGCTTTATTTTAAGTGACTGTCAATAGAAATACCAGAAGTCAAGTATTGGGGAGATAAGTATTGGTGTCATGATAAGTATATAATTTCCATTGTACTTTGTTACAGCTGTTCTATATCAGCGCAACCAAAGCGGTCTTGTGCACTTACTGCAACAAGTTAATCACCTGGTAGTTTAGATAATATATCAAGTACCTGAATTAAATGAGCTACTTAGAAAATGAAGGCATTGTGTGTTGATGCAGGATATTTAGCCACACTTCTGCTATTATATAGCTGACATTGGAAGTGAGGGGTATTCAGTATTTGTGCTGTGGAAATCTTTTGTATTCTAGTACATTCTTTCATTCTGTGAAGATGCTGTACCACTAAATGTACATGTATAAAATCAGTAGCTCCAGGATATGGAGAATGTAACCACAAAGGTATACTTTCTAACATTCAGTTCTTGCTGTATCATAGAATCATAAAGATTAGGGTTGGAAGAGACCTCAGGAGGTCATCTAGTCTGACCCCTGCTCAAAGCAGGACCAACCCCAACTAAATCATCCCAGCCAGGGCTTTGTCAAGCCGGGCCTTAAAAACCTCTAAGGATGGAGATTCCATCACCTCCCTAGGTAACCCATTCCAGTGCTTCACCACCGTCCTAGTGAAATAGTGTTTCCTAATATCCAACCTAGACCTCCCCCACTGCAACTGAGACCATTGCTCCTTATTCTGTCATCTGCCACCGCTGAGAACAGCCAAGCTCCATCCTCTTTTGAACCCCACTTCAGGTAGTTGAGGGCTGCTATCAAATTCCCCCTCACTCTTCCCTTCTACAGAAGAAACAAGCCCAGTTCCCTCAGCCTCTCCTCATAAGTCATGTGCCCCTGCCCCCTGACAATTTTTGTTGCCCTCCGCTGGACTCCCTCCAATTTGTCCACATCCTTTCTGTAGTGGAGGGCCCAAAACTGGACGCAGTACTCCAGATCTGGCCTCACCAGTACCAGTGCCAAATAGAGGGGAATAATTACTTCCCTCGATCTGCTGGCAATGCTCCTACTAATGCAGCCCAATATGCCGTTAGCCTTCTTGGCAACAAGGGCACACTGTTGACTCACATCCAGCTTCTGGTCCACTGTAATCCCCAGGTCCTTTTCTGCAGAACTACTGCTTAGCCAGTTGGTCCCCAGCCTGTAACAGTGCATGGGATTCTTCCGTCCTAAGTGCAAGACTCTGCACTTGTCCTTGTTGAACCTCAGATTTCTTTTGGCCCAATCCTCCAATTTCTCTAGGTCACTCTGGATCCTATCTACTTCTCCCCGCAGCTTAGTGTCATCCTCAAACTTGCTGAGGGTGCAATCCATCCCAATATCCAGATCATTAATGAAGATGTTGAACAAAACCGGCCCCAGGACCGACTCCTGGGGCACTCTGCTTGATACAGGCTGCCAACTGGATATCAAGCCATTGATCACTTCCCTTTGAACCTGACGATCTAGCCAGCTTTCTGTCCACCCTACAGTCCATTCATCCAATCCAAACTTTTTTTAACTTGCTGACAAGAATACTGTGGGAGACCGTATCAAAAGCTTTGCTAAAGTCAAGATATATCATCCACCACTTTCCCCATATCCACAGAGCCAGTTCTCTCATCTTAGAAGGCAATCAGGTTAGTCAGGCATGACTTGCCCTTGGTGAATCCATGCTGACTGTTCCTGATCACCTTCCTCTCCTCCAGTGCTTCAGAATGGGTTCCTTGAGGACCTGTGCAATGATTTTTCCAGGGACTGAGGTGAGGCTAACAGGTCTATAGTTCCCTGGATTCTCCCCATCAGGGAAAGGGAAAATATTGTAAAAATAAAGTACTAGATTCTTTACAGGCTTAGTGCCTGATCCAAGCCTATTGAGCTCAATTAAAAAAAAGATTTTCATTGAGTTTAGTGGGCTTTGAATTAGGCCCTTTGTTTAGTTTAGTCACCTGAGACATAAGTGATTATTAATATGCACACTTAAAAATAAACTAGTTTTTCATAACCTATTGTAATTTGAGTATTATGCTAAAAACTTTGCTCTCCAATTTTTAGCCCATACATGTGCTAAAGCAAGCTCTCCTCTGCAAACTATAATGAGGGATATATCCCTCATGCCAAACCTCTGTAACCAGCATCTGACTGTGCTCTCTGCGTCTGTTATGATTCTTATCTTTGTATATTCTGTACTTGCCAGCCTAGTGCGCAGGGCTTTGAACTAGGTTCAGAGGGGGCAGTTAGAGGCAGGTGATAAAAGCTGAAGAAAATCTAAGATGTAAAGGAATTCAGGACAGCTGGCAGTTTCTCAAGGAGACAATATTAAAGGTCTTCTATTGCAATGCAAAGGAAGTATAGGAAGAATAGTAAGAGGCCAATATGGCTCAATCGTGCACTCTAATGAACTGAAAATCAAAAAAGGAATCCTATAAAAAGTGGAGAAACAAATTGCTAAGGAGGAGTACAGAAGAATAGCACAAGCATATAGGAAAAAAATCAGAAAGGCTAAGGCACAAAATGAGTTACACCTAGCAAGGGACATAGAAGGCAGTAAGAAGAGGTTCTTTAAATACATTAGGAGCAAGAAAAAGATGAAGGAAAGCGTAGGTCTTCTACTTAGCAGGGAAGAAGAGCTATTAACTGATGACATCAAGGAGGCTGAGGGATGTAACGCTTATTTTGTTCTGTCTTCACTAAAAAGGTTAATGGTGGCCAGATAATTTTCACAATTAATATTAACAAAAAGGGAAGGAATTGCAAACCAAAATAAGGGAAAAAACAGGTTATAGAATATCTAGATAAGATAGACGTATTCAAGTAGTATAGCCTGATATTCATCCTTGGGTATTTACTTCAGTTAGTTCTTTAATCTTGGAACCATTAGCAATTAAGGCTTTTGATAGTCTCACATGACATTCTCCTAAGCAAAGTAGGGAAATGTAGTCAAGATGAAATTACTATAAGGTGAGTGCACAACTAACGGAAGGGCTGTACTCAAAGAATAGTTACCAATGGTTCGTGATCAGAACCTCCCAGTTTATCTAGAGGGGTCCTGCACAGGTCAGTCCTAGGTCCTGATACTGGTACTAGTCAATATTTTCATTAATGATTTTGATAATTTAGTGGAGAATATGCTTATAAATTTGCTGATGACATTAAGCTGGGAGGGGTTGCAAGGATTTTGGAGGATAGGATTACAATTCAAAACAAACTTGGCATTGGAGAACGGATCTGAAATCAACAAGTCGCATTTCCATAAAGACAAGTGCACAGTACTACATTTATGAAGAAAAAATTGAATGAACAGCTATTAAATGGGGAATGACTCGATAGGTGGTAGTACTGCTAAAAAGGATCTGGGGGTTATAGTGGATCACAAATTGAATGAGTCAGTGTGATGCAGTTACAAAAGTGGCTAATGTCATTCTGGGGTGTACTAACAGTACCATTGTATATAAGACACAGGAGGTAATTGTTCTGTTTGGCACTGGTGAGGCCTCAGTGGATTACTGGGTCTAATTCTGAGTGCCACATTTTAGGAAAGATGTGGACATGCTGGAGAGAGTCCAGAGGACAGCAACAAAAATGATAAAAAGCTTGGAAAACCTGACCTATGAGGCAAGGTAAAGAAACTGGGCATGTTTAGTTTTGAGAAAAGAAGACAGGGACCTGATAAGTCTTCAAATATGTGAAGAGGTGTTATAAAGAGGACAGTGATCAATTGTTCTTCATGTCCACTGAAGGTAGGAAAAAGTAGTAATGGGTTTAATCTGCAGCAAGAGAGATTTAGATTAGCTATTAAGAAAAACTTTGACTAAAAGGGTAGGTAAGCTCAAAAATAGTTTTCCAAGGAAAGTTGTGGAATCCCCATAACTGGAGGTTTTAAAAACCGGTTGGACAAACACCGTCAGGGGTGGTCTAGATTTACTTGATCCTGCTTCAGTACAGATGGCTGGACTTAATGACTTCTCAGGGTCCCTGTCAGCCCTACATTTCTATGATATTTAGTAAATTGGCAGTAATATGATTCACAAAGCCACAAATGCTTTATGATAACAACAGTAGTTACTACACCTTGAATACTTAAACACAATATGGCTGATTATGGAAACATTAACTTCAGGACGTGTTGCACGTTACCAGTTCCTGACAGTAAAAATACTTACTTCTGATTTTTTCCTTGCTTTTTAAAATAAATTAGTCATGGAAATTGTTGTCTTGCAATTAGTGTCGTTAACATGTGAAAACACATCATTAGAATGTGCAATTTTGACACTTAACCAATGTAATTATGGTGTGAAATAATGTATCTTATAATTTGCTATATTAGAAGATACAAAATATAATAGATCTGCTTGGTTAAAACCTGGATATCTTATCCAGTTTTTAATATACACTTGTTTAAAATTGCAGTAGCAAGGCAGCTAGCTACACTACTGATTATAACAGGTTCTGAGAATTCAATCTCTTGATCTGTGGCATGGGAAGTTGTTTTCCTCCCTTAATACTGCCTGTGAATTTTGTTGTTAACAAGAAGTGGATGTAATGGACTTGGAAGAAAGTCCTACCATATCTTCTTAGGTGAAAGTAGATGACAGACCTCAGCTAACCCTTCTCTACGCTCAGGGGCAAGCACTGGTGCAACTACACCAATTAATGGTCATTAGTTCCTGAATTAGGGCTATTTGTGACTAAAGACAAAGCCTAGGCACTGGCTCTCTCATGCTCTACCCACTCTCAGATCCAATTAATGATACCTTCTGTGCAGCACCAAGAGTGCTTGGTTGCATGAAAAAGTAATTTTTGGACCATATTAAGGAAACAGAATGAAAACAAATTTACGGTGAGGTGAAGGCTGCTTGTATTTTTTCCTCCATTTTGGATCAATTTACTTCCTCCCCCTGGATGATCTGTAAGCCTTTACATTTATTAACGTTGATTCTTCCACTGTTTAATGCTGCCCTCACTGTTCTACCCTCTCCAGGGTTCTGTCCTCTTCTATCTTTGGTGTACCTCCAGTTCTGGTGTGAATATGGGTTGAATTTACATCAAAGACACTGTTGGCAAAAAAATAGCCATGAAGCAGCTGCACAATGTATGGAGAGAAGCTTGCCTTCTTTGAGAACAGTGGTCAAAATTACCTGTGAAAAAACAAACCTGGACTAAGCTACAACTAGTAGGAAACGTCACTTTAGAGATATATACTATTATAATGTGCCAGTCCAATTCCATAGCTCCTTTACAAGTGATTTCCTGCGGCTCATAGTTTAAGAGCCAATAATGTATGGACAGAATTAGATGTCCAAGTTGTTTCACTTGAAAAAAGCCAAATGTATTGTCTCTGAAATTTAGTATTAAAAGTGTACTATCCTGTGTGATTTTTGTTGTTGCCCACTTTAATTTTTAAGCAGTTTTTACAGGTAACCTATCTAGGTTATTAAGAAAATGCCAGCAGTTTTTTGGCCAGAGGAATAATGGTATAATATAGTATTCTGTAATAAAAATGTTCTCAATTTGCATTGAATTTTTAAAAGGGCTTTGTATAGAATGTGCAACAGACCATGCACTGTATTTCTTGAAGACCATACAGTGTGTAATGCTATAATATATGTAAATCCTCCTTCCTGAGCTACCTTTAAGGAGGTTCACCTTGAGTACAAAATGTTAATGAACAGATAAACAGCATACTACTGTGCATGCTAGACTCAGTGTTCAGGATTTTTTTTGCTTATCACAGCAAGGAGCAAGCCACAGTAACCTCTCTAATGATTAGCATAATCATAAAGACCTTGTTTAAAATTTCACTTTGAATAAGTGTACCGGACTCTTTCCCCTTTGAAGACATTGCCTAAAAAGTTCTGTCCTATATGTCATTATAAATTGTTCCTGATCTAAATTTGTTTGAAAATAAACGACAGTCTTATGTACTAAGAGTAGGGGCATTGAGAGTTTAACAATTGAATCAGTAAACATGCATATGCTATTAGAATGCTCCACATTGCGTTTCTTCTCAGCGCACCTTTCTAACCAAATGGTATTGAAGAGTTCACTGTTGGGGTGCAGATAAAAATGATGCTTCTTGGAATAAAATTCACCTGGTCTGTGAAGCATTCCAGTTACAATGGTCACCTTGTCCACTGAATTACACCCACTTGTGCCTTTGCATTGTGAACCCTGCTTTTTATGTTAATGTTTTTTCCTTTTGTTTCTTGTTGTATCAATTACAGAAGCTCAGATACTCTTACAGTACTGTCAGAGTGATGCAAATCTGGAGACTTGATTTCACATGTAGACAACTGGGCTGCAAACTGACTTTCTTCGCTTCACATATACTGTAAATTAAGTGAGAATGTTGAAAGCTCTATTCCAAATAATAAAAGCTAAATCTCATCTTGATGAGCTGCCTAAAATACCAATCTGTAGACCAGTGGTTGGTATTTTTGTTTCTTCACCTTGATAACCATACGTGAAGGCTGAGATAGGGTCACAATTATGGAGGATTCCCGAATGCATTATTCTGCTGATGCTCAATTCCTGAATTCCCAAGCAGAAAAGCCTAATGGATAAATTTTAATCTTGAATACAATAGTGATACAGGAAAGCATCCTGTGATGGAATGTATACCCCCTGATGGCAGAGTTCACTGGAGCTAGAGAGCACTTTAGTGCAGTCTGTTGCACCTGGAGGGCAGGCCAGGCCCAATTTAGGTTGAGGCCCAGCTGGGAGGAGCTGGGTGATTAATAAAAGAAGGACTTCAGGGGAGTAGAATGGAGGTAGGAAGCCCAGGGAGAGAAAGTGAGTAGGCTTTGGAATCCTCCCCTCAGAAGGAAGTTCTGGCAAGAGAATGGGGGGCGGGGGAAGGACAGGAGTGGAGTGAACTCCTGTGGTAAGCCTTGACATAAGACTGGACATCAGGGAAGCATCCCAGGACACACAGACATCACAAAAGAAGCTAAGGAGATACAGATAAGGGAAAGAGCTGTGGAAGGCCTTGCTCTGTGGAAGAGCAAGAGAAAACTCTGGATAGCTGGGAAGGTGTGAAAAGCCTTAGAAAACCCTGGAAGAGGCTGGTGAAAAGGGACTACGGACAGGGTGAGGAAGGAATTAGTCTGGGGGAGAGCAAGGAGTCTGAGGGAGCAGACCACCACGGCTTGCTACAGGATCCCTGGACTGGGATCTAGAGAAGACAGAGGGTCTGGGTTCCCCTACTAGCCACCAAAGAAGGTGGTGTGAAAGCCTATGGATATAAGGGGTGTAATGATCATTGAGCCCAGATTTGGGACAAAGACCTGGCAGTAGGTGGTTGGATTATGGTTTGGTGGGAGTATCTGTTACCCTGGAAGTGGGGCAGGAACTATAAGTGATCTGACCAGAAAGCTGAGTCGTGAGAAGCAGAGTCAGAGAAGCTGTCAGCATGGGACACCAGAGGAGGAGAGCCTGCTATGCCATGCCCAACACGAGAGGGTGTTCCAACTGGTAAGTCACTTTTCTACACATCCCTATTGAGGATAGCTCTTAAGCATGGGTTTAAGTCGCACTGAAGTCATTTGCACTTAAGCACATGCTTAAAGTTAAGTATAGGCATAATGCTGTCCTGAATCAGGGCCTAAATCCAAAGAACACCATTGAGGTCCATGAAGCTGGTATGGACTTTACACCAGTAAAATTGAGATTAGAATCCAGCCACAGCTCTGTCTTTTGTTTATTTTTTATAAATAAGGAGGATTCTGAGGCAAACATGAGCAAACTAGGTCCAGGATGGTAATGATTATGTCTTATCTTGAGCAAAGAAGAAAAAGTTCAGAAATTAGTATTGGGTTTTTTCTGAGATACATAATTTTTGATAACTACTCTATAAAAATGCACATCTCTACAGTTATCTAGATTTTGGTCTATACCTCTTTTAAATACCCACAACCATTCCTTCCCCAATTTGCATAACAGGTGTGTAGTGAAGCAGCACTAGTATAACCTAAAAAGCTACTTCTGCTCCATTGTTAACGATAATAGAGCTACGCTAAATCAAGCAATTCTGAGAGTGCTGGGTCACAAAACCAGGAAGATTAATAAAGTGACCAAAGTCTCACCTCAATCTTTAGATTTTTATGGCTGCTTTTAGGATATGACTTATAAGACAGGAATATGGTACTCCATTTTATTAGACAAATAAAATGTATAACTTTGTCCCCTTCTCATTGTTACATTTAAGAGCTTTGTAAGGCACAGTGGGGCCAGATCCTCAGCTGGTGTAAATCGGTGTACTCTAGTGAATTGATCTGTGCTGGTTTGCACCATCTGAGGATATGCTCACACAGTGTGTGATTTGAGATATAAACTTATGCAGTACACTTCTAATTTTTTGTGTATGAAAGACACCTCTGTTTAGCATCATCATGCTTTTGTAAAAGTAGGGAACAGTGGTCAATCAAAAAGCAATGACAAATCCTAGGAGATTACGCACGTGTAGGGGCTGATTTGCCTAATTTACACTGCAACTTCATTGACTTCTCTTGATTTATATTGGTGTGCATGGGGAAGAGAATCAGGCCTACTGGGTGATGCTGTAAGGCATAAAGCTGAATGTCAAATGATTTTAATCCCTCTTGCAGAGTTTCTTTCTAGCTGCTTACCTCCATAAGCCTTTTATTATGGAGATTGTTTCCATAAAGGTTATGGAGTGCCTCATTGCTATGGTGTTTTCCTCTTGCCCTGGTTACAGCATGTGTAATATCAACATCTCCTTCTCTCACTGTTCTAGTCTCTTGTTTGTCCCTGTGGCTTATTCTCCATTCAGTCAGGAACATGCACTATCAATCCCAAGCTATATCTGTTGAGTGAACGTGGCAAGGCATGCTAAATATACTTACCTCATAAAGAGGCTTATAGTGACCATACTACTTCATATTCCAATCACATTATAGTTAACACAGCTGAGTTAGGTGCATTTTTTACCCAAGTAACCTCCCCCTCTTCCACAAACTGGACTCAATAACATTTTCCCTGAACAAGGATTAGAAGACTAGCTAGCAAGAGATGTCAAGAGTAACAAGAAGGGTTTCTTCAGGTATGTTGGCAACAAGAAGAAAGCCAAGGAAAGTGTGGGCCCCTTACTGAATGAGGGAGGCAACCTAGTGACAGAGGATGTGGAAAAAGCTAATGTGCTCAATGCTTTTTTTGCCTCTGTCTTCACTAACAAGGACAGCTCCCAGACTGCTGCGCTGGGCATCGCAACATGGGGAGTAGATGGCCAGCCCTCTGTGGAGAAAGAGGTGGTTAGGGACTATTTAGAAAAGCTGGACGTGCACAAGTCCATGGGGCCGGACGAGTTGCATCCGAGAGTGCTAAAGGAATTGGCGGATGTGATTGCAGAGCCATTGGCCATTATCTTTGAAAACTCGTGGCGAACGGGGGAAGTCCCGGATGACTGGAAAAAGGCTAATGTAGTGCCAATCTTTAAAAAAGGGAAGAAGGAGGATCCTGGGAACTATAGGCCAGTCAGCCTCACCTCAGTCCCCGGAAAAATCATGGAGCAGGTCCTCAAGGAATCAATCCTGAAGCACTTACACGAGAGGAAAGTGATCAGGAACAGTCAGCATGGATTCACCAAGGGTAGGTCATGCCTGACTAATCTAATAGCCTTCTATGATGAGATTACTGATTCTGTGGATGAAGGGAAAGCAGTGGATGTATTGTTTCTTGACTTTAGCAAAGCTTTTGACACGGTCTCCCATAGTATTCTTGTCAGCAAGTTAAAGAAGTATGGGCTGGATGAATGCACTATAAGGTGGGTAGAAAGTTGGCTAGATTGTCGGGCTCAACGGGTAGTGATCAATGGCTCCATGTCTAGTTGGCAGCCGGTGTCAAGTGGAGTGCCCCAGGGGTCGGTCCTGGGGCCGGTTTTGTTCAATATCTTCATAAATGATCTGGAGGATGGTGTGGATTGCACCCTCAGCAAATTTGCGGATGATACTAAACTGGGAGGAGTGGTAGATACGTTGGAGGACAGAGATAGGATACAGAGGGACCTGGACAAATTGGAGGATTGGGCCAAAAGAAACCTGATGAGGTTCAATAAGGATAAATGCAGGGTCCTGCACTTAGGACGGAAGAACCCAATGCACAGCTATAGACTAGGGACCGAATGGCTAGGCAGCAGTTCTGCGGAAAAGGACCTAGGGGTTACAGTGGACGAGAAGCTGGATATGAGTCAGCAGTGTGCCCTTGTTGCCAAGAAGGCCAATGGCATTTTGGGATGTATAAGTAGGGGCATAGCGAGCAGATCGAGGGACGTGATCGTTCCCCTCTATTCGACATTGGTGAGGCCTCATCTGGAGTACTGTGTCCAGTTTTGGGCCCCACACTACAAGAAGGATGTGGATAAATTGGAGAGAGTCCAGCGAAGGGCAACAAAAATGATTAGGGGTCTGGAACACATGACTTATGAGGAGAGGCTGAGGGAACTGGGATTGTTTAGTCTGCAGAAGAGAAGAATAAGGGGGGATTTGATAGCTGCTTTCAACTACCTGAGAGGTGGTTCCAGAGAGGATGGTTCTAGACTATTCTCAGTGGTAGAAGATGACAGGACAAGGAGTAATGGTCTCAAGTTGCAGTGGGGGAGGTTTAGGTTGGATATTAGGAAAAACTTTTTCACTAGGAGGGTGGTGAAACACTGGAATGCGTTACCTAGGGAGGTGGTAGAATCTCCTTCCTTGGAAGTTTTTAAGGTCAGGCTTGACAAAGCCTTGGCTGGGATGATTTGATTGGGGATTGGTCCTGCTTTGAGCAGGGGGTTGGACTAGATGACCTCCTGAGGTCCCTTCCAACCCTGATATTCTATGATTCTAAGACTAGACCAAGGTTCAGTACTTGGATGGGAGTCCTCCAAGTAAGAACAGGGTGTTGTGTTGTCAGTAGGTGTTCCGATCCTTGCTCCTGTGAAATGTCAGTAAGGAACTGCATGCAGATAGGCGGTGGGAAATAGGGAGAATGCAGCTGCACAGTGGCCTTGTGTGTCTTCATTCTCATTCTAGTGGGTTTCCTCTGATTTGTTTTGCCTCTATACTGCGCAGCAGAGGGGAGCATATACCCTTTGTTGTTGGTAGTCAGGTGAGAAGCCGGTGAAAATTGTCATTCAGTATAGATTAGAACAATTGTCCCCATTAAACAAGGTTTCCTTTTTGGGGAAGAGTTTAGAATTGCAGATCCATATGAGATGGTAACAGAGCAAAGATGGGTTTTTATGATACTTATAAGCAATAGTCACCTGCTAATGAATCTTTTCTGGTTAGATATTTTAATCCACCTTATTTCTTTAAATTAACTCTGTAACAAAATGGGGAGTTGAAGAGAAAATCAAAATGGCAATGAAAAATATTCATTTGTACAACTCCTGGCATTAATAACTTCTGTTCTGCATTCTATGAAGTGCCTATCTCTTTCCTACAAGACCCTACAGCATTGAACACTTATCCATGTTCTCTTGCCCAGTGTGCACAGAGCCTTCATTTTCATTTAGCTGATACTAGGTAGTTGGGATTCTTGCTCTACTTATCACCCCATAAATTTAATTAATGTAGATTGTAAAATGTTAGCAGAAATGTCAGTCACCAAACTGGAGATTCATCTCTATGCTCTTACATATTATAATCTAATAGGATTCACAAAACCTGGACAGTAGTATAGGGATGATAATGTAAGGCTACATTACGTGTCCACAGTATGTGCCTCAAACGGGTCTGTAAAGGGGCTAGGCCAGGGCTCAACCCTCTCTGGGGCAGCAGGGAGCCACACCGGCTCGCTACACACAGTTGACTTTGGGGGAATTTGTCCGGCCACCGGAGTCACCCTCGGCAGCCCTTGCAGTAACTGAAACGAGCACCGTAGGCCCGGGCCCTGAGTCAGGGCAGGGCACCAAATAGCAGCTCAGGCCCTCGGGCAGGGGCTGAGCAAATAGTTCAATGGTAACAGGCCCAGGCCCTGGGTCAGGGTGGGGCAACAAACAGTCAATAGCTCAGGCCCTCAGGCAGGGGCTAAGTAACACAGCACAGCCCAGGTCTCCAAGGGCCTGGAAAAGGGGAGATTGCCACCCACGAGTTGGGTGGCAGGGGGGAACGCAGGCCCACCCACCCACTCCAGTGCATCCCAGCCCAGGGCCCTAGCAGCAACAAAAGACCTGCAGCTGGGTCAGTGGGGATCCTGACCACAACACACTGACATGAGTTCTGGCAGAGTTACAGCCAGACTAGGGTCGGCTGTCCCCGGGCTACTTCCTAACTCCCCTCCTTCTGGTACCTGGATCACGGCGGTGTTCTCCGGGGGGGGGTCTAGCACTATGGGTTCCTCAGGGCAGTGGACAAGCGGCAGGCCTGGTAACTCTCCTGGATCGCTGGCACAGGGCAGGTCTGGCCAGCCTTGGCGTGGCGGGGCTGCCAGGTTTTCCCAGTCACAGGCTAGGCTGGCTACATCTGGCCGCCCCGGCAACTGCTCCTCCTGTAAGTTCTGAGGGCCAGCCTTTATACTTCCGGGTCACGCCTTTCTACTTCCGGGTTGCCGCCTGTCCCTCTGAGGGGCAGGCTCAGAGCTTCCTGGCTCCGCCCACTCTGGTGTCTGGAGGGGCTTCACCCTCTCTGGGGCGGCAGGGAGCCACACTGTCTCGCTACAGGGTCCCAGTCCAGGGATCCTGTAGCAAGTAGCTATGGTCTGATTGACTGACTGACTCATTGAAGCAGGAGGCTCAACCCACTTGGATATGAGGCAGGTGGGGAGGTCTACACTACCGGCTAAATCGGCACTGCTGTGATCAGTTCAGTGGTGTTGATTTAGCAGGTCTGGTGAAGAGACACTAAATTGATGGGAGAGTGTGCTCACATTGATTTCTGTACTCCTCCTCCCCTAGAAGCAGAAGAGAAATCAGCAGGAGAGCATCTCCCGTCGACATAGTGCAGTGTAGACACGGCGGTAAGTGGATCTAGCTACATTGACTTCAGTTACATTATTCACATAACTGAAGTAGCATAACTTAGATTGATTTACTGTGGTAGTGTAGACCAGTCCTCAGATCTAGGGTGTGGCCTGAGCAGTCTTCAGGTGGGAGCTTGAAAATGTGATGGAAGTGTGCCTAAAGGACTCAAAACCAGAAGGCAAATAAAATCCCTGACTATATTCTTTTGTCAAAATCTTATGGATTTGTAAGCCAACTTCATGATCTTTGGGGTCTTGATTTGTGAATGTTTGGGGTTGGCAATGTGGAGCATGCGAAATGTACCCACTCACAGGCAGCTTGTTAATTTGCTGTACCTCTCTCAATGTGGTCACGCCCTAGTAACAGTTATAGCTTTTAAAAGCTGAGAAGACACTTGATACAACTTGGTGGACCGTAATTACCAAAATATTGGGGCTTTGGTTTATAGTAGTTGTTACTAATTGTTATCAGTCGGGATTTGGGTTTGTGAGTTTAATAAGGATGTGACGTTCTGGTAAGAAAGTAGTCTTTATTTCCTGGCCTTGATCACATAATCTGAGTCAAGGTTACAAAAGATTCATACCCCTATCACATGGCAGAAGTCGGTATCCACTGAATTGAGGGATTCTAGAATTCACTTGGATCCCAATCCACTACCTTCAAAGTCAATGGAGAGATTTCTGTTGACTTTGAAGGGAGTTGAACTGGGCCATTACTGGGCAGACTGATCAAAAGATATTGGTTCTGTCATGAGCTCGAAATAGATGACTCCCCAACAATGTCCAGAAAATCCTCAGATTCTCGTATGCAACGCAGGGTGAGTCACTGGGCTCACTCCAGGCAAACTCCCAGGCAAAGGAGGATCCTGGGAACTACAGGCCGGTCAGCCTCACCTCAGTCCCCGGAAAAATCATGGAGCAGGTCCTCAAGGAATCAATCCTGAAGCACTTACACGAGAGGAAAGTGATCAGGAACAGTCAGCATGGATTCACCAAGGGAAGGTCATGCCTGACTAATCTAATCGCCTTCTATGATGAGATTACTGATTCTGTGGATGAAGGGAAAGCAGTGGATGTATTGTTTCTTGACTTTAGCAAAGCTTTTGACACTGTCTCCCACAGTATTCTTGTCAGCAAGTTAAAGAAGTATGGGCTGGATGAATGTACTATAAGGTGGGTAGAAAGTTGGCTAGATTGTCGGGCTCAACGGGTAGTGATCAATGGCTCCATGTCTAGTTGGCAGCCGGTGTCAAGTGGAGTGCCCCAGGGGTCGGTCCTGGGGCCGGTTTTGTTCAATATCTTCATAAATGATCTGGAGGATGGTGTGGATTGCACCCTCAGCAAATTTGCGGATGATACTAAACTGGGAGGAGTGGTAGATACGTTGGAGGACAGAGATAGGATACAGAGGGACCTGGACAAATTGGAGGATTGGGCCAAAAGAAACCTGATGAGGTTCAATAAGGATAAATGCAGGGTCCTGCACTTAGGACGGAAGAACCCAATGCACAGCTACAGACTAGGGACCGAATGGCTAGGCAGCAGTTCTGCGGAAAAGGACCTAGGGGTTACAGTGGACGAGAAGCTGGATATGAGTCAGCAGTGTGCCCTTGTTGCCAAGAAGGCCAATGGCATTTTGGGATGTATAAGTAGGGGCATAGCGAGCAGATCGAGGGACGTGATCGTTCCCCTCTATTCGACATTGGTGAGGCCTCATCTGGAGTACTGTGTCCAGTTTTGGGCCCCACACTACAAGAAGGATGTGGATAAATTGGAGAGAGTCCAGCGAAGGGCAACAAAAATGATTAGGGGTCTGGAACACATGACTTATGAGGAGAGGCTGAGGGAACTGGGATTGTTTAGCCTGCAGAAGAGAAGAATGAGGGGGGATTTGATAGCTGCTTTCAACTACCTGAGAGGTGGTTCCAAAGAGGATGGTTCTAGACTATTCTCAGTGGTAGAAGATGACAGGACAAGGAGTAATGGTCTCAAGTTGCAGTGGGGGAGGTTTAGGTTGGATATTAGGAAAAACTTTTTCACTAGGAGGGTGGTGAAACACTGGAATGCGTTACCTAGGGAGGTGGTAGAATCTCCTTCCTTAGAAGTTTTTAAGGTCAGGCTTGACAAAGCCCTGGCTGGGATGATTTAATTGGGGATTGGTCCTGCTTTGAGCAGGGGGTTGGACTAGATGACCTCCTGAGGTCCCTTCCAACCCTGATATTCTATGATTCTATGATTCTATGAATGAATGGCATTCCATGCAGGTTTAGGGATCTGCCTGTTGCCTAGCGCTCATTGCAGAATTGGAGCCTAAGGGCTTGTCTTCGCTTTGGGAGTAAGTCGACCTAAGTTATGCTACTCGCTTATGTCGACTTACACTGGTGTCTTCATTGTGCTGCATTGATGGGAGAGGCGCTCTGGTTGACTTCCCTTAGTCTTCTTGGAGAGCTGGAGTACCAGGGTCGACCGGAGAGCACTCTGACATCAGTTTAGCGGGTCTTCACTCAACCCGCTAAATTGATCCCTGCTGCATTGATTGCAGCAGCGTCGATCTCTCCGGTAGTGAAGACCATAAGTCTGTAGAAATAACTCCAAGCACGAATCTTTTAACTCTGCTGAACATGTTTAATCTGTATTGTCCTCTGTTTCCTCCTTTTATTTAATTTAGTTAATTGATCACTGACATCTACTAAGAAGAAGAGCTTAGCTTGTAAGAAATAGTGTATGGATGTTTAAACTGACAGTGTACACTTCGTGGTACAATTAGATACAGGCCAGTTAGCAACAGAATTTTGAATTTGAACCACTTTGGGTTTTGGAGATTAGGAAAGATCTTCAGATTCAATTCCACTGATGCCAGACCTGCCTGTGTGGTTGGTTTTTGTTTTGTTCCATGCTAGATTAAATATTGGAAGGGAGTCTCTTTTCTAATACTAGTTCAGATGCAGTCAGAATTGTGTAAGAATGGCTCTTCTCATGAGATTTCAATCTGAGCTGATGAGTGGCTCATTTCATGAGGCTTTCATTATTTGGGGCATAACTCTTGTGAAAACAGTTAAGGAGGTTTGGTGCCATTGGCTCCAACCCTTGCCCTGATTCCAGCATTGAGCCTGAAACCCAAATTCTAGAATAAACCTAGGGCCTGATCCACCTTCCACTGATGCTAGTGGAAAGACTCCCATTGAGGTCAATGGGAATCAGAGCTGGAAAATTTAGATCAAATCATGGATTTGTGACTCAGCTGTGAGTTTTTTTGCAAAATTGTCTCTCTTGCCTCCATTTCTCCTGGCCCTGCTGCTACATGAGCAGTAGCAGCATATCTCTTCACACTCTGTAAGGGAGTCAAGAGAAGCAAGTTACTTCCTCACATCACTAAAAGAGTGCCAGGAGAATGAGCAGCAGGTCTCCTCACCTTCCTTTGAGGGGATGCAAAAGAAGGGAGCGGCAGGCATGCAAACCCCTCTTTTAGGGCTCCATTCTACAAGATGCTGAGCCCTTTGGTCTGCTACAGTGATGCATGTAAGCATGTGTCCCACTTTAAGCATGTGAGTAGCCCCATTTAATTTAATGCACAAAGTTTGGTAAGTGCTCTGCTAGATCAGGCCAGAGTGCTCAGCACCTTGCAGAATGGAGACCAAGTGGGAACAGAGGGTTTTTTCACTATCTGATGGCTGCTATTGGGAGGAAGCTATGAGAGTCGGGGGAGAGGGACGGGAGTAAAAAACAAAAAATCCCTGGAAGCTACAGAACTGGTGACTTCCATGATAAAACAGCTCCGACTATGCTATCATTTGTATTGTGGTGGCACCTAGGAACCCAAATCTTGGATCATGACCCCAACCATTCTGCATTAAAGGACAGTACTAAACAAATCTAACAGCAGTTATAACACTGCATAAATAGTTTGAGATAAAATGAGAACAAGTCTAAACCTTTGCCTTGGACTGAACTACTATAGTGTAGCTGTGACAACTGCCCAAGCTCATGCCACTACACTGTCCCCTATCGTCTCTTTTGTTGGGACTATAAACTTCTCCCTCAAATCTATTTTTTATGGTTCAGAAAAGCAAGGTAAACTCTGTTGTTTTAATGTTCATGTGCCACTGTGCTTTGTTTGGGCTGGGATGGGACCAGAAGCAGAAATATCATGAGGAATATCAATTCTCATGGTATCCAGCCAAAAACAGTAATAACAGATTAATTTGTTATTGGAAAATATAATTTGGGAAAAAACATCAATGTTGGTGTGCATTTGAACCACAGGGGAGTTCTAGCCTTTTGTTATACAGCCATCAATAATCCATTCTTGAAACATTGTCCATGCCATTACAGTTAAAGGTCTGTCAATTTCTCAATTATAACCCATATATCTCAACCATTTAAAAAATGCTGCTGACTAAATGTAGGAAAACTTTTTATAAAGAAACCTCAGCAGTTTGAGTTCACTGAGTGGAGGAGAATGAGCAATGTAAGACTGATCTTATTTTATAATAAAGGTTCTTTTAAGTGCTTATTAACTGATATAGATTGTTTAATCTTGCTATTCAATAAATAGAATGAGTTATTTCACCTTTTAAAAGTGTTACAGTAATTGATGACTTCATACACCCAAGAAGAGTTAAACTGGTTTTGGACAAAGTGAAAAGGTCGGTTTCTTCAGATAACATGAGCAGATAAGTCTAGAAACTTACTTACCTCAGCTGTGGAGGCCGCCCAGAGTAACTCTACGGAGATCAAAATATAATTGAGATCAAAATCTAACCCCATAAACACAAGTCATCTGTCCCTCTTTCATTTCCATTTACATTCAGTTTGGAACACCAACTTCTGCCAAGCTGTTTTATAATTCATAAATTTATCTTTTCACTCTGACTTTAGGTCTGGGTGCAAAGAGAGTTTGCAGTATGTTGACACAAGTCCTGCCATCACCTTGATCTAAGAATTTTTGCATGGTTTCCATTTCCCTTTATTTATAATGCTGAAAAGAACTGGATCCAAAGATTATCACTATTACCTTGCAGGTCAACTGTATTTATTTCTACTAGCCCAGGGGTTCTCAAACTGGAGGTCGGGACCCCGCAGGAGGTTGCGAGGTTATTATGTGGGAGGTCGCAAGCTGCCAGCCTCTACCCCAGGGGTGGGCAAACTTTTTGGGCCGAGGGCCACATCTGGGTGGGGAAACTGTTTGCAGGGCCAGGGCAGGGGGTTGGGGTGTGGGAGGGAGTGCAGGGTGTGGGAAGGGGTGCAGTGTGTGGGAACGGGCTCAGCGCAAGGGATTAGGGCAGAGGAGGGGTGCAGGGTGTAGGAGGGGGCTCAGGGAAGGGCGTTGGAGTGGAGGAGGGGGCTCAAGGCAGAGGGTTGGGGTGCAGGGTGTGACAGGGGGCTCAGGGCAGGGAGTTGGGGGCAAGGTGCAGGAGGGGTTCGGGCTCCGGCCTGGCACTGTTTACCTAAAGTGGCTCCGGGGTGGCAGCAGCATGTACTGGGGCCAGGGCAGACTCCCTGCATGCCTGCCCTGGCCCCACGCTGCGTCGCTCCGGGAAGCGGCCGGAACCATGTCCCTGCGCGGCCCCTGCGGGAGGAGGGGACACCGGGCTTCACACGCTGCCCTTGCCATGCCTCCAGATACCTCCCCCAAAGCTCCCATTGGCTGCGGTTCCCCTGGAGGCAAGGGCAACACACGGAGCCCTCCCCCCCCCGCCCCACGGACGTGGTGCCGGCGCGGGGCCTGAAGCACCATGGGGGGCAATTCCGTGGGCTGAATCCAAAGCTCTGAGGAGCCGGATCCGGCCTGTGGGCCATAGTTTGCCCACCCCTGCTGTACCCCAAGCCCCACTTTGCCGTCAGCATTAATAATACAAAAAAGTGTTTTTCAAGTTATAAGGGGGGGTCACACTCAGAGGCTAAGGGGTCACCAGTATAAAAGTTTGAGAACCACTGTACTAGCCTAACAAGAAAAGTACTGGCAGGGTGGAACAAACCAGTCCTTTGTATGCTGGTCGAGAATTATTAGTCAAAAACAACAAGGAGTCCAGTGGCACCTTAAAGACTAACAGATTTATTTGGGCATAAGCTTTCATGGGCAAAAAACCCTCTTCTTCCTTGTTGTTTTTGTGGATACAGACTAACACGGCTACCCCCGATACTTGACAACCATTAGTCAGTTTGTTTTTATTTAATCCTTTTTTCCATTTTCTATCAAAACTTTTTTTCTCCATGTCCCTACAAGGTCGCCTTTCTGTTTATCTTCACCTCACAATATTTGAATGTATTACAGAAATAGGTTTCTCCCATCCATCCAGTTAGGTCATATGGTCCATCCCTGTACTCTCTCTAGTCTAGTTTTAAAGGTCCCATGTATAAGGCTTCCATCATTTTGCTTGTGATTCTTTACTACAGACTAATAGATCTGATTGTCAGGAAGACACTGTAGAGATTATCATCACCATTATCTTTTATACAATTAATTCCCTTGGAAAACTCATTCCAGGTATTAAGATATTTATGATTATAAACTTGATGTCACTGTATTGTACTGTTTGTCTTCTGTAAATAGATCTCATTAGATGTTTCATAATTGTAAGGAGTACTGCACTATTCATCCTTGTGAAGTAATGGGAATATTAACATCCAGGGCTAAATCTTGCTTGGATGTACTCTCATGACTGGTCATGGTGGTCAGTGTGACTCTGTATGTATAAGGTCAACAGCATTTGGCCCCTAAAAGTTCTACTTAAAGCTTTGCCTTGTTTGTTATCTTTTGCTTATTTCTCAGTCACTTTTGGAAGGCTTTTTTACAGTACTGCCTTTAATGTAGTTGAACATGTTTTCTCTGCTTCAGTTACCTCTGATTTTTGCTTGAAGGTAGCTTTCTTCTCCTCCACTTAAACATGTTGGGAATGATAACATAGCAGGAAGATTATTCATTTCTACTCTACCTTTAACATCTTTGTTTTTATATAAATGTAGTAGTGAGTGCCAGACTGACAGCCCTGGAAACTGAAGTACTTTGTCCACAGAACAGGTATAGCCTGGATAGGGGTATAGTAGGCTTCCACATGCTGACCTAGTAATGTCCTCTGTCTCAATCAAGGAAACCATGTACATGGGTGAGACTCCTTCAAACCTTTGCTTTTCTTTTAACTCTGCTAACAAGAGTGCCCATTAATGACAACTGTGGTGGTGCTTTTTGCGATGTGGATACTTTTCTACTAGAAATTGTACTGAGACCTCCTTTCTCATATATCCCAACCAGCCATCAAAGGGGCCATGGCTTTTTAGTTACTATCAACCTTGGCCTCATGAGAGCCAATGACTAGGGCCCTACCAAATTCACAACCATGAAAAACGTGTCACGGACCGTGAAATCTGGTCTTCCCTCATGAAATCTGTATATTATAGGGTAAAAGCACACAAAAGACCAGATTTCATGGGGAAGACAAGCGTTTCTCAAATTGGGGGTCCTGACCCAAAAGAGTATTGTGGGGGGTCACAAGGTTATTTTAGGGGGTCGCGGTATTGCCACCCTTATTTCTGCACTGCCTTCAGAGTTGGGAGACCTGAAAGCGGTGGCTGTTGGCTGGGTGCCCAGCTCTGAAGGCAGCGCCCCTCCAGCAGCAGTGCAAAAGTAAGGGTGGCAATACCATACCATGCCATCCTTACTTCTGTGCTGCTGCTGGCTGTGGTTCTGCCTTCAGAGCTGGGATCCCGGCAAGCAAATGCCACTCTCCAGCTGCCCACTTCTGAAGGTAGTGCTGCACCCTGAAGCATCACAGAAGTAAGGGTAGCAGTACCACAACCCCTCCTACAATAACCTTGCAACCCTCCCCCACCCCCAACGCCTTTTTGGGTCAGGACCCCTACAATTATAACACTGTGAAATTTCAGATTTAAATAGCTGAAATCATGGAGTTTATTATTTTTAAAATCCTAGGACCATGAAATTGACCAAAATGGACCGTGAATTTGGTAGGGTCCTACCAGTGACCTAGAAGTGAACATCTGCATATTCCGTTATAGTCCCCTGAGACATCCAGTCCCCTTAACCCTAATATGTTAATGAAAAAATCATTGTTCAGAGATGTATGTTAAGCAGAGATTGAGAGAAATGTGATATGACAAACGAAATAGATGAATACAAGAGCTTTAAAGGGAAGAAAACTCCAAGCAATGTAGCATGGCTATTATATATATATATATAAGACGTCATTCTTAATGGTTATAGCTTCTTTGCGTATTTCTAGACTTCAATCTTCAGACAAAATACTTTAATGTCAGCACTATCCGTTCTTCAAATAGTTTTTCAAGAACTTAGTTCTTCAAGTATATGAAGAACATATTCACGTTCTTCAAACGTATATAGGCCCTGATTCAGCACAGTCACACCAGTTGTAGGTTGGTGTCATTCCATTAGAAACTGGTGTAATCAGAGTTATGATTTATATACGTATTTAGCTTTCTAATAAAAAACATCAAAAAGTTGCATGACTTTAAAGCTTTCACTGCCAAATACCCTAAAGAAGAGTACTCAAATTGACAAATTTGTGTATTTTACATATGCATAAAATGATAAAAAATACATTTGAACACACTTTTCAAAGGCAGGCTATAATTCCATCTCATCATTTTATTATGCTATATTTAGAGAGTTATCCTAATTTTTTTTTCTGTTAAAGCAAATATGCTGGGCTTGAAGCTACTTTTTATCTGTGTAAATCAGGAGAGACTCCATAGTGGAATTGCAACCAATGTGAAACCATAAGACCAAGAAGAATCAGACTTTTGTATCCACTTGCTAATCTAACAATGATTCAGGATTGAAGATGTTTCTTTGTTGGTATTCAACCTTTCAAATGTTATACACAGCCAGAAGTACTAATACAAATATAGTGCTGTTGGTTTAACAAAAGCATGATTTTTTTCAGCGTTCTTTGTACTCACTTGGCGGGATACACTATCTAAAGTTAACATATGCTATTTTATCAATAGCTGTCAAAGAATGTGATTTTTATTGCAAATGTATCCTTTTCACTCTTTGACATAATGTAATGCAGCAGCTGTTTGTGACACAGCAAAGTTATAGAAATACACTAGGCTACGGTAACTGCTCTGTTATTTGTTTCTTGATACCAGGGCCAGCAATACAGTAAGGCGATGTAAAGTATCACGGTCATTTAGCATAAGTAACATAACAGGAACTTCTTAGAGATGTGCTGGAAACCTGAAAACTTAACATCTGAACTTATATAAATCATGTTTTGTTATGCTGAATGAATGATCTTTTAGGTCCCTTGATACTGTATTTAATATCAGACACATTCAGAAGCTGGTTAGCTTGGAACTAAGTGTGTAATCTAGGTGGTTACCCCAGGAGTATACATTTCCCCACCCTTTCATGTTTAACCGTGACATTCTAAATTAAAACAAATACCAGACTCATTTTGTCCATCCCTAGTGCTATCTACTTTAATCCTATTTTGCCTATATACTGCACAAAGCATACCCAACAATGAACCCAGACTTCTTTTTTATTACTTTTGGTGTCAATGGGTTTCTTCTCTGCACTGTATTTTTTATTAAAAGCTATAACTTTCATAGCCCCCTGTGCTGCAGAGCTCCATAAAGACATACATTTCTAAAGCAGAGTCAGAGTTGTAGTCCTTGGAAAACCATGGCTGGAGTCTGAATAAAAATAAAGGAATTTATTGTAAACATTTAAAAATGAACCAGTTTGCTGTATGGCTCCTTGAGGAACCATTCTGCCATGGCAGCCCCAGGTGAACTTGTCTCCTCCCTCCTTCCATAGGCCTTTTGACCCTTGTTTCTGCCATTGTGGTTTTGAAAAAATGTATTACACCAGTTTCTGATGGGAACATAAAGCTGCACAGCCATGGTCTTCTGCAGTTCAACAGTTGTAAATCTTGCCGCCTCCCCAATAGTAGGCTCTACCCTGTGGAAGTCTTAAATTCTGAAGGTCTCAGGGCACAAGTTCAGAGAATGAAGCTGGAGGAGGCCTAGTGATTCCACATAGCCATATAGAAGGTCAGGTATAACAGAATAAAAGGCAAAGGCGTGTTTCCTTCTCTAGTGGACACTGCTGCTGAAAAGAAATGTTATATACAGTTAGTCATTTCTTTAGCTGTGCAATGTTGGTAATTCTAGTGGGATCCAGGACACGTGCAGAATCAAGGCTGGATCTCCCTACAAACAGAATAGATGGCTGCCTAGGGAAGCATATTTCAGGTAGAAGACTGATCAGTAATTGTTTTTGTGTTGGTGACTGTGATCTGATGAAGGCAGGCACACGCTGGTTTACCTACCCAAGCATAACCTCATGAGCAATACAAGATTCTATGAGGCCTTGTCTCTGCTAGTTAACAACTCATTATTGTTGATATGGGAAGTCACCTTTTGAGACCCTTGTCTAACTGTTTACTAGACCAAACTTTTTTTCCACAGAACATGGTTGGCACAAGGCCTCTGTGGGCCAGATTCTGGCTCCTATCACGCAGGTGTGTGAGAGGAGAGATCACAGGGAGCTCTTTATTGTTGTAATAATACCATGTATGCTGGTGCAGGAGGTCTCCATAATTCCACTGCTTGATTGCCAGGAACACCAGCAATGGGAGGGGGTTAACTCCACTGGAGTGCTAATCAGTCCAAAAGAGGCACTGTGGATACTCTGCACCTAGTGAAAATGTCTGCTCCTCTGTGTACTTGCTCCCATCATCTCTGGAGGCAATCTGCCCATGACTCTCTTCCAAAGGCAGAATGGCTCCAGGAACTGCTGCTGGTGTAATGTGACTCCCACAGTGGAGTGGTGACTTGAAAAGCTTTTATAGTTAATCCTGAAAACTTGTCTATGCTACAACCAAAGGTGTAGCCTGACTTCTATATTTGGAAGGGCTAGCTTCAGACAGGCCAACAGGGTCATGGGGAGGGGCTAATTCCCTACCTGCCTGGGGCTTGCAGTTTGGGGGCAGAGATGACCCATACCTGCTGATAGGCACAATTTATATGTTGCAAAGGTCACTTGACCACCCCACCCCATGCATCGCCTCTGGGTGCAGGCACCTTCCAGCCCCACCTCCCTGGGCCAGGGCAGTCAACTGATATAAACAAAATGGTGGGAGGGAAAGGCAGGAACTATTAAATGCCAGGTGCAATTTGTGCATTTGAGAAGGTTTTGAAGTATTTCAAAACAAACTTTATGCTGGATTGGCAAAAAGGACTCCTGTTGTACTAGAATGACTGCTCTGTTAAACACCAATAAATGCTCCACATCAAAACCCACAGGATACCAAATGCACTGTCACACATATATATAAAGTCCATTAGAACCATTAAAATAGCCAGCATCACCATTCTTAACTTTCCATAGCTTTGCTTTTCTATCTCCTCTTTAGTAACTACAAACGCTAGGCTCTTCTATGTATTAATCTGGTGTCCCAAGGGCTGATGAGTAATGACTTCTTCCTATCCACACAGAGACTTCTTTCTATCCATATTCCTTCCCCTGGGTCACCTGGAACATTTGATACAATCAGCCAGAACATACTACTGACTCTCTTCACAAACAGAATGGGAGCTGATGTGAAAACTCTGAAATGACACTAATCTTTCCTTGCAGCATGGATTTTAAAAGTGTTGACAGGCAACTCCACTACAGCTAGATTGCTCACCTAAGGGGTTTCATCCTTTTAAAGTTCTATATGAAACTATTGGGGGGAGTATGAGACACCATGGTTTCAAATGCCAGCAGTACGAAGACATCCTACTGCTCTACATCTCCTTTACCTCCAACACAGGTGGCATCAACTCCCAGATAGTCTTCTATGTTGACAAGACAGGCAGCTGGCTGAAACTGAACTCAGGCAGTAGAGATGATGGTAGTAGTGGGAAGAAGAATATGGTTTGAAGACATAACATCTCACCCTCTCCTGAAGGGATCTTCCCCCAGATTGTCAAATGGCTCCTCACTGCTGCAGGACATTCAGATTACAACAGCAGCGAAAAACCTAAACCAAAACCATCACCTCTGTGTGACTTGCCAAGAGACCACACATTTTATGAAGCACGGCTTATGGGCGGTGTGATCCACACCTTTGTAACCTCCAGGCTGGACTATTTCAACTCACTCTAGGTATGAATGCTTCACCTTTAAATGAGCTTCTGTTAGTCCTCAGCAATACCAACCACTGAGAGGGTATATTTCCCACTAATGTAACATCTGCTTAATGCACAAGCTCACCAAAGAATAGTCCTTCAGATTCAAAGTCTTAGTTGTAGTCTTCAAGCTATCTGTGGAACTGGTCCATGATACCTCAGAGGAGAGCCTTTTGCTGCATAACAACAATCAATGTTCTTCAGGACTGTGGAGCTTGTGAGAGCAGATGTTGGGCTTTCTATGCAGTAAGGCCAAGGTTTTGGAGCATAATGCCAGAGATGATTAAAACAGCCACAAATCTCAGTGCCTCCAGAAAAGAGTGTTAAGTAGAGGGAGAGAAGGAAACTTTTTTTGAAATGTAGTCCCTACTTCCCTCAAGGAAGTAGGGAGGAAAATGTGACAATTGGTCCATTATAATTTTAGTTATGCCCTGGAAATGCTCAGATATTACAGCAGTGAGCACCATAATAGGATCCTAGATAGATCAGTGGGAGAGAACAGCGTTAGGGTAGGATCTGCATCTATCTTCCAAGTTCTTCCAGCTCCTGAACTGTCCAAGAAAAGATTTGCTCAGCCCTGGGTATTAGTCCAACTCATGGAGGTATGAGGCTCCTATTCTAAATTCTAGGGGTTTTCCTGCACATGGAAACTCCCTCTGTTGGGGAAGGTGATCTCTTGGACCTGAATATAATAGGCAGGGCTTGACCTGAGGTCCTTCCTGAGGTCTCTTCTAACCCTAATATTCTATGACCGTAGCCAGCTCAGTCTTCCAGATGGGTCCTGTCTTTAAAAGGTGCGGGGAAGGGCACTGGTGAGAAGAACGGAGGAAAGGTCATGCCTGACCAGAGCACAGCTCCATCTTGTCTTGTCATCTTGTCATCAGTCTCTTGTTTTGGGCAGCAGCCAGTAATAAAAGCCTCAGCTGTTGCAAGGAACACTGCAGTGTACAGGTACGGAATAACTTGCCTCTAGGGTAAAGTTTCTTCATAATGCTATCTGTTAGAGGTTATCCTGATGCAGGAAGGTTTATAGGCTTTCTTGGGGGGTTGGAGGGAGGGAGGAAGCAGCAAAGGTGTGGGGTTTGAATAAATGGGGGGGGGGGAAGAGCAGTAAGGGCCTCTATGGGGATACAAGGAGGGAGGCATCCCTGAGAGGAGGGTGAGCAGGAGCACATTGGGGGAAGGAAGGAAGAGGCAATGCTGTGAGGTGGGGAGCAGGAGGGACTCAGCAGTGATGTGGGGGGTGAGAGGAAGAAGCAGTAGTAAAGGTAGGTGGCGGATAGGACCCCTGGGGGAGAGAAGGTGAGAGGAAGTAAGCAGTGGCCAGCTGAGAGGTGTACACAGGTGGCACCAGTGCTGGGGGAGCGGCGGGCTGAGGCAGGGAGGTATCTGTGAGGAGGCGCTAGTGGGCGAGAAGCAGTTGTGTGTGGGGGGGAATTATTTTTTTTTTGGGAGGGAAGCAGCATATGGGGAGGAGACAGCAGCGAGGAGTGGCGCTGGGAGGACGCAACAGGGCTGGGGGGGGGGGAGGAGGCAGGGGATGGGATGGGCAGTGGCTGGGGTGCAGGATCCTGGCTGTGCTGAGGAGAGCGGGATGGAAGAGGGGGACGCGCGCGTGCAAACACTCTTCTCCCAGCGCAGCCTCGCGCTAAAGGCGCGCGAAGAGGCGGGCGCAGCCTGCCCGTTAGAGCCGCGGCAGCCGCTCGAGCTCTGACGCGGATCTTGTGGGGGCGGGAGGGGCTGGCGGCGGCGGCAGCTGCTGAGCACTGGGGCTTCTCCCGTTGACTCAGCCCTGGCAGGAGGCTGCTGTCGCTGCCGCCCGTGCACCTCCTGCGCGGGAGAGCCGGCTCTGGGCTCTGCTCCTTCCAGCCAGCGCCTGCTGCTTTGCCCGCTTCTGCCGGGTCCCGCAGCCCGCCAGCCGGGGGAAGAGCGCCGCCGTACACGATTGTTCCCTACTGATGTGGTTTTGCTGCTCCCTCGGAACCGCCTGCCCAACGTCTGTCGCTGTCCGGCGGCGGCGGCCCCCGGCGGCTTTGCGAGAAGCGGGGGGACAGGTTGGCGAGCTTGGCGGGAGCCGCCACATGCATCTCCTCGTCTGCAGTGACTGCACCTGTGAGTGAATGAAGCTGCTGCACTGAGGAGGGCCGAGAAAGACAGGCAGCGGCTCCGGGGGTCCTCAGCATCATCTTGCGGGTCTCCGCCTCCCCCCGCCTTAACCTCCCGCCCCTGCTCCATGCGGGAGCCGAAGAGGATCTCCCCGCATGCCCTTGTGGAGGCCCACTTCTGCACCCCCCCACTGACAGGTACTGTGGGCGGGGGCAGCCTGGCCCCTCTGTGTGCGTGTGTGTCTCCTCTCGCCTTCTCTTCCCAGGGATTTATTGGATGAAGATTTTTATTCTTTTTTTTTCTTGGTTGGTTGGTTGGTTGCTGGTCGGTCTGTGGGGTGGGAAAGGAGAGAGACTTCAGCTGACACGGTGCCTGTGCTACAGAGCTTCCCTCGCGTTACTCTCTGCCTCGTGGGGAAATATCCAGCTGTTCATCTGAAGGGCATTTACATCATGGTTTAGCGAGGGATCTCCCACGAAAAAACTCCCCCCTCCCCTTTTCTCTAGCTCCTTCCCTTCCCCTCCCCCCAAACTACGGACCCCAATACCTTAGGAATAACCATTCCAGCTGGTTATCTCCGGGCAGCGGAGACTGATGGACAGTTACTCCACTCTGCAATGTGAGTATGTGCCTGCTGCCTTTGAGGAAGGGGCAGCTGCTGTGCTGCTGCTCCCCTTGTAGAGGCGTGTGTGGGGGTGTACCAGCGAAATGCAAGCAGCAGCGCACAACGCTCCAGTCTCCTGCATGGGCAGCGGTGAACCTTGAGGGAGCAGCTCCTTGTGGCTTCGCTGCTCGCTGGATATGCTGCTGCCGGTGGCGGGGATGGTGGGATGGAAAGGAAGCAGTGCCATTGGGTGTGATGGTATCGACCAGATGAAATCGTGTTAGGAAAGCAGCTACTGCAAAGAAGGATGGCTGTGAATACCTCTGCTGTGCACCCCCAGTAACGCTTTACCCGTCTTCCCCAAAAACCCATGTTCAGAGAATAGGGAAAGAATGGAAGGGACGATCCTCCTCCCAAGTGAGGTTGCCGCTTGTGGGTTCAGATATGGAAAGGAAATGCTGGGAAGTCTCTTGCGGCTTGGGGGGGGGGGAAGGGGGGAGGTCAATCGGTAATGGAAGCTCTTCCCTGGTTGCAGTCACCACTGACACTTGTGGAGAGGAGGGAAATTTGCTGCCGCTCTCCATGCCTCTTTTCTTAAGATCCCGCTTGATCGTGACTGTGTGGGAGACAGGGAGATTCATTAAGCACATTCTTGTTTGGAGAAGGAAAAGGAGTGTGTCTGTATACATACATACATACATATAAATTTCAAGGCATAAAAGGTCCATTTTCAGTGATTCCAAACTGCCTTTGTGTTCCATGTGTGGAAGCTGATGAGCTCCCTGTTCTGAAATTCCACTGCTGCTTCCTTCTGTTTCCACTCCTAGACAGAGAAAAGGGCATTTATTTTAGTACTACACCAGAAGAATAGGGTAGGAGGGAGTGGAAAGGCAAAAATGATGGCACAGTAAGATGGGTATTTTTTAATAAGGAATTTGCCTTACAGTAGTGATGACATGTGATGTCAGGAACCTCAAGGAGTCTGAAGTGCTATTTCAAAGAGAGCCCTTTTTTGTAGTTGGTGTGTTGTGGTGTTGTTGTTTTTAAATATAAAATTGTTTGCCACATTGTTTCATTGCGACTAAATCAAAATATTGGAAATCTTTATTACCTAACTTGCGTCTCACTTCATCCCACCAATTAAATCATTTTCTGAATCTAGAGCACCATGATTCTTGATTCAGGCAAGTCTTCTTTAGAAACATCAGTAAAGTGATTGATATATAATCCAACTTCACTTCTTGATTCCTTCCTAATCATCATTCCAACGTAATGCCCACAGTGTGCTTGGGGTTGTTCAAGATTTAGATAAAGATATTGGGGTAAAGGGGCTGATCTAGGGTTAACTTACATCAGTGTAACTTCACTGTCAGTTACACTGGGGAATGCATTTGGCTCAGTGAATACTGTAACATCAGGGATGAATTTGGCCCATGAGTTACTCTTAACATACACCTGTGTAAATAAGATCAGAATAAATCCCTCAGGGGCTTATAAGATCTCTGTAGGCCATAACAATTGGTTCAGTATTTCTAGTGTTCTTAATAAGGAATGGACGGTAAAGGGCTATCTAAGCCAACTTTCTGGACACAGTTAAATGCATTACTGAGTTAGTATTAAAATGAAAGTAAAACACTTGATACCTCAGTCAGGGAAGACAATTGAAGTTATTTTGTTTCTGACCAAGCCTATGAATAGACAGTGTACGTATCCTTTTCTCCCCCAGGATGCATTTAAAAAGGATAAGTTTATAGAGTAAAATGTATTTTTGCGGAGATGGTGTTTTTCATTGTCACCACCTCTTGACCCTCTGAAATAAGATACTAAGCTTAGCAATCCTCCTGGAAAAGTCTGTACCCTTTCCAATCTTTATATTTTAACTCCTGCTCAACCTCTAATGATTAGAAACAAATAGTGATGCAGTCATTTTGAAATACTAATATTGCCAGAAAGATAGGCTTCATTTATTCCCTGTATGGCTTGACTTCCCTCACCTCTATTCTAAAGCAATGGTACTTTTAAACAGTAACCAATTTGGGGAAGCTTGATGTGTTAGGGATATAAGTTCACTGAAACAGTTGGTTTCTTATAACTCCAGGAGGTTGAGAAGAAGTATGCACCAGGTCCTAGTCCTATTGAAATCAGTAGCAAAACTCCACTGATTTCAGTGGGAGCAGGATAGGGGGCCTACATGTTGGTTCAGTGGGCCTGGTTCTTCTCCCTCTAATACTGGCATAACACCATTGGCTTCAATGGGGGGGGGGGGGTCCTATTTTACCCTGGGGCAAGTGAAAGCAGAATCAGGCTTTTGTTGTATTTTATGGAGTAGTCAGGTTGAGTTGGGTATTTTTTTCTGTGAGGCAGGGCTAGTGAAAGGTTATAACAACAGTGAAAGTATTATTAAAAGTTCCCTGAGGTTAGGGAGATAAGTGGTATTTTTATCTTGGGAATTTTAACATGCCTGTTCCCATGGCAAAATGCTTAATTCTCTTATCCCATAACTTTCATCTTAAAAGCTTTATTCCTATTTTTATTTATCCCAGTTTTATTCCTATTTTGATCTGAGCTGTTCTGGATAGTTTTAATGTGCAGAAGATTTTAATTTGAACTATATAAATTGCATTTTAATGTTAGTGCTACATGATCAGACAAGGAAAGTAACTTGCAATGGCTAGCTATGTGAGTGTTGGTTTTATGCATCTATTCATCTGGAATTCAACAAGACATGTATACTTACCATGGCAACCCCACATCAAATGTTACTGAAGATATACTGTTTCAGAAATAGCAGCACCTTCTTAAAGAAATACAAACAATAACCTACCAAATTAACTTCAGTACGTATATCAATAAATAAGGGAATAAAGTGTCTTGATCTGTTTTCTCAAATTTTAAGCTTAATTTTCTTTATAAATAAATTTTGGTTTCACTCTATTTTTTTATTTTCTTTTGATGAAAAGGAAAGGGAAAGTAGGGGAATTTTTAGCGATTAAAAAAATCGATTAAAAAAGCGATTAAAAAAATTAATCACACGATTAATCGCACTGTTAAACAATAAATACCATTTATTTAAATATTTTTTGATGTTTTCTGCATTTTCAAATGTATTGATTTCAGTTACAACACAGAATACAAAGTGTACAGTGCTCACTTTATATTTATTTTTGATTACAAGTATTTGCACTGTAAAAAAATAAAAGAAATAGTATTTTTCAATTCACCTAATACAAGTACTGTAGTGCAATCTCTTTATCATGAAAATGCAACTTACAAATGTAGAATTATGCACAAAAAAACTGCATTCAAAAATAAAACAATATAAAATTTTAGAGCCTGCAAGTCCACTCAGTCCTACTTCTTGTTCAGCCAATCATTCAAACAAACAAGTTTATTTACATTTGCAGGAGATAATACTGCTTGCTTCTTGTTTACAATGTCACCTGAAAGTGAGAACAGGCGTTCTCATGGCACTGTTGTAGCTGGCGTCAGAATATATTTATGTGCCAGATGCGCTAAGGATTCATATGTCCCTTCATGCTTCAGCCACCATTCCAGGGGACATGTGTCCATACTGATGATGGGTTCTGCTCAATAACAATCCAAAGCAGTGTGGACCGACGCATGTTCGTTTTCATTATCTGAGTCAGATGCCACCAACAGAAGGGTGATTTTCTTTTTTGGTGGTTCGGGTTCTGTAGTTTCTGCATCAGAGTGTTGCTCTTTTAAGACTTCTGAAAGCATGCTCCACATCTTGTCCCTCTCAGATTTTGGAAGGCACTTCAGATTCTTAAACCTTGGGTCGAGTGCTGTATCTATCCTTAGAAATCTCACATTAGCACCTTCTTCGCGTTTTGTGAAATCTGCAGTGAAAGTGTTCTTAAAATGAACAACATATGGTGAGTCATCATCTGAGACAGCTATAGCATGAAATGTATGGCAGAATGCGGGTAAAACAGAGCAGGGGACATACAATTCTCCCCCAAGGAGTTCAGCCACCAATCTAATTAACGCCTTTTTTCTTTAACAAGTGTCATCAGCATGGAAGCATGCCCTCTGGAATGGTGGCCGAAGCATGAAGGGGCATAAAAATGTTTGGCATATCTGGTACATATATATCTTGCAATGCCGGCTACAAAAGTGCCATGCGAACATCTGTTCTCACTTTCTGGTGACATTGTAAATAAAAAGAGGGCAGCATTATCTCCTGTAAATGTAAACAAACTTGTTTGTCTTAGCAATTGGCTGAACAAAAAGCAGGACTGAATGGACTTGTACGCTCTGAAGGTTTACATTGTTTTGTTTTTGAGTGCAGTTATATCTACATTTGTCAGTTGCACTTTCACAACAAAGAGATTGCACTACAGTACTTGTGTGGGGTGAATTGAAAAATACTATTTCTTTTGTTTATCATTTTTACAGTGCAAATATTTGTAATAAAAATAAACACTTTGATTTCAATTACAACACAGAATACAACATATATGAAAAGTAGAAAAACATTCAAAATATTTATTATATTTCAATTGGTATTCTGTTGTTTAACAGTGTGATTAAAACTACGATTAATCGTGATTAATTTTTTTGTTAATCGTGTGAGTTAACTGCAATTAATTGACAGCCCTAGTAATTTTCTTTCATGTGATTCCAACAAAAGGAAACTACTTTGTTTTCAAACATATCCTGTATTTTAAGATCTGAATGAATTTAAGTTGATGACCATGTAATCAAGAATTTTGATATGCACAAAGAAGGTTCATTTTCAAATTATAATAATTACAGGAAATTTTCTTTTAGAGCCATTTGAGTTTTCACCCTTTGCCAACACTTGGCATATAATACTTTGGGTTTTTGTTTTATTTTTAAACTGTGCAAACTGTGCAAACTCTCAGGTGTGTGCAACATCTTGGATGGTTTGTGTGTGTCCCTGCCCTGATGCAACCCACCCTACATGCCACAGCAGAGTAAACTTCACTGAGCAGGACTCCATCCCACACAGAAGATGTGCATCCTCTGTGTGGCTTCTTCATATCTGGTAACCGTACTACACTGATGCCATTCTCTGTGGCAGAATTTGGCCTTTAGTTCAGAAGGTAGTGTGGAAGCTATTGCCAAGTTACTTACCAGTAGTTTCTGCTGAGATTACTACAGTCTTCCATTGTGCTTAGAAAAAGGATAGCTTTTTCTAAGAAAAAGGATAGAGGAGACCTGCTGCCCGCCTCCCCCCCAAGGGGCGCACAGAGACGTGCCAGCAGCAGGCCTAAGTCAGCTCCCTGCCCGCTCTGCCTCCCTCCGCTCCCCTTTGCTCCCGGAAGCAGCCGGGATGTCCCTGTGGCCCCTTGGTGTGTGTCCGTGTCCATGCACTTCCTCTGCCCCGAGCACCAACTCCACAGCTCCCATTGGCTGAGAACTGCGGCTGATGGGAGCTGCGGGGGCAGCGCCTGCGGGCAGCAGTGCATGGAGACCCCCTTGTTTCCCCCTGCCTAGGAGCCGCTGCTGGAGGGGTGTGTGTGCCGGTCACTTTGGGAGCCATGCCGCCTGAGGTAAGCACCGCCCCCAAACCCGCTGCCGCAGCCCAGAGCCTGCACCATGCACCCGAACTTCCTCCCACAGCTTGCACCCCAAACCCCTGTCCCAATCAAGATACCTCACTTTATTTTCATTTACTTCCCATTACTTATAGGAGGAGGATGAAGGAAAAAAAGACTTAAAAATGGGGGGGAGATAAGAGAGAATGTTCTTTTTCTTGGCTGGGTCACAAGGGGGGGCCACAAAAATGAAGCTGCGTACAGGACCCCACTAACTCTAAATCCGCCACTGCTCCAGTGCTGTCTTTTTCCCAAGGTTTCATATCAGAAGATATGGTGTGGAGTGCAAATAGATCATTCTTTCCTACACTGCTGCAGCTGTATAATTTGGGTGGTTATTTTTAAAGTGTATTTTAAATACAAATTCACAAACTTGGAAATTCAAAGGCAACTCTGACATAAGACATTTTGCCCAGTTACACTGATGTAAATTCTGAGTAACCTCCATTAACTTTGTAGCAACTACTCTGAATTTACAGCTGTGTAACTGAGTAGAATGTGACCTCCTGACTTCAACTCATGGAGCTGAGGCACAAGTCAAAGGCAGAGGATAAGTCCCTGGAAAAATAATGGAGCAGGTCCTCAAGAAAACACTTTTGCAGCACTTGGAGGAGAGGAAGGTGATCAGGAACAGTCAACGTGGATTCACCAGGGCAAGTCATGCCTGGCCAACCTGATTGCCTTCTATGATGAGAAAACTGGCTCTGTGGATATGGAGAAAGCAGTGGACGTGATATATCTTGACTTTAGCAAAGCTTTTGATGTGGTCTCCCAAAGTATTCTTGTCAGCAAGTTAAAAAAGTATGGATTGGATGAATGGACTATAAGGTAGATAGAAAGCTGGCTAGATTGTTGGGCTCAATGGGTAGTGATCAACGGCTCAGTGTCTAGTTGGCAGCCTGTATCAAGCGGAGTGCCCCAGGAGTCGGTCCTGGGGCTGGTTTTGTTCAACATCTTCATTAATGATCTGGATATTGGGATGGATTGCACCCTCAGCAAGTTTGAGGATGACACTAAGCTGCGGGGAGAGGTAGATACGCTGGAGGGTAGGGATAGGATCCAGAGTGACCTAGAAAAATTGGAGGATTGGGCCAAAAGAAATCTGATGAGGTTCAACAAGGACAAGTGCAGAGTCTTGCACTTAGAACGGAAGAATCCCATGCACCGTTACAGGCTGGGGACCGACTGGCTAAGCAGTAGTTCTGCAGAAAAGGACCTGGGGATTACAGTGGACGAGAAGCTGGATATGAGTCAACAGTGTGCCCTTGTTGCCAAGAAGGCTAACGGCACGTTGGGCTGCATTAGTAGGAGCATTGCCAGCAGATAGAGGGAAGTGATTATTCTCCTCTATTTGGCACTGGTGAGGCCAGATCTGGAGTATTGCGTCCAGTGTTGGTCCCCCCACTACAGAAAGGATGTGGACAAATTGGAGAGAGTCCAGCAGAGGGCAACAAAAATGATCAGGGGGCTGGGGCACATGACTTACAAGGAGAGGCTGAGGGAACTGGGCTTGTTTAGTCTGAGGAAGAGAAGAGTATGGGGAGATTTGATAGCTGTCTTCAACTACCTGAAGGGGGGTTCCAAAGAGGATGGAGTTCGGCTGTTCTCAGTGGTGGCAGATGATGGAACAAGGAGCAATGGCCTCAAGTTGCAGTGGGGGAGGTCTAGGTTGGATATTAGGAAACACTATTTCACTAGGATGGTGGTGAAGAACTGGAATGGGTTACCTAGGGAGGTGGTGGAATCTTCATCCTTAGAGGTTTTTAAGGCCCAGCTTGACAAAGCCCTGGCTGGGATGATTTAGTTGGGGATTGGTCCTGCTTTGAGCAGGGGATTGGACTAGATAACCTCCTGAGGTCTCTTCCAACCCTAATCTTCTATGATTCTATGATTTAATTTAGAACTTCAGTCTACTTTAATCTGTCTATTTTTCAGTTTAAAGCCTGATCTGTTAAAATTTTTACTTAAATACATGTTTTTGTTTTCCTACTACTGTACTTAATTTTATTAGAATTTTAGTGAATTCAAATGGCATATTTGATATTTGGAAGAAATGTTGCATGCCACAGAATATTATGAAAGAATATTATTAAAATAAGTATTATGTTAAAGAACCCAAGCATTAGTACATTAGTTTAGTTAAAATGTAGTGTGTGATAAATTAGAGACCGGCCACTGTGCTACTAATTTATTATTGTATTATGGTAGCAACTAGAGGCCCAAGTGATGAGTATGTTACTGTTTTTCAAGGTACCGAATGGGACTCCTAGTAAGAGAGAGCAGCTGCTTGAAGAGTTAATATTCTAAATAGGTGAAACAGACAAAGGCAGGGAGAGGGGACTTATTATCCCCTTTTTGCAAATGAGGAACTGAAGCACAGTTCAAAGGTCTGATGTGAAATCCACTGAAGTTGTTGAGATTCTCTCTATTGACTTCAGTGGACTTTGTCTCAGGCCCTTAAGTGACTTGTTTGGGGTCATGTATGAAACTTGTGACAGAACCAGGAACTGAACCCAGATCTCCAGTCCAGTGCTTTAGCCCCACGACCAATTTCTCTTTGCACAAAATCTTTCTTTCTCTCTGTGCCTTCAGTCCTTGTTTCAAACCTACTTCTTTAGGAAGCTCTCCGTAGTTGACCTCTAATGCTCTCTGTTTCTCTTACCTCACCTTATTCTCAAATTAAAAAAAAAAAAATCAGTCAAGCTTCAAATACTATACATTCTAGATCTTGCCTGACGCCATCTTTCCTGTTTTCATATTCTGTGTTTGTCTACTTTAGAATGTAAGCTCTTCAGGCAGGGACTGTTTTCATTTGTGTAAAACATCTTGCCAACATTTATTGACCTCCTTAATAATTAAATAACAATAAATGGGGAGTTTTGACAGGTACAGAACTATGATAGAAGGAAGACATAGTTATAAAGACAGGCTTGGAGGCTGGAATAGTTGAAAGTACTGATTGCTTAGGTTAAGAAGAATGAAGAGGGAGAAAGTTGCCTTTTTACTACATGGTCAGCTGTTTCGATATTATAGTTAGTTTCTGCTGATGTTATGTGGTAGGTGACAAATTTTGTTTGTCTTTGTATTTAATTTTGACTCTGTGCCTGATAATTTGTATTGTTCATGTGATGTGCATTTTGACTTTTTTGGTCATAATCAAACTGTAACTTTCATTACAATAAAAAATATTAAATTTGAAAAGGAGCTGAGTACTAAATTGGTGGTTTTCAACAGTGTTCTAATCTGTGAGGTTTTTTTGCTTAATGAACGGTTTTTATTCATGCCAGCACTTCAGCTTAATGTTCTAGGGCTTGTGGGTGTTAGGGAACAGAACATATTTCTATGTCTGTGAATATGATCCCACACATTTTTTTTAAAATGGGAAATTTTTTCACAGTCCTTATATGGCAAGAGATTTTTTTTTCTCATACCCATGAATGTTCTCTACTGCAGCTATTTTGCAGTTTAATCTTCCTGATGAGCTGTGTGCTATATGTTTGTTAAGAGTCAGATGTGAAATGTTCTTCATTTTTTTTGCTGTGGAAAATAGCTTACAATATGACCTACTCAGTCATATATAGCGTACAGGCTATTATCATTGGGAGAAATGATGCTCAGATACCAATAAGCCAACATCATCATGTTCACATTACTCCTCTGGCATTTAGGGCAGCGATGAAGCTCCTCCACTCCTGCCTGTTTCTGGCAAGTCTTTCAATGGTTCCCCAGCTGTGCACCAGGTTTTTCACCTCGGCTTCCACAGCTCTTCCCCATGTTGTTTTTGGACAGTCTCTTTTTCGTTTGCCTTCAGATGTCCAACTTATTGCTACTCTGGTGATGGAATCAGTTTCCATCTGAAGTACATGGCCAGTCCAGCTCTAATGCCTCCTGGCAATGATAATGCTCATATCCTCTTGGCTGCACTGTGTCAGTAGATCTTGGTTTGAGATTGTTCTGGGCCAAAAGATACAGAGGATTTTTCTGAGGTGAATGAAGAGAGTTTGGACATGTCATACTTTCTGATTCCCCAGCATTCTGTAATATAAAATAATGTTGAAAGTACGCAGCTCTGATAAATCTTGAGTTTGGTTTTGGTGTTGTATTTTGATGATTTCCAGACTGTATTTAATCTCCTGAAGGTGTTCCTGGCTTTGTTGATTTTATTCTGGATATCCTGGATATCCTGGCTTATTCCACCATCCTGGCTAAGTATGTGAATGTTTCTACGTTGGTGAGAACATAATCCTCTATCCGTACTGGTGATGGTGAGGCAATATTAAAGGTCATGATATCTGTCTTATTGCAATTGATTTTCAGTCCAATTTGCTGGCTGAATGCGTTGAGTCGAGTTGTTTTTTCTTGCATATGGTATTGGGCATGTGATAGGAGAGTGAATTCATCTGCGAAGTCCAGGTCTTCAAGGAATGAGAAGAGTGTCCATTTAATGCCTCTAGGCATATCTTCTGTTGTACGCTGCATTACCCAGTCAATGGCAATGCTGAAGAGGATTGGAGACATGACACACCCGTGACGTACTCCTGTTTTGACTTCAAAAGTGAGCTCACTGTAATCAACATTCCATGTAAAGTTGAAATAAATTTTTTTGATGGTGTTGATTATATGGAGAGGATTCCATATGCCCGCAGAATGTGCCATAGGCTGGTCCTGTGAATGCTATCAAAAGCCTTCTCAGAGTCTATGAAGTTTATGTAGAGCTGCTGTTGCCATTCTAAGCATTGTTCTATTATGTTTCATAGAGTGAAGATCTGGTCTGTGCATCTACGCCATTTCAGAAAACCAGCTTGTTGTTTTCTGAGAATGCTATCAACTGCCTCTGATATAAGCTGGACTATGATCTTACACAATACTTTGCTTGGCACAGATAAAAGTGTGATACCATGCCAGTTATTACAATCACTGAGAGTTCCTTTCTTTGGTGTCTTCACTATAACCCCATTGGTCCACTCATCTGGCACTTTTTCCCTTTCCCAGACTACTGTGGATAGATGCTGCTAACTCAGGATTCACCTTGAACAATTCTGCATTCAAGTTATCCTTGCCAGGAGCTTTCCCATTTTTTACGGATTTGATGGCTTGAATGACCGCTTCCTTAGCTGGGGTGTCTGTGTTGATATCTAGATCTTTTTCTGCCTCCTGGATGTTTGCTTCCTCTTTAGGTGGCTCTCTGTTTAGTAATTCTTTGAAATGCTCTGTCCAGCGTATTTATTGTTCTTTTCTGTTGTTAGTAGGTGGCCTTGTTTGTCCCTGATGAGAGTGTTTGTTGGTGTCTGCTGTTTACCACTGATAAGCCCCGTCATTTTGTAGATTGTTCCTTGTTCACCACGAGCAGCTGTCTCCTCTGTTTGTGTTGCCAGATTATCAATATAATGTTGTATGTCCGCTCTCACAAGGCGGTTGACCTCCTGGTGTGCCTTGCTATACTGCTTGCAGTATTTGTCCTTTAGCTTCTGGGATTTTTTGTCTAAAACTTTTTTCTTCATTGTTCATCTGGTTTCTATGGTGTTCCATGTGCTGGGTGTAAGCCACTCCTCCATTCTCTTCTGCCTGTAGCCTAGACAGGCTTCACTGATCAGTTTATAAATTGCTGTTACTTTGCCCCACTTCTTATTGATCTCCTCATTTGCATTCCCCTCCTGTTCATCAAGGTCTGCAAGTGCCTGAAACATGTTCTTTAACTGCAGAACAAAGGCTTTCTGTATTTCAGGGGACTTTAGCTTGTCAATGTCATAAAGTCTATGTCTCTTGTTCGGTGGACCCACGCTTCTCAGTTTTAGATTGATGGAGGCTGTCACAAAGTGGTGGTCGCTGCCAACATCTGCACCTCTTCTCACTTTCACAACTGTCAGTGAGCATCACCATTTGCCGTTGATCATCATATCATCAATCTGGTTCTTATCTCTGCCATTTGGAGAACACCATGTCAGCTTGTGGATTTCACGATGTTGAAATAGGTTTCCGCCGATGATTAGGTCATTCATATTACAGAAATCAACAAACCTCTTTCCATTTTCATTCATGGTGCCACACTCATGTCTTCCCATTGCTCTATTGTTGTTTGTGTTGTCCTTATGGACCTTGGCATTCAGGTCCATAAGATGGTTAGGTCATGGCATGGTCATGGCATGGTACTCTCTCTAACTCCACCTGTAGTGTAAGGTATAATTTGTCCTTTACTACTTCATCACTGTCATTTGTCAGAGCATAGCACTGAATCAGGGTGATCTTAATCGTATTTCCCTTTCAGTCTGGCTCTCATAAGTCTGTTGCTGATGGAGTTCCATTCAAGCAGCGAATGCTCCAGTCCCTTCTTCAAAAGGATGGCAACACCCTCATGGTGTTGTTCATCATCCCGTCCAGAACACAGCAAAGTTTCTCCTGAGGCAGCTGTTAATCTCCCTGATCCCGTCCATCTGTTCTCACTGACACGCAGGTGTGTAAGCTGTAACGTCTCATCTCTGCTGTGACCTGATCTAGCTTCCCTGTTTCATACACTGTCCGTATGTTCAGAAAACAAGTTTCGTTTTTGTCTTGGTGTTGAGCACTTCAGTCTTCACGCCAGTGGCTTCCTTTCAGCTTTCACCACTGGCAGTCATACAGGTCATTGACTCCTGAAGGCCATCACACACAGTAATGGTCTGTTTCTTTGCTGTTTCCATAACATATTTTGTTTTTTTAAGGGGCAGGGTTGTTAGCCTTGTGCCTAACCCCCAACCTGGAGGACCAGGGTGTTTGTTTTGTCTGGCACCTCCCTCACCGACCAATCCAGTATGGTTGAACCTACCAGAAGCAAAAAGCTCCCACAGACACAGACTCTGGGGATGGTTGGAGCACGCAAGCTGTCCTGCCACGACAAGGCACAGACACCAGAAGACAGATACCAATAGGTGTAGCCACCTAAATTGAAATCAATAAGGGAGCCCTCTGGCTATTGTGGCCTTGAACTGTGATTCTTATCTCCTTTTTTCTCTCTAGGTTGGAGGTAGGTACCCTTCATAGAACCATAGAATATCAGGGTTGGAAGGGACCTCAGGAGGTCATCTAGTCCAACCCCATGCTCAATGCAGGACCAATCCCCAACTAAATCATCCCAGCCAGGGCTTTGTCAAGCCTGACCTTAAAAACCTCAAAGGAAGGAGATTCCACCATCTTCCTAGGTAACACATTTCAGTGTTTCACCACCCTCCTAGTGAAAAATTTTCTACTAATATCCAACCTAAACCTCCCCCACTGCAACTTGAGACCATTTCTCCTTGTTCTGTCATCTGCTACCATTGAGAACAGTCTAGAGCCATCCTCTTTGGAACCCCCTTTCAGGTATTTGAAAGCAGCGATTAAATCCCCCCTCATTCTTCTCTTCTGCAGGCTAAACAATCCCAGTTCCCTCAGCCTCTCCTCATAAGCCATGTGCTCCAGCCCCCTAATAATTTTTGTTGCCCTCTGCTGGACTCTTTCCAATTTTTCCACATCCTTCTTGTAGTGGGGCCCAAAACTGGACACAGTATTCCAGATAATGTCGAATAGAAGGGAATGATATCGAATAGATGGGAATGATCATGTCCCTTGATCTGCTGGCAATGCCCCTACTTATACAGCCCAAAATGCCATTGGCTTTCTTGGCAACAAGGGCACACTGTTGACTCCATATCCAGCTTCTCATTCACTGTAACCCGTAGGTCCTTTTCTGCAGAACTGCTGCCTAGCCATTCGGTCTCCAGTTTGTGGCGGTGCATGGGATTCTTACGTCCTAAGTGCAGGACTCCTTGTTGAACCTCATCATATTTCTTTTGGCCCAATCCTCTAATTTGTCTAGGTCCCTCTGTATCCTATCCCTACCCTCCAGCGTATCTATCACTCCTCCCAGTTTAATGTCATCTGCAAACTTGCTGAGAGTGTAGTCCACGCCATCCTCCAGATCATTAATAGTGTTCAGCCTCTTTGACATTTCAAATTTGTGGTTTCTTGGCCATACAGCCAACTGAGTACTGTAAGACCAGCTAAGATTTTTGTATATTTTGACAAAGTGACATATTGCATGACATGTTGTCATGTAATAACAGAAGCTTTGTTGTCATGTCACACAGTATGTCTGGTGAAGTAAATGACTGATATTTGGGAGAGACAAGGTGGGTGAGGGAATATCTTTTATTGGACCAACTAGTGTTTTGTGGTGATATGTAGTCAGCACTGACTAAGGAGAGACATAATTGACTACAAGAATATGAAGAGTATAGCACTGAGGATGAAATGTTGTTTAGGGTCATCTATGGGGAAATAATCGAGAGTAAAGAGTTGAGTAAAGAGTAAACAATTGAGACTAAGAACAGAAAAGGATCTCAAAAAGGATCCTGATGTTGAGATGTGAAATTGTCTTCTAAAACTATGTCTGAGTCTCCATTTCTGAGATGTTATAATTAGAATATGGACAAAACACCAAAACTGCAGTGGATGCACTAAATGATCTGACACTACAGTGAATTTACCTCTTATTTCTATGATTATGATAACCTCTTACATGTCATGTGAAAACATGTTTTAATTATTGTAAGGACAGCATACAGTCTTGACCTCCCATCCTGCAGGGTGAATTCCAGTGACTAAAACTGATTTCAACCCTAAAAACACTTCCATCTTGTATACAGGAGGAATTTTAAGGGTCAGCTCTCTGTTGCCTTCCAAATGTATAGATGATACCTGGTATAGTCTGTGATGCTTGCAAGTGAGGCCTGGATGATGTAACTGGAAACGGATGGAAGTTCACTGTGTGGTCAGAGCTCTGGAGTGGGAGGCTGCATTGCTGGGGCATTGCGAGGAGGCCACCGCTCTCCATAGCATGCTTCCCTGGGGATTAGGTGTATCTCTGTGTGAAAATTAATGATGCCTTTCAACTTCTGTTACACATCTGCACCTTTCAGAGAAGGAGAGTTCGCACAGATGTAATTGGAAATGTTAATACTGGGATCTGCTGGGGGACTGGAAGATGCAGCTAGTGAGGCTGAAAAGTACTTAGGAGGGACAACCAACAAAGCTGAATCTAGAGTTCCTTCTGGATCCACTAGATTTACTTGATTTGAAAGCCACAGCCAGGGCCGGCTCTAGGTTTTTTGCCGCCCCAAGCGAAAAATTTGCCACCCCGAGCTCAGGTGGGGCTGGGGCTCACAGGCGGCGCTGGAAGCGGAGGGAGTGATGTCACCTTCTCCCAGCGCCCACAGGGGCTTTACCCCTTCCCCCGCCCGGCCACGCAGAGAAGCCCCGATATAAGGGGTGGCACAAGGCAGCGCAGCAGCCAGTGCGCAGATGAGGTGGTGCAGCCCTGGCTCCACGGCAGGACTTGCCCTCTCCTCCCCAGGTAGCGGCTGGGCCCTGGCAGCTCAGCATCCCCGGGGCTGGGGCTTCCCCTTCCCGCTGCGGCCGGGGGTGCGGCGTCCTCGCCCTATCTAAGTGTTGCAGCTCTGAGAGTGCAACTGCCCTGAAAAAAAAAAAGGATGGCTGGAATGCTGCCCCTGGAAATGTGCCGCCCCAAGTATGTGCTTGCTTTGCTCGTGCCTAGAGCCGGTCCCGGCCCCAGCCTATGCCTCCCTAGTGGTCCCCAAATCTTTCTTCCGTCCTCGCTTCCTCCATTTCTCTTTCCTGCCCCAACATATAGGAAAACATTTTGGTCCCTCAGGTTCATCTCGTGGAATTTCTTGGACCTCTGTGGGCCTAAAATATTCATGATGTAGAATTGTCGTGATCATTCTGGAATCATCAGAGAATCCAGTCTGATTTACATGAGGAACACAGTTATAGAACCATAAAAATGTAGGGCTGGAAGTTCATCCCTCTGCACCCAACACACTGAGGCAGGACCAAGTAAACCTAGACCATTCTTTACAAGTATTTGTCTGGTGTTGAGTAGAGCGGGACAATTACCTCCCGTGTCTTATATAAGAAAGACACTTCTATTAATATGCCCCAGTATATTAGGCTTTTTCACTGCTGCATCACATTATTGGTTTATGTTCAACTTGTGATCCACTATAATTCCCAGATTCTTTTCAACGTACTACTGCCTAGCCAGCTATTCCCAATTTTGTATTCATGGATTTGCATTTTTCCTTCCAAAATGTAGTACTTTGCATTTTATTGAATTTTGTCCTGTTGATTTCAGACCAATTCTCCAATTTATAAAAATCCGTTTGAATTCTAATCCTGTCTTCCAAAGTGCTTGCAACCCCTGCAGGCTTGGTGTCACCTGCAAATTTCATTATACTCTCTGCTCCATTATCCCAATGATTAATGAAAATGTTGGATAGTACCAGACCCAGAACAAACCCCCTGCAGAACCCTATTAGATACATGCTCCCAGTCTGACAGCCTCCCTTAGATCTGATGGATAACATATAGAGGCAAATTCTGTTCCCTGCTGCACTTGGGTATAGCTCTTTCTCACTTAAATGGGAGCATATTGCATCCTGAGATGAGTTTCAGTGTAAACAAAGAGATATTACACATATATATAATATGGATTTGCTCTTCTGTGAATTTTCTAAAATTGCGTACCTATGTGTATAACATGGAAAGGAGTTACTTTTTGAACTCTACTCATCTTATCTACAATTTATGATCAGTATTAATATTTTTCCAAGCTTTGTTCATTTCTTTAATAATTACCATGTAGCTCAATTAGATTTTAATTTACATAATAAAATGCTTGCAATTTTCTTTAGATTATTGTTTAAGTATAAAGGAGGCTAATCAGATCAAAGAAAGAAATGTCATCAAAAGGCTTCTCATTTGTAATGCTTTTCACTTGTAGTACTAATATATTCCGAATTAGGAAGTACTGATCTAATGCAGTAGCTGTATCCATTACTTTCAGAAATGAACAACCCATTAAAGTTTCAGTACTGAAATTAAATGCTGATATTGTCTAATGATAGTGTGTATTGTATGCTTTACAGCATACACATTTAGTTTATGCATGAAATGCTAGAGCACAGATATGTTGTATGTATAACCACACATATGCTGTATGTAACAAACTGGTTTGTAAATGTCATCCATTGAGCAATGTGTGTGATTCAAAGCTACTACCAGGATGAAGGTAAACTTCATAAGAATGTCATTGATGTCAAACAAAGTAGGCATTTCTTTACCGTGCCATTTTAATGGTAACAATGTTTGTCACTTTTAAATAAAGAAGTAGTTAGTATGTATTCTGTAAGGAAGACTTTTTGTTTTGTGTCATAAAATGCAACTATTTTTGTTCTTTTGCTGGGATTACATTTGATATTGCAGTAAGTTTTATAAATACTGAAAGATTTTCCTGGCAAAGCCATGTTTAATATTCCCATGGGAGCATATATGAAAGAAGTCATGATGATATATTTGATAATATAGAAATGTCAAAAGGCTTGACTTGTTATCTCATGGAGGTTCAAAATCTGTGCTCTGGAAGCTCTTTTAGAATAAACATTTTCATACATTCTGCTAAGCAAATTATAGGGAATGTACTTTTAAAAAATAAGCATTAATACACTGCTGTTGAATAATTATTTCCATTTATAATGGTGATAATGTATAAACTATGACAGTTAAAAAATTAGTCATGGGACTGTCTCTCAGAAGTAGAGGACTGCTGCAACACTGTAATCATCAGTGCTATTTTTATGTGGACCAGATTTAACATAAATAGGTGCAATACAAACTGTCATCTTCTATTCAGTCCTTGCCCGTGATATCTTAATTTTCAGAAAATCTCTCTCTCTCTCTCTCTCTCTCTCTTTGAATTTCTTGTTTTTAATTTTATACAAATACCATTCATGGGGAGGAAAAACAAAAACAGTTCACTGTACAACTCACATCTTCTCCCCCATTTTATTTGCAGTTCAACTGAGTTTGTATGAGATGGCATAGTAAATAGCTGTATATACTGGAAAACATTTAATTAGCCCTGTTTCTCAGGTTCATTTCTGTGTAACAGAACTGTGTAACAGTTTAAAGTACTGCTCAATGCGTATTATATTATATTTATTAAAGTGCTGCTCAATTTATAGCACTAGGGTCTGATCCAAAGCGCATTGAAACAAGTGGAAATCTGATTGGCGTTAGCTGTCATGTCTAAGATCCCTATTTAGATAGCACTTGAACATGTTTAAAGTACATTGATTCACTAATACAGTGGTTCTCAGACTTTCTTATATTGTGGATTGTTTCTTAAAGTAGAGGTCCTTTCATGACCACCTTCCCTCCCAACTCCAGTCCCACATTTATGCTGTGGCAACTGTATTAATTCGGTACTTGAGAAAATAATTTTAAGACAATAATGAGGCACGATGAAAATAGACTCACTTTGAGGTGGTGAGTTTGGCTGCTTGCTTACATTTTGTATCATAGGGTGGAGAATTTGATGTTTATTAGGACTCTCACTTCCTGCAGCTTCCACTATTCTCTTCACTCTAGCTGATTTGGTAACTTAATTCTGGCCTTCTGTGTGTTACTACTCCTCCACTTTGGGTATCAGGAAATCTGATAAAGCAGAATATATATTACTGTACCAATTTTTTTTTGGTTATGAAAGACATGAAGTAATTACAGAGGGATTTGTTTAGAGTGTAGAGATCAGAAATTCCACTGGAAACACCAGTGGAATCCTAGACTGGGCGATAAGTATCAGGAAGCCTCACTTTATTGGTAGGTGCTTCAACCTTCTGCCCAAAGCAGCTCCATGGGCCACTGGGAAGTGCTCTGCAGAACACCAGTACCCTGTATAGCACAGTAGGAGAACCACTCAGCTAGTGTGTAATTATTTAGGGTACAATCGTGGACATGGAGTAGAGACCAACTGAAAGGGTGTTCCTCTGTTGGGGTCAGAGTCCTTATTCACAACCTGTTTTGGGGCCTATGGAGCTGGTCCAGGTTTATATTGAAAGTCACAGAGTGGGTGAAAGACATTCAAAATGGTCTGTTCCTCCTCTAACATGCCATTTTGAACTAGTGGGTCTTGTGCCCACAACCCCTTCTGTTGTGAGATTTACTGGGGAGATGTGGAGTACTCTAGCGTGATCTGTCTATTTTGGAGTACTCTAGCATCATCTTTAGTGATGAGCAGCTGCAACCATTCACTGACTTCAACAGGATGTGCAGTTACTCAGTACCTCCCAGATTTTTGCCCATCCATTCATATCCTCTGTACAGTAGAAATACAATATTTTTGCTGTTTGAAAGGTCTTTCTGCCCCATGCTGGGTTTTATAAGTACATAGATGCACATTTTGAGCCTGCTTCTACTCCTATTTATGTTGATGGCAGTTTGGTCAGTGACTCCACTGGGTACAAGATCAGACACTTCAAAAATAAAACCACTACCCAACACATATGGTTTCTAACTCTCCTTCCCCCTGATTTTAAATAAACATTTCTTTTTTTTAAAAAAAATTATATTAACCTTTTGTTAAAGGGACAAGAATAGAAAGCAGGCCACTCATGATAGAGAATGAGTTATTCATAACTGCATTAGGATAGTACTCGGCTGTGGAGAGGGTATAGATGCCAGGATAGAGAGGACTTGCTTTTGGTTAGATCTTGCCAAAGCTGCTAAAGACATTTTGCTTAGATGCACTATTAAACAAAAAATTGCAGGAAACTCTTTACTAATTTAAAAAAAAAAACCCAACCCAAACCCTAGTCAAATCCAATGGTGTGATAGGGAGAAAAACATAACAACTGGAAGATCAATTAGGAGTAAGAAATAAGGATGTTGGGTTTGCCAGATCTGGTTGCTGGTATACAACAGTGGTGGTTCCTTTATATTCTTTTGATACATAAGTCCTAGAGGGCTGGAGAAGCCTCCATGGTCCCTTTAAGAGGGAGAGCCAGGAGTCTGGAAAGGAATGGGGAGCTCATCTGGAATTAGCTCAATGTCCCTTCTGAGACTCTCAAAACAGCCCAGAATAGCTCATTCTCTCTCCCTCCCCCAAGTTGGCTTACTTTTCATCTTTATTCTTCTAACAATTATTTTGCAGTAAGATTTTTTTGGTAAGAAATCAGACTGTGGAGCAATAGTGCAGTTTTTCTGCACTCCCTGTCATGCCAGCCTTGACTATTGTGAGTACAGGTGCTTGAAAATCAGATTTTCAAATAAAATGTTTGTGATTTAAAAACAAAATTGCATGCCTATAATCTTAAGAATCAGTCAGGTCAGTGGCTTTCCCCTGCATATCCCTCAGAATTTTGCCAAAAGAGATTTTACTTGGCTTTATATATTTTGATATCCCTTCTCTAACTGGAACTAGTGTCTGCCCTATATTTTCCCTCCTAGGCCATTGATCCAACTCTTCTGCAGAAATTCAAAGTGGAACCCAGCCAAAGATTCTTCTCCCATCTGTGGCTTTCAGATTTCTTCCACTGCACAGTAGAAGGATTGATCCCACTTTTCCATCAGGGTCCCCAACTTCTCTCCCAAACTGGAGAGACACTTCCTCTCAGCTTTGCTCAAGTTTGATTTTTTTTATTACTATAATTCCTAAAGTCTAGAAAACCTGCATCAAAATTCTACTATAATGGCAAGGCAATTTTTGATAACTGATGTTAGAAAAAATTGACCAGCCCAGGGAGGCTCCATTTACCAAGATCTCCAGTTTACTACAGAAAGGATTAGACAAACTCATGTTCACATGATCAGTCTGACATAAATACCACAGTCAAACTATTTGGCTTTGTCTTGATGTGCTTAATATTTTACAGCAACGAGGGTTTTAGTTCCAAATAGAAATCTAGAATTCCCTCATGGAAGTTGAATTTGGATACTAACCAAAGCACTCTTTATCTGTTGCAACATCTATCTCTTTCACATAGCCGTAAAGACAGCTTTCCTAACTGTACTACATTCATTGGGAATTCCAAGCCTGTTTGACTCAGAAGTATCTAAGAAATATATTTAATCATTTTAGTTGAGAAGGCAAAGATCTATGCAGTGATTTATTCTATCCCTTTATAATATAATTTCTAGTGTTTTATCTGTCTAGTTTTAAATGATGCAAATAATGGGGCTTCTACCCCTTTGCTTGGGGAAACTGTTCAAGAGCCTAACAATTCTTTCCCTCTCAGGATGCTGCTCTTGATATTCATTCTTCCAGTTAATAACAGTGCCACCTTAAATTATTTTTTCCTTGATGTTTTTACACTTTTCATATATTTGTTGAATGTATCCTCCCTTTCAATTTTTCTCTCAGGTGAGTTATGCACATTTAACTCTTTCGATTTCTCCTATGTCAATTATCTTAAAGACAAAGTTGTTATATCTACTAGGCACAAGTTACTAAACAAAAAAAAAGGGAGTTTCACAGAAATCAAGAAATAATTTTTCATTCATTTTACCCAGCCTTTCAGTCACAGTTAGAAAGAAAGGGGACCTTAATTCTTCTGATGCCAGGAGGGCACTGAACATTTATTTAATTATGTTGGCAGAATTTGTCAAGATGGCAGGCTATTTGTTTTATGTAATTGTGGCAGCTTTGAAATAGGTATAGGTCAAAGCTACAGATTTTGGATCCCAACTTTTCCTTTTTTGAGAGTGTTAAATTCTGGTATGGGAGGGGTATTGATTCAGGTTCATTTCTATTTCTAGAGAGACAGTTACAGCACACACTTCCAGGAGGAAATAGGACACTTTGGACAGAGCAAGAGCAACTGTAGGAATCATCAAGCTTGAAGCTTTCACTGGCATAGGACTGCAAGATGGATGGAGGTCCATCAGTATGTTCTCAAGAGCCAGATCTGCCTGCATAGAAGTTTGGTCTTTAGCAAACTCCTCACTTAGGAGAATCACACTTCATTCCATAGTTTGATACTTACCCTCTCATTTCAGTTAGATAAGAGTGTGTGTGTGTTTGGCTGTACTTCCAGAATGGCTTTGAGACATGCTACATAAAAGGGTTTTTTGTTCCACCTGGTTTTCTGCTAATTTCATTGCCTCAATCCACTAACTTTGATAGTATCAGTTTAATGACTTTTACATCAGAGTGACTAAATTAAAAAAACTCAAAGCAATTAATGTTAAAAAAGTGCATTCTAGTTAAGAATTTTTCTTTATAATAAATACTTACACTGCAATATAACATCTGTTTTTAAGAAACTTTTTAATGCACAAAAAGGGTAAATCATAGCCTAACCAAAGAACAGAGCGATCTCAACAATTAAGTTACCCACAAAACTGCCTTTTATTTTTTTAAATCCTTCATCCTTTTCTTACCATCCTTATGTGGTTTGTCCTCTTTTATATGACTTGCTCTCATTTCTTTTGAGGCCAGACTTCTTCTAGGTACTGGAGAAATCCACATTAGTATTCAGTGTAACAATGTGTGTAGTCATCCTCGATTGTAAAACAAAACGAACACACACACACACACACACACACACACACACACACACACACACACAAAATTGAATTCACATTAATAGAGATTGCACAATTAAAATCTTGTATTGCAGACCTCAATTTCCAGCAACAAGCAAGATGATCAGTATAAGAGTTAAACATCTTTTTAAAAATGTTCAGCATGCTGTGATCTAGGAACTTACTTTTTCCCCTCTGGGTTGTCAGTTCCATCTGAAGGATAAGGATACTGTGCAGTAGACTAGTGTTCTGAAAGTGATTTAAATTGTACATTCTGCATGCAGGTTGTTTTTTCATATCAGCCTAGTTAGTAAAATGTTAGGGTGCTTATGTAAGTTTGGTACATGGTGTTGTGGGAGGTAAGTGCTTACACGAAGTGTGAACGCTAATGAATACATTGGAGAAATCATAGAACAGAATTGTCTTGTGCAGACTGTCAACTTAGAAGGTCCCTTCCAGTCCTATGTCTGTGTTCCCTTAATCTCTATTGGGAAAACAATTGAGCATTCTTCTTTTGAGTAGAGTCCTGTAGGTGCTCCACTGTAGGTGTGCTTGCATCCTGTGCTGCTGATTGGAGAAGTTTTGTAGCAGTGTCTGTTCACCCCGCACACACACTGTTCCCCCTGCCCCCCATGCTCTGCCATGAGGCTAACCAGCATTGTGTGGGTGAACCCCCTTAGTTCGTTATCAGCCACCCCAGCTGGAGACGGTGCTTTTAGCAATCCATTCATCGGATTGTTAACTCTGTTAGAATTCAAATAGCTAGTTAGTCCTTTTCTAATCTTAGAGTTCCTCTAGTTCTTTTTCTTTCCCTAAACAACAAAAAAGAAAAAAACTTTTCCCCTTGTCTGGGGATTGCCCCAGTATGGAATATGCCCAGTTCATCAGGGTTTAAGAGGTGTCTCTCATGCAAAGAGGCCATCCCAGTAGTGGATGGACATTCCCGCTGCATCTGTTGCTTTGGGGAAAGCCACATTTCCCAAAAATTTGGTCTCTGCCATCGATTAAAGTCCAGATCTTGGAAGGACTGAGAATTGAAACTAAAACTCTTCCTCATGGAAGCAGTGCTCTAACGATTACCAGATCAAGAGTCACCCAGGCAGTGTGCATCTTTCCCACAGCCCTTGACATCTAAGGACTGTGAGTCAAAGAAAAAAAACATGGACCCCTCGTATAAGGCTTAAAAAAGACAGCTGTGAGTCCCCAGAATGAGCCAAAGACTAGCCAAAAAAGATCTTCGGCACATTCGGTATTGTCGGTATCAATGGCACCGAAGCCATCCAGACATGGTATCCATAGCTCATGAGGATCCAGTGTATACGCCTGAAGACCTGACGGGCACAGGCACTGAAGCAATGGTACCACCAGGGAACAGCAAGGACAGGGACTGCACCACCTCTGGGAAGATGCTGCTGGTATGGACATTAGCATCGGCACAGTCAACGGCATGCCATCCAGCCTCACAGTGCCTGGTATGGCCAAGATCACTGACCCCCTCGGTGCCATCGACCAGCACCAATGACCACCATCAGTACAGAATAATGACGGCACCACAAGAGTTCAGATACTCAAAGAACCTCCCGGTACCCGAAATACGAGTGTTTATCTCAAACATGGGAATCTCCACCGGTACCATGTCATTCACCTCCATTTTCTAGTGGAGCATCTAGGAGAAAATCTGTGATGGGTTCGGTCACAGAGACCCCCTTGGGACTGTCATCTGATGTGCTGGAAGTATCTCTGAGCCCATTTTCCCTGCCAGCTTGGGACTCCAGAACCCTGTCTTATTGAGCCAGACATGCTACTGTGCTGCAACATAGACCCAGGTCTGCAGGCTTTAACTAAAAACCACTCAGCAGGTTACCTATCTCCAGCACCCAGACACCCAGCTCCCAATGGGATCCAAACCCCAAATAAATCCGTTTTACTCTATATAAAGCTTATACAGGGTAAACTCATAAATTGTCCGCCCTCTATATCGCTGATAGAGAGATATGTACAGCTGTTTTCTCCCCCCGGGTATTAATCACTTACTCTGGGTTTAATAATAAACAAAAGTGATTTTATTAAGTATAAAAAGTAGTATTTAAGTGGTTTCAAGAAATAACAGAAGGAACAAAGTAAGTTACCAAGCAAAATAAAACAAAACATGCAAGTCTAAGCCTAATATATTTAAGAAACTGAATACAGGTAAATCTCACCCTCAGATGTTCCAATAAGTTTCTTTCACAGACTAGACTACTTCCTAGTCTGGGCCTAATCCTTTCCCCAGTACAGTTCTTGTTTGTTCCAGCTCAGGTGGTAACTAGGGGATTTCTCATGACAGCCACCCCCTTTGTTCTGTTCCACCCCCTTTTATAGCTTTGGCACAAGGCAGGAATCCTTTGTCTCTCTCTGGGTTCCCACCCTTCCTTCTAAATGGAAAAGCACCAGGTTTAAGATAGATTCCAGTACCAGGTGACATGATCACATGTCACTGTAAGACCTCACTCTCCATTCTTTCAGAGTTGGCCTGCATGTACCCAGGAAGGTTTGCAACTAAACAGAGCCATTTACAACCAATTGTCCTGGTTAATGGGAGCCATCAAGATTCCAAACTACCATTAATGGCCCACACTTTGCATAATTACAATAGGACCTCAGAGTTATATTTCATATTCCTAGTTTCAGATACAAGAATGATACATTCATACAAATAGGATGACCACACTTAGTAGATTATACCTTACAAGAGATCTTTTGCATAAAGCACATTCCAGTTACATCATATCCACATTCCAAGCATATTTTCATAAAGCACATGGTGTGAACATCCAGCATGGACCACCGTGAGCCTTTGAGGCACTCTCCCTTAGCCATGGTATCCAGAGTCTCTGATCCTCCCAAAGAGATCATGGAAACAAGAGGTTGGATTTGAGGAGGAGGTCATATCACAGACCAACACCTCTTCCGCCTCTCCAGATGAGGCAGTGATGCTCACTCCACTGTCTCTCACAGACACCTTCATGCTGTTTCAGGATCTGGCTAAACAGGTGGCAGACGTATTGTAGATACTTCTTGAGGAGGTAAAAGACACTCACCATAAACTCCTGGACGTCTTACACTCCTCCTCTCTCTCCAGAATAGTCCTTCTCATCAACAAGGCCCTTCTGGATCCAGCCCAGCTTGTATGTCAAACTCCAGCATCTGACATGCCTACCTGTAAATGGGCCAATAAGAAATATTACATCCTGGCATAGGATACAGATTTTCTCTTGTTTCCATCCCCTCCGTAATTTGATTGTTCTAGATGCAGTGAACTCCCGAGGTTGTCAACACCAGGTGAAGTCCACCCTGTGACAGAGATTGAAAGTGTCTTGACCTTTTTGGAAGAAAGGCCTATTCATCTGCCACACTGCAATTCAGCATTGTAAATTATCAGGCCCTGACTGCAAAATACAATTACGTCAGTTACTCCAAGTTCAAAGCATTTATTGATCAGTTCCTGGAGTCACATCATCAACCGTTTCATTCCATTGTTACTGAAGGACAACTGGTGCCAAGACAGCACTCCAGTCAGCACTTGATACAGCTGACCCAGCAGTCTGATCCATCTCCACCACTGTCATTATGCGGCAAGCATCATGGTTGCACCTTTCCAGCTTCCCTAAGGAAATGCATACAACAGTAGAGGACCTCCCTTTTGAGTGCACTAAATTGTTTGCCGAGAAGACTGATGCTTCCCTCCATATTCCAGGGCTACTCTTCAGTCATTAGGGATTTATACACCTGGACAAAAAAAGAAAATTTAGTCCTCAACCTCAACATAAATCCCGCACAACACATTTTCCAACTCAGCACTCCTCTGAGCCAAAAAGGAAAAAAAATCCAGGTTTTCAAAGCATAACCCATTAGGCCCTCAGTCTTCCTCTTCACAACCACTTGCCTCAAAACATTAGTTTTGACACTTTAGGGAAAATGGCACCCTGGGCGAACTTGCATTTTGGTGCCCTAGGGGGCATGGTGAGCCTCTCCCATTTCTCCTGGCCCTTATGGGCTCCCCAGGCATCCCACCCTCCCTTCACCCCTAGCCCTTGCACTGTGCCCCCTTCACCCCTACCTGCTGCACTCCCTTCCTGTACCCCATATCCCTGCACCCCCTTCATCCCTAGCTCCTGCACCTCCCTCCTGCTCCCCTAATTCCTGCACTGTGCCCCCTTCACTCCAGCCCCTCTCCACCCCTCCTGTGCCCCTAACCTCTGCATCCCCCTCCTGCACCCATGTGGAGAAACTGACCTGGATGCATGGATGGAGCAGCTGGCATTGCTGCTTACTCCCTCACTGGACTACTGCTGCTCCACCCCACACACCCCTAGGAGGCTGTGACGTGGGAATGAGGAGCGATGTCAGGGTTCCCTGCATCCAGGTCACTTTCCATGCCTGGGCTACGTAAGGAGAGGGCAGGAGAGCAACAGTTCCAGATGCCTCACAGCCCAGGTGGGGAAACTGACCAGGATGCAGGGAGCCCTGGTGTTGTGTGTGTTGTTGGGACTGTGTGAGGGAGACTGTGTGTATCATAGAGAGGGAGTGTGGGTGTGTGGTGAAGGGAATGTGTGTGTGTGTGTGTGTGTGCTTGAGTGAACGTATGAGCACTGTCTCTTTAAGAAAGCACTCAGGGTCAGGAGCCTGAAGGCTTGTTCAGACACAAGCAGCTGCCAGCAGCTCCTGACCCAGAGAGGCAGCAGCACACACACAGATTTCCCCCTGTTCCGTCACCCCAGCTAAGTGGAGAACTGGGTACAGGGGCAAGGGGAGGAGGACACCTGGACATCAGCCTCTTCCTGCCCCTCTCTCCCCCCACAGACAGGAAGATGCTCCCAGTCCGGAGTGGCCAGGGGCAGCTCCAGGTGAGGAACTGAAGAGGGTAGGGGAACAGTAGCAGCAGCGGCCACACGTGGCAGCGGAGCAGGGAGAGGAGGAGCACCCCTGCTCGGGAGAAGTCACCTGGCTCGGCTGGTCACCCAACTGCCTCCTGCAGCTCAGGTCCCTCCCCCTTCTCCAGACACTGCTGCTCCGTCTGCCTGCCTACCTGCTGTCTCTGCCAGCCCAGTTGGCTCTTGGCAGGTCAGGTAGGAATCAGGCAAACCCTAAGCACGTTGCCCCCTTTGGCCGGCCACCTTGGGCCACTGCCCGGACCGCCCACCTCAAGGGCCAGCCCTGCACCTTGGTCAGGGTACCGAGAGACCATTCCCTTCAACACCAACTGCAGCTAACCAACCTGTCATATCCATTTGGGTGCCTCCTTGCTCCATTCCACAACAGCTGGGAACATCTGAAAAAATGGCTTTTGGAAATCCTCTGCAAGGGGTATTCCATCCACTTTCACCTCCCTCCCCTACCCACCCCCAAACACTCTTCCCTGTCCCTCTTCAGGGATCCTTCTCACAAGAGTGTGTTGCAACAAAAAATAGATCTCCTCTGCCTAGGAACCATAGAACCTGGACCTCAGCACCTATGAGGCAAAGGTTTTTACACTTATTTCCTGATACCCAAGAAGAAAGGAGGTTGGAGACCCATACTGGACTTCAGAGCACTGAACAAGTTTGTCAAGGCTCAAAAATTGAAGATGGTCATGTTAGTAGTGATTATTTCATCTTTGGAAGAAGGAGATTGGTTCTCAGCTCTCAATCTATAGGATGCTTATTTCCATATATTGATCTTACCTTCCCCCAGACAATTGCTCAGTTTTGCCCTATGCCAGGACCATTACTAGTATAATGTACTCCCCTTCGGCGTCTCGTCGGCTCCTGGAGTATTCTCCAAGGTCCTCTCCATAGGGTTGCTCATCTAGACTCCCAGGGGATCATGATCTACTCTTACCTGGTTGACTCTCTCTTCGGAGCCTGCTCCCTCGACAAGACTCTTCAGGTCACCCAAACAACTGTGTCAAGTTGTTCACAGCTCTGGGCCTATAGATCAATGTCCAATAATTGACGTTAATCCCTGTATAGCACCTAGTGTTTATAGGTGCCGATTTTGACTCATTGCAGGCAAGGGCACTCCTTCCACAGCACAATTTCCATGGCTTGTCCACACTCAGAGTCAGTACAGACCAGCCCTCAAATATCAGCCTGACACTACGTCCAACTTCTGGGGCACATGGCTGTGGGCATGTCTGTGATAACTCATGCCAGGCTTCACATGAGATGTCTCCAGATGTGGTTCAGCTCAGTTTACAAGCCAAACACTGACAGGCTAGACAAACCTCTATCACTGCCCACCAAAGTCAAACACTCCCAGGACCGGTGGAAGGACTCGGCAAATGTCTGCATGGAGATCCCCTTCTCACAACCTTCCCTGTCATTATTTCTCATGGGGCGCACATCTCAACAACCTCATGACAAGGCAAATGAACATCCAAGGAAATGTCTCTTCACATCAACCTCCTTGAAATCAGGGTGCTCAGGAATGCTTGTGATCACTTCCTACTACTGATCAGAGGTACACACAGGAGTCATGACATAGCATGCATGTACTACATAAATCATCAAGGGGGTGCCAGATCATTGTCCCTCTGTGTGGAAGCACTAAAACTATGGAATTGGTGCATTTCCCACATTGTTACAATATCAGCGGCCTACCTTTGAAGAGTACAGCACACGACAGCGGATAATATCAGCCGTAAATTCCCAAATGACCATGAATGGGAGATGAACCCAACAGTACTGCACGACATATTCAGACAGTAGGGAACACTGACTATAGATTTATTCACCGCTTACCTGAACAAGAAATGACCACTCTACTGCTCCAGGACAGGCCTCGGACAATGTTCTTTAGGGGATGCCCTCCTTCTTTTGTGGGACAAGGGCCTTCTATACGCCTTTCCCTCATTCCCTCTATTATCAAAAGTCCTGTTAAAAAGAGAGAGAACAAACATCATACTGATTGCTCCCACCTGGCTGAGACAGGCATGGTACCCTTATTGGTCACTGCTGGTGATGTGTCTGCTGATTACTCTGCAATCCACTTCAGAACTCCTCTCACAGAATGAAGGATGCACTCTCAACCCCAGCCTGCAGATACTCTATCTCAAGGCCTGGTACCTTCATGGTTCCAACACATAGAAAGATTCTGCTCCAAGGAGGTACAGAAAGTGTTACTCCACAGTAGAAAATTGGCTACCTGTTGCACTTACTTGCAAAAGTGGAACAAATTTCAGGTTTGGTGTAAATACAGACAAATTACCCCATCATCTGCTATTTTCTCAAGGGTCTTGGACAGACTCTCAAGAAGTCAGGACTATCTCTTAGTTTACTCAAAGAACACCTAGCAGCCGTAGCAACTTCCATCAGTAAAAAGAGGGACACTCAGTGTTCTCGCACCCAAATACAAAGTGATTCCTCAAGGGTATAATAAACCTCTTTTCCCCAACCCATCCATCCCACCCCAATATGGGACCTAAACTTAGTGTTAAAGAGCCTGACTAGGCTGCCCTTTGAACCAATGGCCACTTGTTCACTCACACACACACTTGTCAATGAAGACAGCATTTCTGGTTGCTATCACCTCAGCAAAGAGAATATGGGAGATTGCGGCACTAATGGCACCTGCCCCTGTCTTGTGCGATATTCTTTTGGGACAAGGTTACTCTCAGACTGCACCCAAAGTTCATCCCTCAGGTGACTTTTTGTTTATTTTCACATGAATCCATTGATTCACCTCCTGAATTTTTTCCATAAGCCTCACTGGGATAACAGGGAGGATATCCTGCACACGTTAGACATTAGAAAGGCTCTGGCCTTTGGAAAGACAAAGACCTTTAGGAAATCTCCTAAACTCTTCCTTTCCACTGCGGACAGATCAAAAGGTACAGAAATATCGGCAGAGAGACTCTTGAACTGCATTGAACAATGCTAAGAGATCCGCAAGGTCATTCTTCCATCTGAAATCTGTACACATTCCATGATTTTCCGCCTCCGTTGCCTTCCTCAGGAATGTCCCTGTTTCGGAAATCTGCAGAGCAGCCACCTGCGTGTCCATACAAACCTTCACAGAACACTACACGGTTATGGGCGACTCTGCTTCTGATGCCAGCTTTGGTGCTTCAGTATTATCCATAACAGATGTGACTCTGAAACCCCAACCCTCCATTGGGGATACTGCTCAGCAGTCACCTACAATGGAGCACCCATAAGGGGACACATCTCGAAGAACCATCATTACTGCACAAGGTGAATAACTTCCTCTTCTCTATTCTTAGTGGAGCAACGAAGGGCTAAACTCCACCTCTAGTCTTTTGGCTTTGCAGGAATGCATATTCAGCAGATAATTGCCTACGATCTCCCACAAAAGGGTGGTTGGCTACTTCTAAGCACAAGATTTACTAATAACACTTTAGAGTCTGCTTTTTCAGAAGAGCTTAGCTGCCATTTAAAAATCCTAAATACATGTTCTGACTTTTCACAAGGGCTCGGAAGCTTGTCCCTCTCACCAACAGAAGTTGGTCCCATAAAAGATATTACCTCAGCCACCTTGTCTCTTCAATACTGATTATTGTAAATCTCTTATGCTCAAAGGACTAGTAAAAGCACTGGGGAAAATGTTTTTCTCTGGACTATGTAAGAGGAGTGGATCTAGACAAAATAAAGATAACACATCTCCCTGTGTTTACTGATTCCAAGCTTTATTGACTAGCAAAGCATCATCTGGTGGTGCTTGTACTAAGGAAGCTCAGTCAGTTTGTTTGAATATATTTCACTCAAGGCAGAGACTGCTGGACTGAAGTTGAGAGGCTCGGGGAACTAATAAAAAGACATCTGTCCTCCTTGGTGTGACGTTATCTGATTAAAATATGACCATATATATATAATTGTTGGTAACACTGTTATATAATTGCAACAAGTCTTGTACAAAGTATGTCAGGTAAGGGGTATCTATGGAAAGGTTATGATTTGCTAAATATGATTATGCCATTTGTTTGCATGTATCATTTTTGTATCTGAAGTTATGAATATTAACTATGTACCTGTATTTCAAATGATTGCTCATGTTGTACACCCACAAGGTATTTAGCCAGCACATTGTGAAGGGACTATTCAAGCTGAATGGCCCATCAAGTAAAACTTAACTCACAATTGTCCATGGAAGATGTCCATCCACACCTGATGGACTTTCATTTGAATGTTCTAACTAGAGTATGGTAATGGCCTCTGGTCTGACTAAGCAAAGCAGGCATGGACATGTGACTTGCCCATGTGGCTCCAAACCCCATCTTGTTACCTGTAGTTTTCCACAAACTAGAACAATGCTTCACTTGGCAGAAGGTATTAAAGGCCCTGGAATCATCTCCATTTTGCCTCTTTCCTGCTCAAACCTCTGGACTATGAACTTATGCGAATAGGTGCATTCTAACCAAGGGACTGAGGACCTTCCAATGATTTGGAAGCAGACAGAGACTTAATAAGCCAGCAGTTTATTCTGTCACTGCTACAAGCCTGATCCAAGAATTTTGCAATTGTTGTATGTGTTTGATTCCTTTAACCAATTTTAACTCTCATCTTTTTTTTAAAAAATAAATAAACCTTTAGATTTTAGATACTAAAGGACTGGCAACAGCATGATTATTGGGTAAGATCTGAGTTGTATATTGACCCGGGTATGTGCCTGGTCCTTTGGGATCAGAAGAACCTTTTGTTGATTAAATTGGTTTTAAATAACCACTCATCATTAAGTCTAGTGTTTTTGGTGGTGATACAAGGACTGGAATGCCTAAGGAGACTGCTTTTCTGATTTCTTGTTAGCCAGTGTGGTGAAACAGAAGTTTACTTTTGTTGCTGGTTTGGTATATCTTATGGGAGAATAATTACCAGTTTGGGGGTGTGTCTGCTCTATTTCTCAGCAGTTTGTCCTGAATTTGGTATTCTCAGTTGTGACCCACAAAGACACGGTGACACTTGGATTCAGTGCATGCACACAGTAGCCTTCTAGCTTTACCTTTGGAATCTGATGCCACAGCTTGATGAAGTAGAAATGGCGGGGCCCAAGGAGGAAGTAAATTCTCACAGAAAATGTCAAAAACTGTACATCGCTTGTTTTCATGGAGCTTCACTCTTGAGAAAACCAAGGAAGCATAGTAAGGTAGCTTCATCAAGACTATATTTCCAGGTATATCCTCCAAGACCGAGGTGACAGTTCTCAGCAGTGTGAGCTATTAGTTTAAGAGTGGGAAACCTATAAGCCTTCCTGGAAACTTGGTGGATTCTGATTTCACTGACATTTGTTTTATACCACTGTAACTCTTTTGACTTCAGTTGTATTACTTGTGATTTACAGCAATAGAACTCAGTCCAGAATCAGGCCCTAAGATGTCGTACTGCTGCAGCCTTGATATTGCAAAATGTGGTATGTAGCAGTGTGTGCAAGGTGGATACGCTTAGTACATATGACAGTGGTATCTGCATGAGCCCAAGATAATCACTAGCTATAGTTCTCTGCACTGAGTGAGATAGTATGTCTTACTCTCCCTTGGCACCCACTGCCTTATAAGTCGAGAGTGTAAAATGGGGATGTGTTTGTTCCATTGTAGCTATGCAAAGCACATTGTTGCATGTGCTGGATAATAATATGAAGACTTCATGCTAGTAAAACTACACTGGGTCTTTAAGAGAACTATTCACATAGATGCTGCAACTGCAGCTAACCTTCAAGCCATGGGCATATAGTTTAATTTCCTGGTGTGTCCTCCAAACTCTTTCCTTCTGCAACCTGTGCGTCTTCCTCCAAGATTTATGCAGGGTGCTACAAGAATTATTAAAGACTTCTATGTGTTGTTAGTGTCTGGTATAGTAAAATTTTTGGGGCAGCACCTTACGGTAACTATACAAATGGTAATTGTGTTGTAGGTGGTCAGTAGCACCGCCTTTTAAGGTTGTCCGACTCTTCTCAAAATAAGACTGTGTTTTCAGATGCTTATATCTTTGCAACACTGTAACTGTTTTGGCTGAAATTATCCATGCTGGGTAACTACCCATTTTTAAAATTTTTATTATTATTATTAATAATTAATTAATTTTCAGCCAGAACAACAGTTTGGTCATTTCTGTAAATGAGGCTAGCAAAAAATATGTTTTGCCCATGTTTTTTTAAAAAAAAAATTCTAGCAAACCTTTCTTTGAGAAGCTCTAGCACCCCTGTGCTTTGGAGCCGGGACTTGGAATTTGGTAGGGGTAGTCATTGTGTCAGGAATGTACCTTTTGCACTCCTAGTGAAAATCTGTCTAAAGTTGACAAATTTATGAGCCCTTAAAAATTGAGGTTTGCACATGTTCAGTAGAGACTTGAGATTTCAGCGGATAAATTCCTCATAGATTCTGTCTGCACAGGCCTAGGGCTGAAGACAAGAGGACTTTTCTGGCATTTTGCAATTGTCCTGCACCTATGCTGGGTTTAGGTCTACGCACTTGAGAGTGGGAAGCATATCTCTCCTATGCTCTCAGTGAAATCTTGCTGGTGTAGGCATCATGGAGGAGGAAGCTGCCTAATTAGAATACAGAGGGAACAAGAGCCATAACTCTGCGGGAGGGGAGTTCAGAAACTGAGACGAGGCTGGCAGTGGGAGAGGGAAATTTGGACTGGGAGTTGGGGGTGAGGGGCGGAGAGAAACTGGAATTGACTGGGAAGAAACACTGAGATTGGACAAAAAGAAAAGGAGTACTTGTGGCACCTTAGAGACTAACCAATTTATTTGAGCATAAGCTTTCGTGAGCTAAAGCTCACTTCATCGGGCCTGGGGAGGGATATTGGACAGGGAGCCAATGGGGACAGAGAATATGGGTGGGAAAGGGTGGCTGGAGGCCAGGATGGGCAGCGGGAGGAGGGGGAAGAGAGAGTAGATGAGGCGTTAGGAGAGGGAGGAACGGGCACTGGCAGGGCACGGAGACTGAGACAGCACAGGCAACCTTTATTTTGGCATTTGCGAACTTTTGAGTACTTGGTTTTGCAACTTTAATGTTCTTTTAACACAGTTCTTTGTAATAATATAGATCGGGATTTTATAGAATCTATATGAATTTCCTATCTGCACTCCTTTTAAAAAAATATACATTTTTCACTACTGCAATTATGGTTCAGTATTCCATTGTCTATAGCTTAATTATCCAGAATATTTTTGGGTTATTTTTAATTACAGTGTTTAACAATACATTTGATACTTTATTGACTGAACTACAGGGTATTAAATTGTCAATTGCAGACTAATGTGCAAACCAGATTTGGTATTACAGCTTTTAATGATTTTTTTCCCTCTTCTGTTGTGTTTTCATTTTAACCCACACTTTTTCCCAAGAAAGGAATGATGAGATATGTGAAAGCATTTTATTGCCTTGACTTCTAAGCCACCTCTTTCATTACATAGTGACTGTTGTTCGGAGCATAGGCAGACAGTTGCTCTTGGAGAAGGAGTTAATGGATTGGTCTCTTCTGAACATAGCCTGGGAATATTTTTATACACTTGTAGACAGCAGTTCAGCCTTCAGATGGGTTTGGCTAGCAGCACTAGAGTCTGCAATGCCCTTGCTCGGCTTTTCAGTTTTCTTGGATGAACCCAATAATTGTAAGCTGGAGGTGACTTGCAGATGACCCTAACTTCTACAAACTGGAGGTCTCATATTCCACAGATTAGCCTTATATCAGAAATTAAGATAATTTTTGTAAATAGTTAATCTGAGCTCTTGATCTCCTATGGCAGAAATGTCCATTTAAAAAAATTTTATATACACAGCATTCGATAATGAACAAGTAAATCACATTTCAAGATTATAGCAGAAAAATGCTCAATACAAAGACTTACATATTGGTGACCCTTGGAAAGGTCAAAGTTCAAATGTGGATTTCCCTTTCCTCGTGTACTTAGTAAGTTATAATGAGCGTACATCAAATTTCAAGAATCCATCTCAATAGAAACATAAAATTGTCAATAAGTCATCCCATTACAAGTGTCAATAATCTATTAGAAACCTGGAAATTTGATGGTAGAGTCAACCAGGATGGGCTGAATACTTTCTACTGTTTCTAGTTATGAACTGTAATTTGTTTGTATCCTTAAAAAAAATATTTTACATCTATTCATGATGCATTGTGTGTGACTCACTTCAACAACAAATTGACACTAAAGTAGTAGAACGTCCATATTGTTCTAATATTTTATTGCTGCTCAGACTAGACCTGAGTGATCTGTGGGAAGATGGTGGTGACCACAAACATGAAGCCACACACTAAGAGGTTCCATAGCTGTCCACAGCATGTTGGTAGGAGGAGGCTGTACACAAGAGGCCAAATTTTCCTCTGTTATACTCCATCAGTTTCACTGAAGTCAGTGGAGTGCCTGAGCATAACTGAGAGCAGAATTAAACCAAGATTATATTAATCAGAAATCAAAGCAGTGGAGGGTTGGGTTTTTCTGGTCTCCAGAAAGGCCTGATACATTAGAACTTTCAAAAGTAATTTCTGGAGAGCTGAAAGGAAAGTGGACACTGATACAATCCTATTTTCTGTTGTACAATCTAAACTTAGCAACAATCTATTACAGTGACGGAAGACCCATTTTAAGGATCCTATTGGCCTCTTGTAGAAGCAGGGAGCTTAACCATTGACTCCAGGGGAAGCATAGTCAAGCCCTAACATTAGTGTGAAATGAATCCATAATCACTGCTATTAAGAGATTTATTTTATTTTTTTTACATTGTCTTTACAATGCATTTTGTGGAGTGACATAATTTCTCTTTCAAGCTTTAAATGGTAACTTCTTATTCTTGCTTTGCAGCACTGGTGGTTGCTTACATAACATTGTAATTAGGAGGAGGTTGAATATATCCAATTTACTGACCAAATTGTAGAATCCTATTTAAATGTCTTTTTAACATCATAAAAACCTTAGCTCTTGTCCCCTAACACCCCTACTCTACTTGCTCTACATTGATGAAATCTTCATCATCTGGACCCATGGAAAAGAAGCCCTTGAGGAATTCCATCATGATTTCAACAATTTCCATCCAACCATTAACCTCAGCCTAGACCAATACGCACAAGTGGTCCATTTCCTGGACACTACTCTGCTAATAAGCGATGGTCACATAAACACCACCCTATACCGGAAACCTACGGACCGCTGCACTTACATACATGCCTCCAGCTTCCATCCAGGACACACCACATGATCCATTGTCTACAGCCAAGCTCTAAGATACAACCACATTTGCTCCAATCCCTCAGACAGAGAAAAACACCTACAAGATCTCTATGAAGCATTCTTAAAACTACAATACCCACCTGCTGAAGTGAAAAAACAGATTGACAGAGCCAGAGGAGTACCCAGAAGTCACCTACTACAGGACAGGCCCAACAAAGGAAATAACAGAACGCCACTAGCTGTCACCTTCAGCCCCCAGCTAAAACCTCTCCAGCACATCATCAAAGATTACAACCTATCCTGAAAAATGATCCCTCACTCTCACAGATCTTGGGAGACAGGCCAGTCCTCGCTTACAGACAGCCCCCCCAACCTGAAGCAAATACTCACCAGCAACCACACACCACACAACAAAAACACTAACCCAGGAACCTATCCTTGCAACAAAGCCCGATGCCAACTCTGTCCACATATTTATTCAAGTGACACCATCATAGGACCTAATCACGTTAGCCACGCCATCAGGGGCTCATTCACCTGCACATCTACCAATCTGATATATGCCATCATGTGCCGGCAATGCCCCTCTGCCATGTACATTGGCCAAACTGGACAGTCTCTACGCGAAAGAATCAATGGACACAAATCTGACATTAGGAATCATAACATTCAAAAACCGGTAGGAGAACACTTCAACCTCTCTGGTCACTCAGTAAAAGATTTAAGGGTGGCAATTTTGCAACAGAAAAGCTTCAGAAACAGACTCCAGCGAGAAACTGCTGAGCTTGAATTAATATGCAAACTAGATACCATTAATGTGGGTTTGAATAGAAACTGGGAGTGGCTGGGTCATTACACATATTGAATCTATTTCCCTAAGTTAAGTATCCTCACACCTTCTTGTCAACTGTCGAAATGGGCCATCTTGATTATCACTACAAAAGTTTTTTTCTCCTGCTGATAATAGCTCATCGTAACTAATTAGCCTCTCAGAGTTTGTATGGCAACTTCCAACTTATCTGTATGTGTGTATATATATATATATATATATATATATATCTTCTTACTATATGTTCCATTCTATGCATCCAATGAAGTGGGCTGTAGCCCACGAAAGCTTATGCTCTAATAAATTTGTTAGTCTCTAAGGTGCTACAAGTACTCCTGTTCTTTTTTTGGATACAGACAGTGGCGGATTAATGATTTTGCCACCCCTAGGCCCTGAAATAATTGCCACCCCTGCTCCTGGCCCCCCGCCGCAGCTCACCTCCGCTCCAACTCCGCCTCCTCCCCTGAGCGCGCCGCTGGGTCCTGCTTCTCCCCGCTCCCTGCCAGTACTTGTGTGCGAAACAGCTTCGTGAAGGAGGGGGGACAAGGGGGGAACACTGTGTGCTCAGGAGAGGAGGTGGGGCCAGGGTGGGGATTTGGGGAAGGGGACCAATAGGGCAGGGAGGGGGCGGGGAATGGGGGCAGGTAAGGGGTGGAGTTGGGGCAGGGCCGGGGGTGGAGGGCGCGAACCGGTGCCGGGGAAGCAGCTTTGGCTGCTATTATAAATTTGCCGCCCCTGCAAATTTGCCGCCCTAGGCCTAGGCCTTGTCAGCCTAGGTGTTAATACGCCGCTGGATACAGACTAACACAGCTGCTACTCTGAAACCTTTTGTAAAAGTGTATTTCAAATTAAACTGTCATCTCAGTGAAAATGTATTGTTTAATTAAGGAAGCTATTATAAAAGGATAACTGAGACAACAAAATTCCAAAAGTAACTGAGTTCACCAATAGGCATTCCCTTTCCTCTTAAAACTATGTGAATGCATTCTCATCAAATGACATGTAGTACATTGAGGCAGACATCTAACATTGTTAGTCTTAAAAATTCAAAATTTCACCCTGAGTGGCTAACATTTAGTTAGTAGAGTTAAAATGGAGATTAGTAATAACTACTTACATTATTAACATTCCCAGTTAAATTGTGTCAACACTTTAGTGCTAATCATAGGGGGAAAAGAGCTTAATAGCAAGCTACATTACAATATTGCTCTTGAGATGGGATAGCTGATCGGATATTAAAATGATTCCATAAGAAGGGGAAAATCTATACATTAACACCAGTTAAGGTTCTTCCTCATTTACCTTATTCTGATTTTTTCATTTTCTTTATCCTTCTAAATTGCATTAGGTCAAATTGTGCTCTGACTTGCATCCATATGACTCCATTAAGTCTATCTGTCTAAGGGCAGAGGTTGGTCCCATATCTGCATGCACAGCAGATGAGGTGGGCCTAGGTACATACGGTGCTGCAGAAAGACCATGTCCAGATGACCTGATAATAAATGTAATCTACTATTTCCTGCTTTGTGTGTGAACACAGAACATGCATTGGCCATTCTCCTTTCATCTTATTCAAGCAGCATATAGTCATATTTCTTCAGTATTGGCATCTACTTAATTTTATTCTTTATTCCATGACACACAGGGCCTGGCTGTCCGCTCTCCTGTATTCTGTGCTGTCAGTGATAGCAGTGTAAATGAGGGCAAAGTGTGCCATGTGTTTGCTCTAAGTTGCGCTTCAGAACTAGACCAGCTTAAAGCTGTATTCACCCCGGTGCCTATGTTGGGCACAGAAATTCCACCCATCTGCCCCAATGGTCTGGCAACAAAAGGGGACAAGCTGCAGGAGTGAGGGAGAGAATGCTCAATGAAGGACACCACGTATCTCCTCTCCTTTCCTCATGGAGTCTCTGGCACTCAGTGGCCATCTGCAGGGAAGGGGTGCTGATTCCACAGCTCCAGGGATTTAACGTGGAGCACAGGCCATGTGAAAAGGCTGGTCTTGAAGATCTTGGTCATTGACATCAATTTGAGCAGGACTGAGGATGAGTTGGTCTGATTCTGACCTCACAAATGTTTTTAGCACTATATTAATGTCAGTGGAGTTCCCCTGATTCTCACCAATGTGAGATCAGAATCAGGCTCTAAGTATCAGGACTACCATTGTTTCTGTAACTTTTTTTTTTAAGTACAAAAGGAGTAGCCCATTGACTTTATGTTGTTCTTGGGAGTCATTTTGAATCAGAGTCTTACATACATAAATGAATTCCATGTTAGTGTCAGTGTGTTTAAAAACCAGATTCAAACGGAAAAAATGTGGATGAGGGATGCCCTGTGTTTTCCATGCTGTTTTCTCTAAAGTTTACTTACTTACAGCAAGCATCAACAGATAAAGTAACATTTAAAATTTTATTTAAGTAAAACAACTTTAAAATTAAATGATTGAAAATGTAGTAAATACGACCCTTTAAAGAAAGACATCCAAAGAAATATTCAGTATATTGAAATCTCGATATTGGTTTGGTTTTGTGTTTTATTACCCAGGGCAGCAGGCTGATTAGTATTTAGTGTTTCAGTGATGTTTCCTGTATGTTTGTGATCTCATAAACAAGATCAGTATAAGCTGGTTTATTTGTAATTGCTTTAGGACTCCTGTAGCAGTTATCATTTTGATGAAGTGTCAGCGATAGAGGGCCAAATTCAGTCCTGGCTTGCGCTACGTGCAGCCTCATTAAATGTAATGAAATTCCACACTGTACAGTAAACTCTCTGAAATTATTTCTACAGACTCTGGTTGTATTGCATGAGTATATTATTGGAAGGGTGGCTGCTAATATTGTATTGACCCCAGTGACTTCACTGCTAGAAGCACAGTGGGCCTATTTCTCTTCACATTTATCCCTGTTTTCTATTAGCATAAATGCATTTATTTAATTGGAGTTACTGCTGATTTGCAGTAATGTAGTTGGAATCATGATGAAGTCAAGTACATGCAGATACAATGTTAACAAAAGAGAAGACTGTAGTATAATAGGCTACATAGCAATACTTGTGCATTTAAGTAATTTATCTAAATACTTTACAAGTAACCAGCTGCTACTTACAATGCGGTGGGCTCGATTCTGATTTCCGTTACAAGGTGGGAATAGCTCCACGGAAGGCTGGGAGTAAAACCAGTACGGGATCAGAACTGGGTTCATTGCTTTCTAAGTTCAGTAGGTAAGACATAAATTTTGCTCCCATCAAAGTTCATGGTAAAACTCCCAGGGTCAGACCTAAAGGCTCAAATTTTACTCTTAGATATGCACATTGCTGTTGGGGATCTGAGGACAGAGTGTAGACTAATAGTTTTACCAAAGACCTCAACAACCATGTATTTAGCTGTCCACCGTTCACATGCTAGGGAGTAGATCTTTTTGGCATTCTCCTACCTCTTCATTTCATAGACCGCTTTGTAAGAGAGAAATTCTCTGAGATGTACTTACTCTGCCAACATGCTGATTCTTACACTGCTTGGCTTATTTAATTCTGTAAGCTATCAGGAAGGGCTGTGCAGACTGGTGGTGTTTCACAGACCACCGTGCGAGACCCGCTGTATTTGTCCATGCACAAAATTCTCATTTACCTGTGCATATTTGTAGTTTGGACTCAGTTACATGGTTTGTCCACTAAAGTCACAAAAATGTATGGTTTTGCTGCAGGAAATGATACATTAATGGAGGCCACCTATATATTTCATGCCAAGAGGATTGAACTGGGGTCTTTTATTAGTTCCTGGAATTTAGACTGTCTATAGATATTGCAATAAACACAAGTAAAGCCAAGTCTTTTAAGATTAAAGGATCACTGTTCAGCCTTTGACGTTTAACACTTCAAAAACCTACTATTAAGAATTCAAAGATGACTGTGGTCAAAATGACTTTTATTTTTCTATGTAACTTTTGTTAACCCTCTCCAGACCTGGATACAAGTACAATAAATTTGTTAATTCTGTTATTATGATTTGGCTAATATTTGTTTCTTGTTGTGCCCACAATATTTGGGCATTTTAGGAACATAAAAGAAAACATTGTCCCTGCGCCTAAACAGCTTAATTCTTGTGCATTCTGTAGTAAAAATATTCTGAAAATTAAGTTCTTATGTAGTACTTCATGTTTTTAAAATCCTGGACACACATAAATTACAGTCTGAAGCAAAGCTCATTAAAGTCAATGAAAAGACTCACATTGACTTGAATGGATCAGGCCCATAATGCTTTATCATATCATATCATAACTCTATGCCAGCCCACAGGTTACATTAACATAACTATTTGGGTTTAAAAAACAAAACACCACACCTGTAATAGATTGTTTTACCAAAAAACACACTCCTAACCAAAATAATTCTACTGATAAAACTTTTCGGAGTAGACCAGGCCTTAGAACCTTATAATGCCACTCATTGCTGTAGTATCTGAATATCTTCCATGTAAAATCCAATAGCAGTAGTGAAGTCCCTCTGCTTCGGGTAGGGCTTTGGTTGTTTTTGGTACATGTTTATTAGATATAAGGGAATGTCGGTGTTGAGCATCATTCTTATAGTGGAAAGGATTCCTTGAAGAGGAAGGTTTTACAGCATTGCCTAACAAGGGTCAGATTCTGGATTTGCCTGATCTCCTCTGGATGTTTGTTCTATAACCGAATGCCTTGTCCCCAAGCTCTCACAGGCTTTGACCTAGGCTTTGATCTGCATTGTCCCAGAGTAACACAGCTGTCACTGTGGTTCATAAATCAATATTTCTTTGATGTAGTTGGGGCTTGATCTATGAATTGCTTGGAAAATTAAGATCCAGGCCTAACTGGCATTGGATGCTGACTGGGAGCCCGTGGAGGGACATGAGCATGGGTGTGGTAAGGTCATGGAAGCCTGAGCCATGAAGAAGACCGTTAGCTTGAAACTATTTACAAATACTGGGCTCACAAGAAAAAAAATGTTTGTGACTTTCCTATAGCATTTTACATTGGCCTCTTACCAGGAAGATGATAAACTAATCAGTACAAACAGTTCAGATGATTCATGCTGTGTCCTGAACAGTCTTCCTTCCAAATTCCTTTATCTACTAAAAGATTGTCAGTTCTGCTCTTTCTCCTCTCCCTGCAGGTATGTTTTTAAATAAATCTCTCTGCTCCGATATTGTAAAGGCTGATAGTGAGATTGGATAATGGCAGTACTTCTTCTTTTATACACACAACAACTATTCATATAATAGTGCTGCATATTACCCTTCTTTGTACTGCAGCATGGTTGTAGCCATGGCAGTTGATTTCCAAATTGTAAAAGAATTTACATTATAATCCCTTGTTTTCATACACTCCTAACTTCTGAACTATTCACCTCATGGATGAAATTTTCCATGCTCTGCCTGATGGTAAATTTGTTTTACAGTAAAATCCCTTCACTTTTCTTATTGTGGGGAGGAACATTATACCAGATCTTTATGAAAAGAGTTGCAGCAAAAGCAGTTTATGAAGTTTATGGGCCAGATTCTCAGTTGGTATAAATTAGCTTTTTTAATGACAGTGAAGTTGTGCTGAGTCACACAGTTTGAAGATCTGGCCCTGAAACCTGGCATGGACTAATGCTTTTGTGTGTTTGAAAGAAAAAAAGTAAAATCAACTTGGAAGCAATTTAAAAAAATAACTTCAGACCCAACTCAGTGGGCAACTGTTAAGACTTTTAGCACCATCTATTGAAGCTTCCCCTAGTCTATTCAGGTTTGTGTAATAGTGCAACAAACACTGTGTTGCCGAAGTGAGGTTTAAGATTTTTACAACAACAG